>NC_058089.1:116420453-116735629 GCF_014858855.1 Bufo gargarizans
CCATTTTTTCTATGTAATTACTGTATATGGCATACGGAAAAACTGAATAGAACTGAAAACACTACAAAAAAAAAAAAATTTTTAAACGAATCCTGGAAAAACGGCCCTTAAAACACTGAAAAAGACAGTCGTGTGAACGAGCCCTAAACCGAATGCACTTTGTAGCAAATAGTGAGCTGTAAACTGCTTGCAAGCAGTGAATAGTAACTTAAAGGGGTTTTATCTGATCGGTGGGGGTCCGATGTCTGGAGCGCCGCAGCATTCTCTCAGCTCACCTAGCACAGCGCCGTACATTGTATAGTGGCTGTCCTTGGTATCGCACTCAGCCCCATTCACTTGCATGGGGCTGATGCTCCTAGGCCACGTGACCAATGAAAGTAATGTCACATGGCCCAGGGAAAGCAAAGAGAAGGCCGCGGCCCTACTGCGAGCGCTGGAGTCTTCTCAAACAGCTGATAGGCGGGGGTCCCGGGTGTCAGACCCCCACTGATCACATACAGGGGATAGGTCATCAGAATAAAAATCTCCAAAAACCCCTTTAAAGGCTTGTTCTCACATCAGATTTGGGCAAGAATTCCGAAAACAAGCAGACATCTTGAAAATGATGAGCCATTGAACCACTTTGTCGATTAGAAAGTTGCAGAAGTTTTCATTACACGGTGGTCACATAAAGCCTGAAGACCCCCTATAAATAGGTTCTTCAGAGTGGCGATTCCGGTGGCTATTGCGGCCTCTGCCTACAAGGGTCCTGGCGCTGACCGTCATGTGCCTGGTTGTAGCGGGACTCCTAGCAGAACCAACCCCCCACCCCCCCCCCCAGAGCATGGCTTCACAAAAATTTAGATTCCCTGCTAAAAGTAACTATAGCAACCACAATCATGGCCTCCGTCCTCACTCCACCCACCTATCTACTGAATTGATGCAGCAGTAAAGAAATCCCGGAGACCGGACGTTACATCCACGGTAAAAACTTTTATTTTTTTTCCTCTTACATTTAGACATTGTGTGAAACTAGGAGAAAACAATTCACAAGAAAGGTTTCTTTCGAAAAAATACTTAGAAAACGCTACTTTCCTCTGACAAAGGGGATATCTAGGACGCAGCTACTACAACACCCAGCATGCCCAGGGCTGGCTGCATCTTTCATACCATGCTGGGACTTTTGGCTGCGGTGACACTACAAGTCCCAGCGTGGCCTTACAGCTGGAGAGGCCCGCCACTGGTCTATATTGTCTGAACAATGCAAGAAGGAAATCCTTAAAGGGGTCCTCCCACTGCAGGGCGGTATGCATCGCTTTACTTTTGAATCCAGGCAGCGTTTAGTTTTTCTGCCCTTGGATAGGACACAACCAGCTGGAGCAGCAGATCTAGGTTGTAACTGGGACTGAGCTCAGACCCCGAGACATGCTCAACCTGCGGCCCTCCAGCTGTTGCAAAACTACAACTCCCAGCATGCCCAAACAGCTTACAGCTATCAGCCTACAGCAGGGCATTGTGGGAGTTGTAGTTTTACAACAGCTGGAGGGCCGCAGGTTGAGCATGCCTGCTCTAAGGAGCTTTGTAAAGAAACTGAATATTCCAGCTACTTGGAGGCAATGATGTAATGCGGTGCGCTGCCACTAGAGGGGGTGATACTGCAGCAACATATTATGGTGTAGCCTTAAAGGGGCAGGAGCAAGGACATAGGTCCCACTGTATTTCACTGTCTGGGGGATTGATTTGTTCATCTCTATCAACCCTATGCATAGAAGCAAATGTGGCTGCTGAAGAAGCACTCTGGCAATGTATTATTGTTTGCAGGTATAATGCTACCTCACCAGCAATATTCTAGCAGTGTCTTTTGCCTCATCCTAGCTCAGTTTCACCCGTACATTGGGCCCCTTCATTAATACGGGTTCCTGGTCATGTGATCTGTCCAGTGCATACTTTCCTGTGTAGACAGGAAGTCGGTCTCTGTGCGGCTGACTTCCTGTGAACTATAGGATTCATCCTGGCAGCTCTCAGACCCCTCCTCTCCCCAACAAGCTCCTCCCTCCATGTTTAGTGCGTTGCTGAATATATTAGTTTTGACTTCTCTAATAGACCGGGTGAGCAGTGAATCCATACAATGATTAGCTGCAGAGTTCTAAAACTCCCAACTCACTGTGTCCATATTAACTGTGTGCAGAATCTCCAGTGTATCCTATGAGATGAGCTTCACACTGCTTTCCTCCCTGAACCGACAGGAAGAAACCCATCAGAAGCAGAAGGCAGGGGAAACAGACTCAGGCTTTAGTGTGAGGAAACGTCACCCTCTCGGTCTCATCAGAGGCACGATACTATACGTGGGCTGCATTTGTGGAACCATATGACAGAGGAATCAAGATGGCTGACAACCATGAAAGTCACATCAACTAAAACATGTATGCACAAGAACCTGGTATTCTGCAGTAATGGCCTACACTGCTTTAGGGCTCATGACCATTGGATGTTTTGCGGTCTGAAAATTGCGCATCCACAGAACATGGATTCCGGCCATATGCATTCTGCGTTTTTCAGAACGGGAACGGCCGGCCCCTAATAGAACAGTCCTATCCTTGGCCGTAATGTGGACAATTATATGACATGTTCCATTTTTTGGGTGGAATGGCCATTCGGAAATGGAATGCACACGGAATCAAGTGTGCATGAGCCCTTATAGAGACAATTTATGTTTCCTGGAGGACACATAGCAATTAATCTACATAAGAAGTTGAGTCCATTGAGTGCCGTCATGTACCTGCTTGTTCAGTGTCTGCACAGAGCTTGGTCTGGTGATTTACTGTACTTCTTACTACATAACAAAATCCTCAGCTAAGCTGCTGGAGGTGTCTGCCCTCAAGTTTACAGACAGTTTCCAAAAATAACCAGCAGAATAGTGAGTGCAGCTCTGGAGTATAACACAGGACCAGTATAAGGGACTCAATTATCCTGTACTGGGGAATTTTATAGGGAGTTTAACTTTCTAGGCCAGTGCCAGAGGCGGCACTCAGAGCCCTCTCTGTGGGGCTATGGCGTACCAATATTCCTTAGACTTTTCCTGCCATTCATCAGCGCAGGGCGCGCTATGAACAGCACAGGCAGCGCACTTAACGTAGCGCAATGATAAAGTACATGGAAGATATACTATATTGGTATTCAGGTTAAATTGCCATGTTGGCACTTTGGGATAAATATGTGGGTTTTGGGTGGCAGTTTGGGCACTCTGCCTCTAAAAGGTTCCCCATCACTGTTCTAGGCCAAGGCAGTGCATGCAGCGAGTTAACGTTACAGTTGCACAGTTTTGCAGCGAGTTTCACTGTAGCAGCTTATATTATCCCCTAGAAGACAACATTACTAAGGGGGCATTTACTTGACGCTACATTCCACCGCGTGGCGGAGTGCTCTTTAGGCCCCACACAGACAGGAGAGTTCAATGCGAGAAACTCGCTGCGTGTGGCAGTGTGAGTTCTGACCTCGGACAGGCTCGCACAGCATTAGGGCTCTATGTTGCAGACTGCTACACGGGCTTAGGCCTTGTAAATCCCGTATTGCGGTGCAGACCCATTGACTTGAATAGGTCAGCGATCCGCAAAAGACAGGACATGTCCTATCTTTTGCCGTATCTTGCACATCGTGGATCTATTGAAGTTAATAGGCCCGCATCCACAGCATGAGGTGCACAATACGGGCACGGAGCCCTTACGTTTGTGTGAATGAGCCCTTATACCGATTTATAATGCTGTGTGTTCTTGCGAGACCTGGAATTACATAGACCTAATGCTGTGCGATCCTTCAGAGGAGCAGAGGTCGGAACCGGAACTCACACTGACACATGCAGCGAGTTTCTCGCATTGAACGCGCTCGTCTGTGTCTGGCCTCAAACCTTTACTGAGAGCAGGGAAGGCGCAGCAGCGCTTCTCCCAGAGCTCTGCATCTCTCGCTTGCATCTGCTCATCTCCGCTTTTCCAGCAGGCGGAGTACGGATCCATAGAAAATATACAGGATATGTGATCTGCAGGCTGAAAAAGCAGAGCTCCAAGAAACTGCTGCACCTTCTGTGATTTCAGTAAAGGTTAAGGTCCCTTTTAAAGGGAAACTCCTATGAAAGCCCCTATCCACCTGTCTCCTCACCTTTAGGTCTGCTTTGTACTTGGGTGTTGCGATTTGGCATAATGTGCCGCTTCCTTCCATTTTGGAAACCCCCTGCTGGGGTGCAGGTCCGTCACTTTACATGACGGCACCTGATGGGATTCTCCTGAGCAGAACAATCCTAAAGGATTCCACGTCCTGTCAATAAAAATGCATGGCAAAAATGTCTAAATCTTATAAAATGGTGGACTATAACCCCCATCATTGTGTGCAGCATAGGATATGGGGGGCGTTTATGGGGTCTCCTCGCCGTCACTTTAAGACACACAAGTAAACTCTGCAGACTGCACCACTCAAAGTAAATGGTGAAAATTGCATATTTATTTAAAAAAAAGACATTATCAAAGTGATTGTGAATTATTGTCATGATTACAGGTAACGGCGAGGACAACACCGCCCATCATCTGGCACAGAGCGAACAAGTGCACAGGATCCAGACCTGACTGCTTCGGGACGTGGGATCGGGAGTTATTTGTTCTGCTGTATTCTGGCGGCTTTGAATTTCGAGACTCTTTTTGGTGCCTCCTCGACGACCTCTGATGTGACTTCTTCAGATTTTCTTTCCTGGATGGTGGGCAGGCTGGGGTGGGCGATGCCAGTCACTGGCACGGATATACAGAAAGGCTCCTTTTCTATTACCATTCCTGAAAATGGCTGGAAAATAGCGATAATCATATGGTCAGTGGATCTTAAAGGAAGAGAGGCACAACTGTATCGTCCCTCCCCACAGGTACGCACATAAAACAAAGCAATATGCTTTACGTGGTCGTTATGTCTTGGATCCTTCCCTCGCCCCTTATATTCAGTCACTTGCCCGCTTATACCACCTGTACATCAAAAACTCAATGTCCATCATTACTAATCATCTTGCCCGCACTAATCTCTCCGCACTCCAATCCATCCTCAACGCAGCAGCCAGTCCAACCGCTACACTGATGCCCCCGCCCTGTGCCAGTTGCTGCACCGACACCGTCGCCCTGTGCCAGTCGCTGCATCAATGTATCTTCCCTGTCCCAGTGACCGATGCCTCCACCACATGCTAGTCACCGTCCTGATGCCTTTGCCCCATGCCAGTCAGGGTACATGCCTCTATATCCTGTCCCAGTGATTGCATCAATGCCCTGGTCGCCCATCCTGTATAACATACAATTTACACACATCACTCACTCACACTGTGCTGAAGTGCCCGATGTCTCCATCTACCACCCTACCTGAGCTCTACCTTCTTAACCAGTTCTCTGGAACGCTCTACCCCAGACAGTCCGATTAATTCCCAACATCCATAGTTAGCAGTGTGCGCTAAAAACACATGTATTGAGGTCGAACTATTAAATTTCATGAATCGACTCCTGTCCCATTATCCCCCACACTCCATGCACTTCTATACATACTGGTGTCAGCACCGCTGTACAAAATTAGCCCTTTTGCCTCCGATTGTCAGCTCCTGTCTGAACTGTGATGTAATTGGCGGTACGCGTCGTCCCCTCCGGATTCTAAAGCGCTACAGAAAACGTTTGTGCTATATGTAGATTGCCCTTCCTTCATGACTATGGAGGGAATGGTACTGCTATCACAGTAAGGCTCCAATCACACGTCCGCAATTCCGTTCCGCATTTTGAGGAATAGAATTGCGGACTCATTCATTTCTATGTGCTGCCCGGATCCGGAAATGCGGACCTGCACTTCCGATTCCCCCAAAAAATAGAACATGTCCTATTCCTGTCCGCAATTGCGGACAAGAATAGGCATTTTCTATTAAGTGCCGGCAATGTGTGGTCTGTAAAATGCGGAACGCACATTGCCGGTGTCCGTATGTGTGAATGGAGCCCAGAGACAACTGCTCCTATAATATTTCTAGCACAGATTCCACCAGTCACTACAACATACCTCCCAACTGGCCTGGATTTCGGCGCGGCCCCAGAAGGGGTGCGGTATGTCCTGATTTCAGCTGTATCTGCGTCCCAAGGACAATTGAATGCAGTGGTGAAGCAGGAAGCCATCAGCTTCTTGCTCCACCATTCGTCAGTCTGTAAGCTCCTCAGCACACGTGATAGTGATGTCGCTGCGCAGATCATGAGAGCACAGGCTGAGGAAGGATCTGCTTTTTATTTAAGCTCCGGGGGCTTCACAAATGTGACTGGGGCCCTAATGGGGCAAGAATATTGTATGTGGGCAGCACTACAAATTACTAATCGCCCTGAAATCATAATGCCGCACAGGTTCTCCTGACTACTTCCTCTTGGTCAGAACAGCAGGGTCTTCCCTATGGTCCCTGGGACTTACAGCTTTAATAGACAGGCCTTTTCATGGCGGTCGTCTCAGAGAAAACCCCCTTACAAAATGCAGTGCAGGCACGGATTTTGCTGAGGGAAGACATGTCTGGTTGGATGGAAGCAAGATTAGCTGTCAGTTCTAGAGCATAGACCGCGGTTACAAGCGGAGACTACCCCTTTAACGTCCACATTCCCAGATAGGAAAACGTGGACAGGGGTTGCTGCCTTGATCCAACCCTTTTAAACCAGAGCGATCCTGGGGTCCGCTAGGTAATACATAGGGGTGAAATATGTGCAGAGATTTTCCTGCCTGCAAGCAGAGGTCTGTGTCACTTTAACGATTCCTTTCACTGACAGTTAGGACTACAATTATTCCCTGTGCCTGGTCCGTACTGTAGTGATCTCCAACTTTTACCTCTCCATCTGTTCCAACCTACAACTCCCAGCATGTGTCGAGCTTTCAGGTTGCAAGTGCCGGAGAGACACAGGTTGGAGAGACCAAGGGGCTCAATGAAGACTAGCCAAGCCCAGACCTCCGATCTCACCTCGAATGGTCCAGACACCGGAGAAGCCTTTTTCTGCCCCCGGTCGTCCTCTTCGCTGTGGTCGCTAAAGGCGTTGTCCTCTAGGCTGACGTTTCTTATAAAACTTCTCTTCTCCTCAAATTCGTGGGAGCTGTGATCGCTGGTATCGCTGCACACGCTGTTCTCACGGCTTCGCGACTTCATGATGGATTTCCGGGGAACGTATTCTCCGTTGACAACGTCCACAAACACTCTGCAATGTGAAGTACACAGCTCAGACCCGGAGGGACTCGTAGAAATAATTAAAGCTCCAATTTCCCCTTCTACTTTTCACACAGCCATAGGTACATCATTAAATTCTCACTACATGAATCCAACACTAGAGGGCGCTCACTTTGTATACATTTATACAGTGCCCATTGAACTCTGTGCATAAGTCAGTGGCTAGGAATGGTGACATTTTCACTGCCTGGCCCTGTCAAAGTGCAGAGAGGGCTGAGCCTCTAGGTGTAACAGCAACGCCCTCATTGCTCTTAGAGGCTCATTTGCATATATTAAAACATCATTTCTCAGCAATGCGGGCACATAAGCCCTTTAAGCTCCCCCTAGTGGTAAATTCAGCCACTGCAGGGGATTTCTAGCACTACAAAGCTGGGGGCCCCCTCTGACATGGGGACGAGTGAGATGGCTCTGGGCTTGTGCTTTGTGGGCTGGCTCAGTAATTCGGCAGACATTGGCAGTGAAATCCCCTCGGGGCACTTGTATGTAGCTATTTTTCCACCATGTGTTGCACGTGAGATCTGTCTGCGTGTGGCCTCTACCTGTAAATGTCGGCCGGGGTCTTGATCACTGGCAGCTCCGGGGCAGAGTGACCATTTCCATTACTGTTTTTCCTTTTCCTTTTTGCCTCTTCTTTCCTTTCACTGTATTTTAACATTGTATTTTTTCCTGTGTTTATTCTCACCTGTGAAAGAAAAAATAATAATATTTCAGACTGAAAAAGTTGGTGAATGATGAGAAAAGTCTCAGTTTAGGACAAAGCTGGCACATGTCATGGTTTAGAACTTTTCCGCACTATTTATGTAAAAAAAACTGCTTTAGAATAGTCGGCCTTTGTGTTTTAGTTCTGAACAATCTTCAGAATGTCTGCTTGCAGTCAGTGAATGGATTTCATTTTTATTTTTTACATCCAGAGGATGAAAACTGATCCTGACCTAGTTTACACAAGAGAGCAAAACCAGTGTGACAGCAGACAGGGTTTAAAACTCGCTGACAGCAAGCAGAGATCTTGAAAACAGCACAGAACTTAAAACAGACTACTGGACAGTGGCCGAAATGCTTGTTATACTTGATTTACATGAAGACGCCCGGACGCCAATCTCTCTAGACCCGAGTGGTGGTTGGCCGTTGTAAGCGCTCACCCTTTTTGGTTCTACCGTATGAGAAAATCGTATTGTCGCCACTGGATTCTTTCCGCTTCCCAAATCCTCCTCCTCGTCGCTGTGGTGGGGTAATATTGAGCTGTTAATGTAAGGCCTGTTCTGCGTCGACTCGGACTTGGCACGACTGCCCTGAGCTCGGTAGTCACGATCCACATTCAGATCGGTCTTCAGATTCTCTTTGTCTTCTTCATTAGGTTTATTTCTACAACGAGACAATAAAAGTTAGAGTCCCCCTGAAACCTGGAGAGTTTTGGGTGGAGGCCTCCTTTAATTAGAATTTCTCTAGCTTACATTGTGTTTCTAGTCCTTACCTACACCTCTGCTTGCAGTCAGTAAATGTTGACATTCAGTGGCTTAAAAACCATCCTGAATTAGGCTACTTTCACACTAGCGTTAGGTCTGTCAGTCAGACGCGTGCTGTCGGATGTCCGTTCCGGCCCCATGGACTATAATGGGGAGGGGCGGGAGATTCGGCTGCAGCACGGCAAACACGCCGAGAGGCGGCCGGACAAATACCGCTGTGGCCGCATCTCCCGCCCGACCTAAACAAAAAATAAATAAACAGCCTGCACTGATACAATGTAGCAAACTGACATGCCAGCAGAGGTATTTGTGCTGCCGATTTGCTTAGAGTTGTCAATACTTGAGTGAACTGTAACAAACCTTCTGCTGTGAGAAGTTTTATGTCTGTTTTATTCTGGAAACCAGAATGTTCTGAAGCAGAGCCATGAAAACAAAGTGCATTGGAAAGTTGAGAACCCGAATCTACATAAAGCTGGAGAACCCCTTTAATGGTCTGTACGTGTCTGGCCTGGGCAGCCATTGCGCTGGTTCTGGCTGACTGTGGGGGGAACTTGTACGAACGTCAGGGCGTGCACAGGACACCTACTGCTCCAGCTCTCCCCGCATCTCCTCCTGCTTCTCCAGCTCCTCCAGCCTCGCCCATAGCTCTGCGTTGTCTATGAAGCCATCTTTACTTTCTCCTTCCCGGAAATCCACCTTGGAGCTGTCTGCGGCCTTTGGTTTAGAGTGAGGTTTGTGAGCTGTACGGTGTTTGCCTGTGAGGAAATTTGCCGTCATTAGTAGAGAATCTACAGAAGTAAAGGACATTCCCCCCACCGAGGTACAGTGTATATTCATACTTATCCCGTATTATACTCCAGAGCTGCTCTCACTATTCTGCTGGTGCAGTCACTGTGTACATACATTGCTTATCCTGTACTGATCCTGAGTTACATCCTGTATTATACTCCAGAGCTGCACTCACTATTCTGCTGGTGGAGTCACTGTGTACATACATTACTTATCCTGTACTGATCCAGAGTTACATCCTGTATTATACTCCAGAGCTGCACTCACTATTCTGCTGGTGGAGTCACTGTGTACATACATTACTTATCCTGTACTGATCCAGAGTTACATCCTGTATTATACTCCAGAGCTGCACTCACTATTCTGCTGGTGGAGTCACTGTGTACATACATTACTTATCCTGTACTGATCCTGAGTTTCATCCTGTATTATACTCCAGAGCTGTACTCACTATTCTGCTGGTACAGTCACTGTGTACATACATTACTTATCCTGTACTGATCCTGAGTTACATCCTGTATTATACTCCAGAGCTGCACTCACTATTCTGCTGGTGCAGTCACTGTGTACATACATTACTTATCCTGTACTGATCCCGAGTTACATCCTGTATTATACTCCAGAGCTGCACTCACTGTTCTGCTGGTGCAGTCACTGTGTACTGCGGTGCTATAGTCACGACTCTGCTGGCGGTGTTTGGAAACAATCAGCAAGCTCGTCGTCAAACACCACGCCTAGCATCTAAATGGAGCTGAATCTTTAACATTACAGAGTACATTCAGAACATATGACATCACTGTGTGCGCTATGCTATGGCCACACGTAGCGGAAAGGCTGCATTTCCTTTCATCAGGATTTCTGAGAGGCAGCAGATACAGATGAGATATGACTATCCCCCCTACTCAAAAAAAAAAGCGCACAGATGCATTTTTTATTTAGGCACATGGGGGTGGCGGGGGCAGTGCCATCAGCCTCAACACATTCACCATCATTTATACCAGTTGTGAATAAACGACTATTGAAATCTACTCCAGTCATGGGCATGGTCTGCTGGAGGAGGCGCCTAAAACCCCATTCGCACGACCGCGTCAAAGCTGTGTACGTTTTACGGATCGCAAACCATGGATCCGCAGAACATGAGCACCGGCTGTGTATCCCCTGCAGCGTGGTGCGGACCCGCTGACTTCAATGGGTCCACGATCCGCAGGATGCAGCCCCAGATAAGACAGGTCCTATCTTTTGCGCGTGGACCCGGGAGCACACAGGTGGTCATTAGAAGTCTAGGCAGAGCGGAGCCACACCGCGCTGCAGTCAGACTTGAGTACAGATTCGGAGGTGGTGAGCAGAACTCCGACCTGTTTTTCTATCTCCCCCCCTCCCCCAACGTGATTATGCAACTCGTTTATTTCTATTGCCATCTGAAATCTTCCCTCTCATTGCAAGTATCCTGCGCCGGTAATAGAAGATGCGACACAGAATCTTCGCTCCGCTCCGCTATGAATTTTAATCCCTCTTAAAACAATTGGCCTTGATGGCAGAGAGCAAAAGATCAATGCGGTAAACAGCGGCTGACATCAGAGCAGGCGATGGGGAGAGGAGGCCCGCTCCCTACATGTATCATACGTGCCGAGCCTATAGACACCTGCACGTCTACGGAAGACGAGAGACTGAATGCATCCGACGGCTGTGGGAAATGTAATACAACTCTAAGGGGGGTGAATACTTCTGCAACTTTTGCTTGACCTCTCATCATTTTGCTACACGAGCTTCCATATGTTCCAAAATACAGTTGTGTGTTCCTGTCTTCCAAGAGCAGACATAGATGGCAAAGGGCCCCTGTGTGAGTATGTGTGTGGGCCCCTGGCTCTCCAGAATTTGTGATTCCATTTCTAATTTTTAAGATCTGTGCTGGCAGCCAGTGAATGGAAACAGTCGTGTTACATCAGGTGGGTAGAAACCCGCCCTGATCACATCCAGCTGACACAGAGGCACAGCCATGAAGGCGTTCCGACACACTGCGACAAGCTCTGCACCGGGGTCCGTTAAATATGATCAGGATGGTTGTTCAAGCAGGAAGAATGTTTCCATTCGCTGCCAGCAAGCAGAGATGACGAAGACCTGAAAAACAACGTATACTGTAAACTGATAAAAGCTGCACAGCACAAGGACATAAAATACAACGTGAAAATGATCTACTAACCAACAGAATATTGTAAATGGTGTAAAAGCCAACGGAAACGTTGTCCCTGTGATGTCACATCCATAGTCATGTGACTTCATCATCCATGGGTGCTACACGTGTGCATGTAACAGGACAAGATCATAGAATTGTGCTACACAATCTCATTGATGGTACCTCTACCTGCGGGCAGGTTTTATCAGCTCTTTATTTAGCGTGTAGTACTGCACTCCACCTATAGTGGCCGCTGCAGGAGAAACCATCAGCTTTCTAAAGCCTAACCTGCAACGATCAGCCGATTACCAGGAGACAACATGTACAGTGGTAAAATGAGGGGCGGTGTGTAAGTGACAGATTGTGTACCATTATTTCAGCAGGTTTAGATCAGACGACTGTACGGAGAAGAGCGATGGTGAACAGAGAAAAAAATTACGCCATATAGCGCAGAAGACGACTGGAGAATAGAGCGGAAGACTCCGAGCAATCTCCAGGGTGTTAGGACGCAATACACGGACCATGTGCACCCCACATCACAGATCGTGGACCCATTCACTTCAACGGGTCCGCAATCCGGAAGATGCAGAACGGAGGCACGGATCGGAAGCACTACGGAGTGCTTCCGTGAGTTTACTGTACATGCCGCCGCACCACAAAAAAAGTAGTGCACGCACTACTTTTTTGCGGTGCGGACAGATCACGGACCCATTCAAGTGGAATGGGTCTGGATCTGTCTGCGGCAGCCACACGGATGTTGCCATGCGTTGGGGACCGCAAATTGCGGTCCCCAATGCACGGAACGGCCGCGTGCATGAGCCCTTAGTCAATGTAGCGGTAAGGAGGCAGTGATGCAATGGTGGATACACTGTAAGGAGGATTACAGGCGGCATACCTTTGGTGCTCACTGTGTCTGCGTTCACTTCTTCCTTGATATCAAAGAACTCGCCGGATTCCTGCACCGGAAGCAAGAGATGGGAGATCAGCAATATCCAATCTATACCGCCCCTCCCCCAGCCCTCGTGTGGCCCCTTACATTGTTCATCCTCTGCAGGTCCTTTGTGAACTCCACCCTGGACTCAAAGTTCTTCATGGCCTGCTGATATCCATCCAAGGCTTCCCTGACATCTGGAAGACAAGAAATGCTCAGGTCACACCATAACATTCATCAATGTACTGCCCCTGAAACTACAACTCCCAACATATGCTGCTGGCGATCATCCACGGAGGAACCTGTCAGCGAGTCACTGCATAGTGAAAAGTTATTCAACTTCCCACTAAGGTTTGCATTTTTAAATTACTCGTTTTCAAGACCTCTGCTTGCTGTCAGTGAACTGGATTGGGGGAGGGAGGGTGCAGCTTGATGTGAATAGATATGAACATTAGGATTATACGGTCACAGATCTCTACACAGCAGTTCTGGGGGAAAACACAATAAAATGTACATATAAACCTGATTAGGGGGCTCCGATGTTGGGCTTTTGCCTCGACGGCTCCCCAGACGCATCACAAATACTTTTCTATTGAGTATCTGCAGTTTTTGTGTACGCAGCGCGCGCTAATCTCTTTAGTCGTTCCAGCGGTGCCGGCGCGTTTCAGGGCCTTCAATTTGATTTTGTTGAAACTTTTTTTTTTGGAGTTGGTTGTTCCTTTGAGGAAAAGCTTTATAACTGGTAACTTTCCATTTCTTAATGTACAACGGGGGGGGGGGGGGGGGGGGCTGAGCCCCGAGCACTGCCGGTAATAACACTCCACATCAATCTTTACGAGAGTGTCCCATGTCCCCCGTGTGACCGATGCAGCACTCCACCGTGGCTTCAAGTGTCACAGACTGTGCGTGACCACCGCTCCATTCACACAGGGGACCCCCTTCATGTGATCGATAGATCCTGGCGGTCAGGCCCCCACCATTCAGCAATCACCTATCCTGTCAGAGCTGCAGCATGTTACTGGACTGAGCCCGTCCTACGCCATACAATCCCATCGGATTTCAGTAGTGCTCTGTGGACCACCCCAGGGTGGTCAAAAATCAACCCGTTACCAATAACAATCCCCTTTAAGGCTCTATATAACCCTTAAAAAACGTGGTCACATTAATTGCGCCTGTGGGGACCTCCTAAGGGCTCATTCACACCACCGTATGAATGGGTCCGGTGCGGACCAATTCATTTCAAATGGGGCTGCAAAAGATGTCCACATCCATAGTTCCGTCTCGTGGCTCCGCAAAAAAGATAGAACATGTCCTATTCTTGCCCGCAATCGCCGATAAGAATAGGCATTTCTATAATGGGTCGCCCCCGCTCCCTTCCACAAATTTTGCGGATCCGCAAAATACGGCACGGTTGTGTGAATGCGCCCTAACTCCGAGTCTCTGCGGCCGGACACGCTCTTATGACAAAACCAGGTCTTTTAAAATAAAAAATAAAACAAAAAGCAGTAACTGAACGCCGGGCCCTGTGGTGGGGCGCAGGCCGGCGCGCGGACCTTCTCATGGGCTGTGTTTTCTTTCCCGTCTGGTGCACTGATTCTGCTCATTGTCCTCGGGCCCGGCCTGTCACTGCTGATGACCCGCGAAAACGGCCCCCCAGAGGTCACGTGGCAGATCCAGCTCCTTCACTTTTGCAATTATTCTTTCTCTCCATTTTTGACTCCCCCCCCCCTTTCCTTTAAGTAAGAGGGGTTTTTCAGTATCGCCTCTCCTTAATTAACATAGCAAAAACCTAAGCGTTAATAATATCTGGCAGCGGAAGGCGCTCCCGAAATACACCCGACTCTGCAATCATCTCCATAAAGCCGCAGCTGATTTTTATGTGTTTTTTTTTTTTACCCCCCACCTTTTTTTCACCCGCTTCTCCTGCGTGCAGACAGCTGTTGCGGCGAACGGGTTACAATAAGGGGAAGAAGGAGAAGAGAAAAAAAAAAAAAAAAAAAAGAGATGGCATTAACAAAATGAAAATGACGGTGTAAACAGTTCATAAAATCTCGCAGCCCTGATGTCGCTCTAGATCATTAAATTTCTGCAACAATTAGACCTTTTCTCACGGCGGCAAATTGGACCGGTTGCCATGGCAAATCTGAGCCCTTAAGTCATATATCTTTGATTGCAGAAAGGTCAGACGCAGACAGCCTAATAACTCAAGAAGCTGTTTGACAGATTTCATCGGTGCATGGTCACAGAACAGCGCAAAACGGTGTCGGCAGTTGTTAAAAGCAGAGGGTCAGGGAAAAGGTTGAGGTTGTGGAATGTTTTTGCTTCACTGAACCCAGCAAGATAATGTGTCTAACCAGCGCCGGATCTGAAGAACATTATTTTAGGTAGGAGGTCAAATCAATAACTTTTTTTTTTTTTTCCCCTTCCCTTACACCCCCCCCCCGCCCGCAATCCGTTACTCAAGACGACTGCAAAATATTAAAAGGGAAGTAAAGAGGAGGTTACCGTGAAACATTTGGAATTATTTTTGATATTATGTGTCCACCTATTAAATAACATTAAAGAGGAGGGGGCACGGACCACGTAACGCGGAGGAGAGGAGGACTGGACTGTTGGATTTCAGCACGCCCAATCCTTTTCAGGAAGACACGGCGGCGTCTGGCAGGGGGCTTATTCCTCTGTCCCTACAGAGTGACCTGCACACGGCGGAAACAATCGGCAGTGTGACACATGGGCCACGTAGAGGTGATCTTCAAAAGCGTGGAAACAGATCTGCAGGGCGGAGCTTGAAATTCGCAGCACGACATTCGCTTCTGCGGATTTTCAGCGCAGAATCCATCCCTTGCAATGCAAAGAGCAAATCCGCAAACAAGTAACAAATGCAGCGAAATCTGTGTAAACTACACTGCCCGCAGGGGACACGTGCACACTTGGCCGAGCTGAGCATGCCTGTGTATGGGGTGGTTTGGAGAGGTCTATGGTCAGCCTTACCCTCCCCAACTTGAACCCAAACATATTAAAAAATTAGTAATTTTTGCTCAATTTGTTTAAGGCCTCATGCACGTGGCCGTATTGCGGCCCACAAACGGCGGGTCGGCAATCCACGGCAGCCGGCTGTGTGCACCACCCATCACGGATGCGGACACATTCACTTGAATGGGACCGCAATTCTGGAGATGCGGAACGGAGTCACGGAACGGAACCCCTGGAAGCACTACAGAGAGCTTCCGTGGTGTTTCTTTCCGTTGTTCCGCACCGCAAATAAATATGACAGGACATATTTTTTTGCGGTGCGGACAGACCACGGACCCATTCAAGTTAATTGGGTCCGGCCCGCTGCACGGATGTTGCCTGTGCATTTGGGACCGCAATTGCGGCCCTCAATGCACGGAACGGCCGTGTGCATGAGGCCTAATTTTGTGTTATTGAGAGTGTTACTGCCCGCTACTGAAAAAGGTTTATGAGGTGGCCTTTTTTCATACCTCCTCACCTCTCTTCACCCAAGAGGGCACTTTTATGTTTTTACCCAAAATTGGGGCTATTCAATTCCATGGCTGTCATTCCTGTTATGGCGAGAACACTTTAACAGCTTTACCAAAGAGGATCAGAAAACTTATGGAAAAATTCATCTATTAAATAAATATATTAGAAAATAATTAAAAAAAAAAACCAGAGAAGAGGGCCCATCTCCTGTAGTAAATGCTTGCATTCCTCATTAAATAACAATTCTAGAGCATCTTTCCTTAAAAGGGTTGTCTCACTTCAGTTAATGGCAGCGCGGAGACGAGGTGGCCGGGACGGGAGCTGCTGCGCACGCGTGCCTCTTATGGTCCCGGCTACCAGACCGGCGCTTCTTCCTAGAGAGTGTACAAGCGCGGCCACCGCTCCTGGATTGCAGGGTGGTCGTCACCCCTGGAAACCAGCAGTGTATAAATAAATCCAGCCTTGAAAAGGAGGCAATATGGAGAATCACAATACATTAGTAAGTGCCTTGTATTACCTTTCGCTACATGATAAATGCCATTTAGAGGGGTTGTTTCACCTGGACCACTGGTTTTATATCACAGCGAAGTTTTATGCGAATCAAAGCATCCGAAGTCGATTCGCTCATCCCTAATCACTAGGATGTGCCACTAATGTCCGATAGGTGCCGGTCCCATCTCTAGAATGAAGCACTCCGATAACATGAGCGCACTGCGCATGCTCAGCCGCCCTTAATTCATTTCTATGGAAGCGCTGAAAAATAGCCATGCTGTGCGCTCAGCTATTTTCGGAAGTCCCACAGAAATTAAAGGACAGCCCATGCGCAGCTGCTCCATTTACTTCCATAGAACTGCCGGAAATTGCCAAACCAGCGCTCGCCATTAAAATGAGTGGAGGGCGGTTGTGCATGTGCGGTGCGCTCTTGTTTTCTTCGGGAGCTTCCTTGTAGAGATGGGACCCGCACCTATCTGACATTGGGTGCACCAATGTTCCAGGTGAGACAACCCCTTTAAAACTGAGTTGTCCCTCTGTTATTCCTGCTGGGGAAGTATGAATAAACCGATGTTGGGTTTGTCCCTGCACAGTCGGATTAGCGATGACGGTGCCAGACGTAGGGACATGCCCCTTTCATAAGGGAACAGTAGCTCCCCATTCATACATTTTTAGTAGGAATAGTAGGAGGTCCACTGCAGATTTCTAAGAAAAGATGCTCTGGAATTTGTCACAAGCGGGAATGCAAGTAGTTACTAAAACAGACATGTCAGGTGGAGCGACAGGTCCTCGTTCATATGGCCAGCCGATTATACAGATTCCAGGCGGCCCCCGCCTCTCCTAGGTCATGTCATGGGCAGCCTTGACGTGGGAGACTTCTTTAACCTTCATGTCTGGTAGGATGGAGGGTTGCGGAGGGACAAGGACATTAAGTGACTGGGCTGGAGGCTTTTAGGAACATTTTATCCTCATCAGTTGACAAGGTGGATTTAGTGAATGATGGGGGTAGTAGTACAAGTCAAGTAGGAGAAAGTGCTGGGGAACCCACAGGAGTTTTAGTGCTGTACACTAACTCCCAACATGCATGCCATCAGAGCATGCTGGGAGTAGTAGTTTGCCAATAGCTGCAGAGCCACAAGTTACAGGCCATTGCCCCACGCACATTATGAGGCCGATTAACCAACAATGGGCCTTTACCCCATCTGCCCCTTACATGGCACCACCATGCCTGCTCGAGGCTAAGGGACCTGGTGATTTTGGATCTGTGATGAACTGAATCCTGTTCCCCATACACAGTGACATACTACAGATGCCAGATCATCAAATATTCTGGATTACTGGATGCTTATACAACAGACAATGCCGCTATACTAATTCCTAATCGGCCCGTGCGCTCCTACGGCAATGCCATGCTAGAAACAAGCGGTGGATTATCAGAGTCTTCAAATGCCAGTTATGTTATACGGCGTCCGATTCTCCATTACTTCTGATAATCCAGCAGGTTGTAGGTCCCACTCATGCGCCGGCACCTGATCATGGCAAGGTAAAGCGCTGCCATATTGGAGTGTAACCATGGAGGAGCAGCCAATTAGGTGACGCATTCCGAATTGTGCCACCCTCCTACAGGAGCTGCATCAACATGATGCAACCCTGGCCTGAGATGACCTGAGATCACAGCCGGAATTTAACAGGTCGCCCCCCATATATAGCGCACCTTCGGTCGTCTTCTACACCTATAAAGCGGAGAGAAATCGCCAAACGCACTGGGAGTAACGTCACAGCTGGCAATCATTCATCCTCCATTTGCACAGTGCGTCCCCTGCGCCCGCCTTCGACCTTGTGACATTTATTATCTATGCATTTTATTATCTTTTTTTCCCCCTCTTTAAAAATCGATGAAATTACAGTCTAGGGTGATTTACATACTTTACGCTCTCCCCTTCCCCCGTCTTGCGGATCTTTCTAAAATATCAATACTTGAGCTGCAGGAGCCTTGGCCTGTTCTAAACTGGGAGGTTATTAAAGCGGCCGTCTGGTGGCCGCGCGCCGCAGCTGACAGCTGTTTAGCATTACCATGTAACCCCTTCCCCGCTGCTGGGACTTGCCGACACAGGGAAGGGCGTGTACGGTTATACGGGGGGGTCTGCAACGATCGCCGGGGGAATACTATCGACGTCCCGTGTTTAGCCTCCAATTAGCAGAAGGCGGTGGAATGGTGCGAGGTTGCCTCGTTATGAGTCCTCCGCCATCCTAAAGCCCCTGAAGAGTCATCTGCGATTCTCAAGATCAAACCACAAGTGTCTGGCGGCAGCTGGGAATCCTCACCAGCCTCGAGTGTGGATATTAGAGTGGCGAGGTTTAGTTCGCCGTCCAAAAGAGCGCTCAACGCGGATTGATGAGGACACCTTCGAGGAGCTCTCCTGTATATATATATATAAAAAAAAAAATTCCTGATCGCAACAAACTGGACGGGCAGGCCAGGGTTAATGACAAAAATCATCATTAACCCCCGATTGTATAAAGTGGCAGTCATAAACTGAGCACCTTCTGGAAAAGCTGGGTGATGACCAACATGGCTGCCAGGTCTGCTACCCAGCTTTACTGGACTCCTGCATGGAAAATATTCCTGGTTGTGGAATTATACATCACAGCGGGGGTCACAAAGGTTTTAAAATAGAGAAACCTCTATCCCTGGAAACGCTTCCAAAAGAGGAAAATAAGTAATACCAAATATAAATCACTGCACCGTAGGGGGGGGGGGGGGAGGGGTTCTAATTTGTAATATGGACCCCTGAATACTAAAAAATTCAAACCTCTGATCTCAGACCAGACCTCTAAATTAGACAGACCCCAGATAAGGAGCCTAAAGTAATCCAACCCCTTTATTAACCAGCCCCCAGATCAGACCCCTAAAGTAAATCAGACCCCAGACAAGGCCCCTAAAGTAATCTAACCCCAGACAACGCCCCTAAAGTAATCTAACCCCTTTATTAACCAGACCCCAGACGAGGCTACTAAAGTAATCACACCCCAGACAAGGCCCCTAAAGTAATCAGGCCCCAAACCAGACTCCCTATATTAACCAGACCCCAGATAAGGCCCCTAAAGTAAATCTAACCCTTTTACTAACCAGACCCCAGATCAGACCCCTCAAGTAATTTGACCCCTTTATTAACCAGACCCCAGACGAGGCCCCTAAATTAAAGTAATCAGGCCCCAAACCAGACTCCCTATATTAACCAGACCCCAGATAAGGCCCCTAAAGTAAATCTAACCCTTTTACTAACCAGACCCCAGATCAGACCCCTCAAGTAATGATATCCCTGGAGAGGCCCCTATATTAACCAGACCTCTAATTTGTTCAGACCCGTTTATTAATCAGACTCCAAACAAGGCCCCTAAATTAATCAGACCCCAGAAGAGGCCCCTAAAGTAAATTCAGACCAGGCCTCAGACCACTACAGTAAAGGGGTTCTCCTGACTTTCAACATTCATGGCCCATCTCATCCTTATCAATATCAGATCGGTGGGGGTCCGATTACCGGCACCTACGTAATCAGCTGATTGAAGGGTTACCGGTGTGCGGGCTCTTCATTACTCAGCACAGCGCCACACACTCAATACAGGCTGTATATGGCACTACGCGTATGGGAATCAGATGGAGCAACAATTAGCAATCCTGAGACTAAAGTCAATCACCCCTTTATATGCCAGTGCATGAGTTTTAGCGCCCTGGAGTGCTGCAGCGGATGAGAGCAGATGCTGGACAGACACGCCATTAAAGCTACAAGGGTTTTGGCTGCTCGAAAAAGACAGTTTCGTAGCGGAGGTTTCCTGGCACGTTCCTGCACTGATAGCTATATGCGACGGCGGCCTCCTCCCAGCTGCACGCGTGGATCATACATGAAATGGGTGCCAACTGCAATCTGCATCCACTACAACGGCGCCACCTATAGCACAGGAAGAGACTGCTGCCTACACAGATGTAGCAGAGCAGAGGTGGTTATTAAGCACCACTTACGGGGTTAACTTAACTAGTGGCACAACAAACATGCTTACACAGCCAGATTTGGCATTCAGGAGTCTTGGAAAGCTGCATGTGATGTATACTGTAGGTGGCCATATTGGCTGTCACCCAGCTTTACCAGATATAACGAAGCAACTGCAGAGCAGACGTTCACCTGCTGGCTGCCAGCCAATATGTCTCCCATAGCGGTTGTCACCCAGCTTTCCACAAACTCTGCATGGCAACACTGCCTAGACATACAGCTGCACTGCCACACTCCCCCTCCAGAGGAGCAATAACGGTTGTCACCCAGCTTTCCCAGGCACAGATATAACTAAGAGATGGCTGAATTCTTACTGGTTTCTTTCCAAAGCCGTTTGACAACCAACATGGCAGCACTGCCACCCAGCTTTCCCAGGCTTCTGAATGGCAAACCTGCTTTGTTATAAAACGCTACAGGAGAAAGACATTACTAGGCAGGTCGGCCATTCAGCAGTCTGGAAAAGCTGGTTTGCCACCCTACTGAAAGGGCATCAAGAAAGGTCGCCACCCAGCTTTCTCAGAAACAGATATCTATATGGTAACCAGATAGAATTTAAACTCCATTTCTTGGGGTGCTGTTTGAAAACCATCAGGAAAAGCTGAGTGGGAACCAAAGCTGGCGCCACAACGGCGGACATTGTGGTAGTCACCCAGCTTTCCGAGAAACAGATTAAAAATATTAAATTTACTGCTGCTGACAACCGCTCCTCGGCCCCCTGCCCGAGGCTCCATTTCCGAACCCTGAAAGTCTAGCATCATCCTATTAACCCATCACAGGGATCATTGTGATGGGCTTCCAAATTAAAAGGCACTTGACTCTCTGAGCTGATTTCAAGGAGGACCCGAAACGCGCAAGTCTCAGCGCCGCCGCCGATTACCCTTCCAAATGATCCTGGTCTGTATTATATCAATCAATGACGAAGCGTGCGCCTCCAGATTTCTTATTTCAATAATACTGATAATTCTCCCCCCCCCCCGTTTCCTCTCCCAATGATTTCTTTTCTTATGCTAAGCAGCTCCGAGCACTTTTTTTTGTTGCGCCAGGATATTTATGCCGCCGCGTCAGACGCGTTATTGCTATTTTTGGCGAGTAAAGAAAAACAACAAAAAAGTGTCTTTTAAAGAACTTTAATGGCTTAATATGTGCAACGCGTTTTGGAAGGCAGCACAAAAGAAAGGAGGTAATTATGACCCCCCCTTCCCACCCCAAACTCCCGCAAGATTATTATTGCCAGGCAAGAGGAGAGACATAAAATAAGACAACGCCGAGATATTCGCAAACGTCTTCCAGATCGACCTGAGCGTGCCAGGAAGGAGCGAGCCGCAGCTCTGCACCCGAAATGCTGCAAATAACCCCGCAGCTGACGCCCTGACACCGCTTACACCTGGCCTGGTGAGGAGAACCTCACTCCCTGCATGATGGAACCTACATGCTGATGGTTTCCCATCAAATAAACCACCCTCTTCAGCTGTGAAAGCAGGTTGATGACTGCCATTACAGCTCTCACCAGGAGGGGGGGTATTTTTTTTAATACAGAGATTCTGGACAGTAGGAAAGCTGGGTGACAACTGGTATGACCACCATTCAGTTCTGACTGGGGTAATCACTCAGCTTTCCCAAAGCCCTGAAAGGGAAATCTGATTTCCAGCATAGGGATATCGAAGAGAGGCAGACTCTGTATTCAGGACTGTAGGAAAGCTGGGTGACAACTGGTATGACCACCATACAGTTCTGACTGGGGTAATCACTCAGCTTTCCCACAGCCCTGAAAGGGAAATCTGATTACCTTGTGCAAGTGGACTTTGTAATCAGGACTGTCGGAAAGCTGGGTGACAACTGGTACAACCACCATTACAGTGCTGACTGGGGTAGTCACTCAGCTTTCCCAGTGCCCTGGATGGGAAAACCAATGAGTAGTGCAGGGACACTGGAAATATTCACATAGGGTATGCAGGGCCGTAGGAAAGCTGTATGACAACGGATACGAACACCATTACTGTTCTGACTGGGGAAGCTGATCCATAGAGCAGGGAGAGTGGAGAGAAGCGGATATGGTATTCACGACTCTAGGAAAGCTGGGTGACCACTGATACGGCCACCATACAGGTCTGGGGTGGTCACTCAGCTTTCCCACAGTTCTGAATGTGAAGGCTGTTGAGTAGCACAGGGAGTTGGGTCACAACTGTTCTGGGTGCTTATCCGACAGAAATACGCTATCTGCTCATAAATGAAGCCTGACATAACAGATCTGCATGGATATAAACCAAAATGTTTCCATTCACTGACATGGAGCAGTGTCCACTCTTACTGTGACTGGGGTGGGATTCCCCACTGGGGGACAGAGACAATACACTGGTCCTGTGACTGCACGGGGGCGGGAGACGACAAAAAAGAAACCCCAATCACGGGAGGATCGCCCCCACCCCAGACATTCATCTCAACGGAAAACCAACGTCAGGCTGAGTGGAGGAGGGGTCCGCGTGCGTCTAGGGATTGCGCCATCGTTCTCACCTGAGGGTCCCCGAGGCGCCTCCAGATGATCTCTCCTGAAACGCGCTTACAGATCATTTTCTATTGCAATGTAACTTAAGTCTAATCACTTGTGCTGGGAAAATGTCAGGCGCTCTGAGCGGGGGGCTTCCTCCTAGACTCACTGCAGGAGTGTGACAACCTAACCCCCCGCCGCAGGAGATTTAAAGGGGTATTCCCATCGCTAGGGTGAATGGGGGTCCAACCTTTCGGGGGACCCACATTCTCCCAAGAATCAAAAGGCTGCTGCGCTGCATCACTCTCTCCCACCCCCACCCCCCCCCCCCTCAATTCCCTACACCAGGGGGCGCCTCTGTGGAGGAAAAACTTACCATGGGATGCAGCATTGTGGCCCCTTTGTGGCAGTCCCCAAGGGTCGGACCCCCACCAATCAAAGTTATGGCATGTCCTAGTGATGCAAGATGGGAATAGCTCTTCCAGTCCTTGAGTCGCCCCCTTCTGTTCAAACCTTCCTTCAGACAATCCTTAGTTTTATCAGTTTCTGGGAAAGATGGGTGACCACCATCAAGTAGTGCAGTTATATGGCAGCAGGGGGTGATCCCTGTCACCCAACTTTCTTGGTCACCTGAATGGCAAATCAGTCATGTTGCAATATGATGGACTGAAGAGAAGCCATTCAAAGGGGGGCAAAGAAAGTTGTGACAGCAAACCCCCCCCCCCCCCCCAAGACTACATAACCGAGTCTAAGAAAGCTGGGTGACAGTGACTGCTGTGAGGGCAGCCATACTGCTAGTCACCCAGCTTTTCCAAACTGTAAGTCTGCCTACAGCAGAGATCAGCAATTTTCCAGCACTTCAGCTGTCCTGAAACTACAACACTCAGCATGCTCCATTCACTTTTACGGGGGTTACAAGAACATCCAATCAAGTGTGCATGCTGGGAGTTATAGTTTCACAGCATCTTGAGTGACGAAGGTTGCAGATCACTGGCCTAGAGGCAGGTTTGCCATTCAGGAGTCTAGAAAAGCTGGGGGCCACTGACGCATCCCTTGCTCCCATACGACTGCACAACTAGGCGGATTTGTCATAAGGCAGTCTGGTAAAGGCATTTTCACCCAGCTTTCCCAGAAAGAGATACAGTGCAGAAAGGAGTCTGTAAGGACCGGACGGAGGAGGCCGACTCAAGGACCTATGTTCGCTGGGCAATGTTTTCTATGTTATAGGAGAGGTGCTCTATAGGGAAGTGTATATTCTCCGTGCAGTTAACCCCGTCATCTCTGACTTCCTTGGTTCTCAATGTCTTGCTGCAGGAGAGCAGAATTCCAGGTCATGGTTCATCATCATGCGGGAAAATCAAGACCTCAAAAATAGCAAAACCCATCGAGTCCTGACGTCCCGTCAGCAGAGGCCTCCTGCATATTCCCTGGTGCCGGCGCCATCATCGCCTGCGCAGGATATATTTAGGCTCCTGATTAGCTTCTCCCTTAATCAGGAGGGGAAGGTGAAGTGTGAGGAGCGCCATTCCCTCGGCTGACTTCATTCTGTGCCGACTGTAATTACCGTGTTGGGAGGCTGTGAATACTTTTGAAACTATTTGTTTAAAGCACCTAAAACCCTAAATAAAATATTATATATATAATGCATTTGGCAAGTCTTCAAACTTGTTCACTTTTTTTTAAACATTTTGTACTAAAATAATCCAGTGTCTCCCCCCCCCCCCCCCCCCAAATCATTCTGCTCTCAGTTCCCCCATAACCCGAAAGCGAAAACAAAATGTTAAAAATCTTTGCTAATTTATTGAAAAAGAAAAACTAAACTCTTGCACTAACACAAGTCTTCAGCCCCTTGTCCTCGGGACTTAGTTGAAGCCCCTTTGGCAGCGGTTCCAGCCTCCAGTCTTCTTGGAGATAATGCCACAAGGTTTACACCTGGATTTGGGGATTTTCTGCCATTCTTCTCTGCAGCTCTGTCAGGTTGGATGGTGACCGTCAGTGGACAGCCATTTCCTGGTCTCTCCAGAGATCTTCCTTTGGGTTCAGGGCTCTGGCTGGGCAACTCATGGACATTCATGGAGTTGTCCCTGAGCCGATCCTGTGTTGTCTTAGCTGTGTGTTTAGGGTTATTGTCTGGTTGGAAGGTTAATGATTGGCCCAGTCTGAGGTCCAGAGCTCTGCATCAGGTTTTCATTAAGAATACCTCTGTACTTTGCCCCATTCAGCTTTCCCTCATCCCTGACCAGTCTCCCCGTCACCCCACCATGATGCTGCCACCACCATGCTTCACTGTAGGGATGGTATTGGGCTGGTATTGAGCTGGGCCTGGTTTCCTTTAGACATGACACTTAGAACTGAGGCCAAAAAGTTCAATCTTTGTTTCATCAGACCAGAGAATCTTGTTTCGCACAGTCTGAGGGTCCTTTAGGTGCTTTTTTTTGTAAACTCATTTTCCATGTGTCTTTACTGAAGAGAGGCTTCTTTTTGGCCACTCTGCCATAAAGCCCTGATTGGTGGAGGCTTCAGTTATGGTTGACCTTCTGGAAGTTTCTCCTATCCATACACAGGATCTTTGGAGCTTAGCCAGAGTGACCATTTTGTTCTTGGTCACCTCTCTTACTAAGGCCCTATTCCCAATTACTTTGGTGGGACAGCCAGCTCTAGGAAGAGTCCTGGTTGTTCCAAACTTCTTCCATTTAAGAATTATGGAGACCACTGTGCTCCTGGGAACTTTCAGTGCAGCAGAAATGTTTTCTCCCCTTCTCCAGATCAGTGCCTCCACACAATCCTGTCTCTGAGCTCTACAGGCAGTTCTTTCCTCCTCTTGGCTTGGTTTGTGCTCTGATATGCATTGCTAGCTGTGCCACCTTCTATAGACAAATCATGTCCAATCATGAATTTACCACAGGTGACTCCAATCAAGGTGCAGAAACATCTCAAAGAGGAAGAGAAATGGGAGGCCCCAAAGCTAAATGACACGTGTCACAGTAACGTCCAGTAACGTCCATTCACACGTCCGTAGTGTATTGCGGATCCGCAGTACACCTGGCCGGCACCCCCATAGAACTGCCTATTCGTGTCCGCAAGAATATGACATGTTCTATTTTTTTTCCGGAGCCGTGGACAGGAAGATCGGGGCCGCGCTCCGGAAATGCGGATGCGGACAGAACACTGTGTGCTATCCGCATCCATTCCTGCCCCGTAGAGAATGAATGGGGCCGCACCCGTTCCTCAGAATTGCGGAATGGGTGCGGACACATTCACGGACGTGTGAATGGACCCTAAAGGGTGCGAATATGAAATTATAATTTTTTAATAAATCAGTAGTCTGTGCTACACCAGCTTTTGCACCCTCGATTTCTGGATCCGTGGGGGGTTCCAGAGGTTGGACCCCACCAATCATACAGAGCTGGCATATCCCAGCAATACTCTATCACTTGGATTAACTTTCCTTAGTTGTGTCTGTAATATGTCTGGTGACAACCAATGCACGCAGACTGTCACCCAGCTCTTCTAGGCCCCTGAATGGCAAACCTGCCTTCTTATATGTTGATAGAGAAGCTGATTTTTCAATTTTTTTTTTTTTTTGACAAAAAAAAAACAACAACATGGACCTGAACAAAAAATCTCGCTGCAAGTACAAGAAAATGCCACTAGATAAACTTCATTTTATAAACTCCCATAGACCTAGAGCTCACATCTGCTAACAGTCCGAAATTCTGCCAGCCCTGAGCCAGAACTGCAGACACCCAGAACCGCTCTTACCTTCCAGGATCATTTTTCTATGACCATCCAAAATTCCAGAATATTTCATAATCCAGAACCTGTCAGATTAAGGGTCCATTCACACGTCCGTAAGTGTACTGCGGATCCACAAGACACGGACACTGGCAATGTGCATTCCGCAATTTGCAGACCGCACATCGCCGACACTAATAGAAAATGCCTAATCTTGTCTGCAATTGCGGACACGAATAGGACATGTTCTATTTTTTTGCGGAAACGGAAGCACGGATACGAAAATGCGGACAGCACATTTTGGCCACATTGAAAATGACTGGGTCTGCACCCGTTCTGCAAAATTGCGAAACGGATGCGGACGTGTTAATAGACCCTAAAGGAACTGGACTGTGTAAGGAATACCAAGACGTGAAACCGATGGAGGTGGGGCAGAATGGGAGCGAATCAGTGGTCAGCACTTACAACACAGGGTTTGGCGAGATGTGGAGGGAGTAGATTCGTCAGTCTGCCGGACAGAACATCTAATGGGAGTGATCGCTCCGTGTACCGCTCACCTCAGTGCTCCATACAATCATTTTTATAGTTTCCTACTTACGTTTTTTTCTGTGATCCACTAAGCTCATCGCCTGTTTTGCTGAACATTTGGCGAACCAGTTGTCCCCGAGTAATACGGTAATTTCATTGGTTTGGACCAGGCGCCCAGGCATGAAAGCCAGAGGGCCGAAGGGTACCTGGGAGAAAGAGGATTTTAAGACTAAAGTGCTTCGGGGAGGGGGAAGTAAACTCTGTCTTTTTAACTTTATCTATATTTCATTTTCACTCTTTACAGAGCAGAAAGAAAAAACACACCACATCCTGGAAACCATCAACAAGCAGGGTTGAAATTGGAACATTAAGAAAAGGGCAGTATTTTTCATTTAAATGATGATGCCAAGATAGAAACGTATCCTCTGGATAGGGAATAGGTGTCTGATGGGAGGGAGTCCATCTGAGAGTAACCCCACTGATCACGGGTCCCGATAGGACTACAGCATCAGGTCGAGTATACACAACTCTCCTCCATTCATTCTCCGTGGGACTGTTAAGGATATGGGAGCACAGTACTCCTCTCCAGCAGTCCCATACAAAATTAATTGGCAGCAGACCTGTGCCACCTGCCACTCCATTCATACACCGATCAGACATTAAAAGGGTTGTCTGAGATTTTTATCCTCTGGATAGGTCATCAGTATCTAATTAGTGGGGGTCAGACAGCCGGGACCCCCACCGATCAGCTGTTTGAGAAGACACACGGTGCTCCCGTGAGCGCAGTGGCTGCGCTTGGTATCGCACTCAGACCCATTCACTTCTATGGGGCTGAGCTATACCTAGGCCATGCGACACATGAACATGGTGTCACTGGCCTAGGAGAAGCTGAGAGGAGGCGGCGGCGCTACTCCAAGCGCTGATACCTTCTCAAACAGTTGATCGGCGGGGGTACCAGGTGTCGGACCCCCACAATCAGATACTGATTACTTATCCAGAGGATAGGCCATTGGTATTAAAAACCCCTTTAATTACCCTATTAATAGGATCTCATTAGTAACAACTAGTGTTGAGCGAACTTGTGTTTTAAGTTCAGCGTCTAAAGTTCGGGTTGTCGAAGAATTCCGTTATGGATTCTAAATTCCGTTATGGTCCGTGGTAGCGGAATCTAACAGGATTCTTCGATAACCCGAACCCGAACTTAAAACACAAGTTCGCTCAACACTAGTGACAACTCTTCTGCTTGTTGATGGTTTCCAGGCCGATTGAACCAAAAAAACATGTTGAATTGTGCAGCACTTACCATAATATCATAGGACAGCTTATCGGGCAGGGTTCCCAGCCGTTCTTGAAGGGCATCGTAGTCTTGTTCTACCTTCTTCCTAGAGAGAACAGAGCAGCGTATGACACGTGAGCAGTTTCTCCCCAAAATCCTTTACACTTATACTCCCCCCGTATTAAAAGAGTCTGCTGTAGGAAGGCGTCCTACACTGGCGGTGTAAAGACGACCGCGCCGGAAAATCTACATTCTTTATTAGTTTGGGATAATTTGCTTACTTTCATCATTATTTTATTATAGGCCTTTATTATAAACACCAGCTTTTTTTTTTTTTTTTTCCTACTATTAGAATTAGTGTTGTTGCTATTTTTATTATTATAGGATTCTGTCTTTAGTTTTATGGCTATTTTCGGCGGGATTTTTGGTATCTCTGCGGTTTTAGCGTTATTACTGCTATCGTCTATGAGCATTATTACACAGTTTATTATTTTATTATAATTGGCCTTGCTATTTTTATTACACCACAATACGAACGTCATCTTTTTCGCTAGTATTGTCGCTGTGTTTACTACATGGTTACTTTATGATTGTTCTTAATATTATTGTTATGGTCGATCCTGTTTTTGTGGTTATCGGTCTTGCTGTGGTATTATTATTACTGCTATCTTCTATGGCTCTTATTATTCGGATATTATAATAAATTACTTAATAATTTACTATCACTGAGGGATTTGGTATTAGAATACACTTCTCTAATGAGCTATGGCTGTCATTTTATTATCATCATCTTGGCTATTTTTATTTTATTACTTTTTTGTAATTATCACCATTGGTATTGCTATTATTTTTATCACTTTTGTGTTTTTTATAGCAATTATCACCATCATTGATATTTGTATTCATTTTTTTAATTACTACAAAGACACACAAGTATCACCATCATTGATGTTTTTATTGTTCATTTTGTGTTGCTACAGTAATCACCATCAATATTATAAGGCTACTGTCACACTTGCGTTCAGAGCGGATCCGTCTGGGGATCCGTCCCCATTGACTTACATTGTAAGTCTGGACGGATCCGTTTGCCTCCGCACGGCCAGGCGGACACCCGAACACTGCGAACAGCGTTCAGGTGTCCGCCTGCAGAGCGGAGGACAGACGGTGCCAGACTGATGCATTCTGAGCGGATCCGCATCCACTCAGAATGAATTGGGGCCGTAAGGATCCGTTCGGGGCCGCTTGTGAGAGCCTTCAAACGGAACTCACAAGCGGAGCCCCGAACGCAAGTGTGAAAGTAGCCTTAGTTTATTACCGTACTATTCATTTTAAAGTAATTATAATCATCACTGGTATTATTAAAAATGTTATTACTATCACGTTATTTTTTATAGGAATTACCAATCATTAATACTTTATTAGTTTCATGTTTTGTTATAGTAATTATCACCATCATTGGCATTTTTGTTATTATTTTAATACTTGTGTTATTTTAGAGTAATTATTACCATTATTGGCATTTTTATTAATATTTCATTACTTGTGTTCTTTTTTTTGTAATTATTACCATCAGTGCCATTTTTATTGTTAATATTTTATTACTTTTGTGCTATTTTATAGTAATTATTACCATTATTTATATTTTTATTAATATTTTATTACTTTTGTGTTATTTTATACTAATTCTTACCATTATTTATATTTTTAGTAATATTTCATTACTTTTGTGTTCCTTTTTTAGTAATGATCACCTTTATTGGTATATACTGTGCTCCGATCACGGTCGGGCACTACTGTATGCGTCAGGAAATTCTCAGGATCCACAGATTTCTATTGGTCCAAACAGTCGATTATCAAGCGGCAGAACAAAGACCCTGAGGTACCTGCACCCCTGAAACATTTTGCTGCCGTTCTTTATTATTGAGGCCATGAGGACTCATCACAAAACAAGCTCCGTGGATTGTGCCGTGCGCGGCCCTCTAAGAGCCAGTGATGTCACATTGCCCGTCTCTCTCGGACGCATCCCTTACTGTAAATTCACGAGCAGCAGGAACCCATGGCGTGCACATCACCGGCATCTCACTTACCAGTGCTGGACCTTCTCCTCGCAGCCGCTGACCACCTGTCAAAAAACAGAAAATAAAAAGATAAAGTGCATGCAGGAGACGGGAATATCAAGACATCAACAGCACGTACAGGGGACGCTCACAAGTCGCAGATAAACATTTCCAGCTGCCGGCAGAATATCAGTCGACTGCAAGGAGAGGAGAGTGGAGACAAAAATAAATAAAAACTGCCTTGATACTGACGGGAGGAAGGAAAAAAAATAAAAAATTCACTTTTTTTAATCTATAGGATTACTATTACTGTATTACATTATAAAATAATTATTGTTTGATTATTATTGTCATGTTTATTTTGGTCATATTTTATCATGATTACATAATTTATCATTGTTATTTTATTACTAATATCAGATGTTTTTTTATAATTATTACATTATGTTATTAAATACTATTTTCATCATTATTCGATTATTATTACATTATGATTTCTATTAGACAATTATTGGCTTATTATTAAATTATAATGTGCCATTTTACTCTCTATTCAGAATGCATGGGGATATACTTGATCAGTTCTTTTCCGGCATTGAGCCCTTTTGACGGAACTCCGTACTCTTAGGGTACTTTCACACTTGCGTTGTTTGATTCCGGCAGGCACTTCCATTGCCTGAACTGCCTGCAAACTGTATGCAAACGCATGTCATTTTTTCTGACTGATCAGGATCCTGAGGACAGGATCTCACCATGCCCTACCCTCTGGGGAAGATGAGTCACCACCGCTTTACACCCCGGTTCAGAATATAGGCCGAGCTGAGCATGTACGGGGTGGAGGAAATCGCCATCACCTTCATTTCGGAGTAAGTGGGAGCCACCACGTTGTCACACAACAGACATCCGCGGCGCCGGGAGAACCCCCTAATGACTTAATATTGGGCTCGTCAGGTTCTGCCAAGGTGTGGGTTGTTCTGACGCACCGTTTTCTCCTGCGGCACAGAGGTGAGGGGGGCCTAATAATAATAATAATAATAATAATAGGATATTGCTAATGATCATAAAAGGTTAACTCCGTTATTAAAATATAAAAATAAATCAATGAAATAAAGGGGAATTGTAGGAATATGAAGCACAGCAGCCCTATTAGAGAGACGTACAGCCTAATTATATCTTTATATAGGAGACGGCGGATAAACACTTCCAAACAGATGAACGTAATATCTGCATGACTGCGCCTCCAAAAACCAACGGGGGGGAGGGGGTGTAGGGTTTTATCCAAATCCGACCTCTACTGCACCCGTCCAGGATTAGAAGGACATGGCTGCTTCCTTCCCAAATCAGCAGGACTTAAAGGGGTAGTGCAGCCAGTACATATGGATGACCTGTCCTCAGGATAAGTCATCAATATCTGATCGGTGGGGGTCCGACAACCGGCACCCCTGACGATCATTTGTTTTAAGAAAAGGCGGCGCTCATACGAGGGCTACTACACTGCGCAGGCGAGACAAGTGCTTGCGCTATTCACTTGAATGGAGTGAGTACTTGTACTTACACGACTCCCCTGCAAGGGAGACGACGTACAGTGCAATGAAGGGGAAGCAGCTGATTGGAGGAGGTGCTCGGAGTCGGACCCCCACTGATCAGATAGTGATGACCACAAAAAGGTAGGTCATCAATAAATACTGGCTGCACAACCAGCCAACAGCAGTGCAACTGCACCATCTACCCTCCTCCTTAATAGGTGTACGATCCCCAGTCCTCCTTACTGGGAGGGGACGGCGCTCAGGAACATGATGCAATTCTGAATAGTCCGTCACCATCAGGATCAGGCAACGTTCTGATCTACATTTGAATGGCCTTTGTCAAGCTTGTGCGTCCTCTACTTAGGCATGGTGGAGACCACCTGTAGGCCAGGCCAACCAGGGTGGGCCATCAGGTCGAGCAAGAGGGGACGGGAGGAGATGACGCCCTAAAGGGTGAAGGAAGAGATGGGGGTAGGAGGAAAGGACAAGCAAGGAGGTGGGGGAAGAGGGGACAGGAGGAGAGAACACACAAGGCGGTTAGGCAAGAGGGGCTGTGGAGGAGAACACATGCAAGGAGGGTACTGGCAAGAGAGGGTGGGAGAGGAAAACACTTTAGCCCTCGAACTGTGCTCACTAGTAGTCCCCTTCTAGGTCCTCCAACTACATTCACCTTCTACGAATTCAGATTTCGCCGCCATCCACGCTGCTGCAAGAACTATACTCTGAAGACATGCAATCCCACACCTACAATACCCCACAATTCTCCCAAAAAACACCGGTAGGCCAACATCCAGTGAAATTGTCACATTAGACTGTCAGCTCCTGGGGACGGGGCTTCGGTTGTTGTAATACCATCAATAACCAGTCTCTACCTCCATGTCCAAAGCATTCATTGAAAATTAGAGCTTCCCATTGTAAGTATTCAATAGGGTAGTGATGCCCACCCAGTAGAAAAACTACTATTCCCATCATCCTACGATTTCCAATGTATGCTGAAAATTGTACCAATGAAACAATTGGAGAGAAATGGGGCATGATGGGAGTTGTAGTTTTGCAACAGCTAGACTGTCACAGGTTGGAGATCACCGTATTAGGGAGCCCAGTTCAAACTCATATGGGCTTAGGTGCAACCTACCAGTGCCAGCATTAGGAGGGGGCAAACTGGGCAACCGCCGAGTGCCCCGTCCCCAACAGCCTCTCTGGAGATTAGAATGGAGTGGGGCAGACAGAGGAAGCATAACGTCCACCATGTCTGTGGGAAAGTCAGCCCCAAGTCAGCAGTAAGTACCGGACACCCAATCACACAGTCTGTCGGAACTAGGGAGAGCCTGGCATTGTAACAAGGTGGCCCCCTGATTCCAGTTTGATGACATGTGGACCCTGATATCCTCCTAGTATGACAGGGTATGTATGGGGTCCCCATTAGGTGACATTATTTCCCTGAGATGTGGAAGTCCCCGAACTCTAGCCACTGCTGTGACTCTAGTATGACAGATGACAACAGCACAACGCGCTTGCGCAGGCATCCTCCATTCACCACTAGAGGACTTTCAAAACCAGCTAAGTGCGCTCGCTCAGTTATGGGACTTAATAAATAAATGAGCGAGCGCACTTAGCTGTTTATGAAAGTCCTACAGTGGTGAATGGTGAGGACACCATGCATGCACAGGGTGCTATCTGTTCATAGCTGGACCCCATTCTGGAGAAGGAGCGGGTGCACCCATCAATAAGCCATAAGTGTCCCAGATGGGAATACCCTTTTAAATGCCAAAGTTGACTGGGCACCAAAAACGACACAGTCGCCATGATGGTCTTGACCAGACCGTAAAGATGGGAAAAGTGTAAACGTCCAATCGGAGATGACATCACTTTAAGTCATTGGTTTTAAAAAAAAAAAAAAAAAAGGGAGGTCCCCCATTAGGCGTCAGAGGTTAGTTGATCGGCGGGGGTCTGACATTCTGCCAATCAGCGGTGCGGGAGTAGCTCTGTGCAGGGTGTATGCCCTGGAGCTACACAGCGCCGTCCATTGAGTAGTGGACAAAGCTGGCTACTGCACTCACTATGCCCAACCACCTACTAATGGGAGGAGGTGACCCAACTGGATTTCACACTCCCATGGACACCGCCAAGGACCCTCAAGTTCTAGTCCTGCCCCCCCCAACAAAATTCTAGCAATTTTTGGTTTGGGCTTTTTTTTCCCCCCTTCCCAAGTAAAAAGTCTGAACAGAAACTTTATAATTTCCACTTTGCGGGGTGGAGGGTAGGCGCCATTCTTCAGGGGAATGATCCATATTTGACAGTGGCGTGCCGAGCCGCGCTCAGGCCATAAATCTGCATTGATCTTTGAAGCTGCCATTTTACTCCAGCAGAAAACGACGCTCCGGTGCCCATTTCATGTCGCCGAGCAGAGATTTATGTGCGGCTGGCGCAACATCTGCCAGCACATTTGTACTTGCATCCGAGAAGGTACACAATGCTTCCACAGCTAAACAAACACTTTCCCGCTTCCGAGGAAGCGGGAGGGGCAGCGGGACGTCACTCTCGCCCCGATTAGACGTCGCCCTGTGGTGAAATACAGCTCGCTCCCCTCAGATGGGGGGACTGTGGGAATACAACCTTGGACGGGCTGACAGTTACCTGTGTGAGGGACGGAGCCGTCATCCATCATAAGGCGGCCGCCGCCGCAGGTCAATGCATTCTGGCAGCTACTGATAAGCTGCTTATTTCAGCATCAGAAGGAGAGATATGGCGGCATGTCAGCTCAATTGGTTGCCAACCCCTTCCACAGATTGGCAGCAGCTAATCTCCAGGGAGTACAAAGGATTGGGTAGGTTACAATCCAACATGTCCAATCCTTGTTTCCTCGGTTGTCAGGAGACGGCCATGATGCCCCCAAATACAATAATACGCTGCATTTATATAATGTGCAATGGCAACCATAGGTGGCATGAGTGTGCGCCAAGGTGGCAAGAGAGAGAGAGGTATGTAGCAGGAGGGCATGTACAAATGGGTGGGGCCTGAGAGCATGGTGGGAGGAGTGTGTGCATGGGGGTGGGGCAAGGCAGAGGGTAGTGAGAGAGAATGAGAAATAAAAAGAGGTGGAGGTGGGGAGGTGAAGAGAGCGAGAGAGAAAAAAAGAAAGCAAGGAAAGAGAGATGGTGGGAGGGGGGCGGGAGGAGAGCGGGGAGGGGGGCGGGAGGAGAGCGAGACAGAAGGGAGAGGTAGAGGGTAGGGGGGCGGGAGGGAGGAGAGCGAGACAGAAGGGAGAGGTAGAGGGCGGGGGGCGGGAGGAGAGCGAGACAGAAGGGAGAGGTAGAGGGCGGGGGGGCGGGAGGAGAGCGAGACAGAAGGGAGAGGTAGAGGGCGGGGGGGCGGGAGGAGAGCGAGACAGAAGGGAGAAGGTAGAGGGGCGGGAGGAGAGAGAGAGAGAGAGAGAGAGAGAGAGAGAGGAGAGAGAGAGAGAGAGAGAGAGAGAGAGAGAGAGAGAGAGAGAGGAGGAGAGAGAGGAGAGAGAGAGAGAGAGAGAGAGAGAGAGAGAGAGAGAGAGAGAGAGAGAGAGAGAGAGAGAGAGAAGGAAGAGGTAGAGGGCGGGGGCGGGAGGAAAGCGAGACAGAAGGGGGAGGTAGAGGGCGGGAGGAGAGCGAGACAGAAGGGAGAGGTAGAGGGCGGGAGGAGAGCGAGACAGAAGGGGGAGGTAGAGGGCGGGGGTGGGAAGAGAGAGTAAGGTAAAGCGCAAGGGTGGGAGGAAAGTGAGCTAGAGTGTGAAAGTGTCCCTAAGTTAAAGGAGAGCCCAAACTGATAGATGGTGGGGAAACACAGGTAAGCAGGAATAACAGAAGTGGGCGTGGCCAAGAATACCGCAGTGCAGCACAAAGTACCACCCCAGCAGAACAGTGATACAGGTGAATTCAGGAGGGCACCTGCGGCTGATGGTCAGGTGCATAATAAGTACCTGATGCTCCTAGTGTTAATGCTAAAAAGCATCAGATTGTTATGTATTGGACCATAAAAACGATTGTGTGGCCTCCTGGGCATCGGCCCACCGAGAAATTTCCCTGTGCGCTATATGGCGGGGCAGAGCGAGGTAGAACGTGGGGGCGGGGCAGAGCGAGGTAGAACGTGGGGGCGGGGCAGAGCGAGGTAGAACGTGGGGGCGGGGCAGAGCGAGGTAGAACGTGGGGGCGGGGCAGAGCGAGGTAGAACGTGGGGGCGGGGCAGAGCGAGGTAGAACGTGGGGGCGGGGCAGAGCGAGGTAGAACGTGGGGGCGGGAGTGAGGTTTGGACTTCTATTTAGGAGGAGTCAGGATAAAGCCGCCATCAGATGACCTCCTCCTCCATACATTTACCTCTACATTAGAGAGACCCGTTCCTCTCGTCGGGAGCTGAACACGCAGCACACATTAAGCACATGCCATGCACGCGGCCTCTGATGAGCGGCAGTCAGCTCATGCATGAAGCCACTTCTCCCGTCTTGCATCCTCTAAGAGCAGCGCATTCATTAACCTCGACATGATTATCCTTTCACGGCTGCATATTAACTAGTTACATATTCATAATCATTTACATTATTTAAAGGGCCGTCTATGAGATTCGCTCGACTATATCCATTAACTGCGGTGATAAAGGTTACAGAAGATATTTTACTTAATGTTTCCAAGAAGCTACTTTAATTAGCAAATATGCAAATGAAGCATATTTTTTGACAGATAGGGCCAATGCCACCAGTTCATATGTTCCTTCTAAAAGCCGTGGACGCACAAATAAAGCGCTGGGTGAGGCGCCGCTCGGAGTCCGGGCATTAATAAAAGGAGTCGGGCGACGCCCGCTGCGTCCGATCCTCATTTCTTGCCTCTGGATAGAGGGCCTATTACATCATCTTCCAGAGGAGCCCCGGGATCTCCAGTGCACTTACACTGGGGCCCTAGAGAGGCCCTTGGCTCTTCATGCTCCAAAATTAACCCATGCTCTCCTGTTACTTTCCATACTGTAAGATTGAGGGGGCTGGTGTGTCGAGGGATCTGGGTCACGGTGTGAGCGAGTTGAGGTGTCTGGTGGAAGGTGGGGGGCCGGTGTGAGAATGAGTTTAGGGGTCTGGTGGGGGGGCAGGAATGAGTTTAAGGGTCTGGTCTGCGGGTGGAAATAAGTTTAGGGGTCTAGGGTCCGATTGCGGGACAGCATCTCTTGGTGCTCGCTCGGATCTTCCCCTGACCGCACACCCAGATAAGCGGAGTACCCCTCATCTATTATAATACAGTCTATTGGTGCCGTGTATCAGCCATATTCAGGGGTGGATTGGACATAGATCTTACAGGGAAATTTCCCGGTGGGCCGATGCCCAGGGAACCACCCAAGCCCCCATCTCTGCTGCTGACCGGGTACATAATGAGCCATCAGCGGTAATTAACTCTGCAAGATTCAGGTACCCGCCAGCGACATGTCCTCCTGAATTCAACCATGTCCCTCATCTCACCTCCTAAGCCCCCTGCTCCATATCTTAAGGACCACTTCTAAGTTCTCAATCCGCCCCTGGCCATATTGGAGACTGGCCTAAAAGAATGGAGAGCTCTAAGCATCGAGTCGTCATCAGCCGATTCCCTGGCAAGGCAGGGGTTAATGCGATCCTGGAGCGCTGTCCAAATCTAATTCTGAAGGACCCTGACAAGTTCATCTTTTCAGGGCGAAACTTACCGAAAAAAAAAAACAAAAAACAATCAAACACTTTCCTGAGCAATAAGTGCAGCAAAAAATAATTGATTGCCTGTTAATTAGAAAAATTAGGAAGCGCTGGCAGGTCGGCGGCCCCTGAGAATGAAGTTGGACACGACTGGTGGCAAAAAAACAAATGGCTTTAAATCGTGATTACCAGAGCAGTCCATAATGCGGCCATTCATCTTCCCGGCCCTCGCCGTCTTCTAAAACCACAATTATAAACTGTTTCCTGGGCCGCGGCGTGAAAAATCTCCCTGTAGTCTGATTACCCGGGCGTGTTACCGCAGCCGGCCACCAGGGGGAAGCAGCGATTCCAAAATGTCATAAACAGCACTCAAACAGTACACGTGGCCAATGCAAAATCCTACAGCGCCATCTGCTCTCATTCGCTGACAGCAAGAGGAGATCTTGAAATGGTGAAGAAATTAAATACATTTAATTTAGTATATTATGAAGTATATTAAAGAGCTACAGAACTTTTCAATAGTCAGCAATTCACCAATTAGGGTGCTGGAAAATAACCTGCTTTACAGGCCCCACTTTATACAAACCATAGGCCAGACCCCCCTGTATACAGACCCCAGACCAACTGATAACATCCCTAAACAAGACCCACTGCCCATCAAAATGACCAAAGCCCTGTTACAGGCCCTAGCCTAAATCCACCCCCCAAACCAAACCCCCTCCCCCTCTGTTTACAGACATAGAAACATAGAATGTGTCGGCAGATAAGAACTATTTGGCCCTTCTAGTCTGCCCAATATACAGAATACTATGGATAGCCCCTGGCCCTATCTTATATGAAGGATGCCCTTATGCCTATCCCATACATGCTTAAACTCCTCCACTGTATTTGCAGCTACCACCTCTGCAGGAAGGCTATTCCATGCATCCACTACTCTCTCAGTAAAGTAATACTTCCTTATATTACTTTTAAACCTTTGCCCCTCTAATTTAAAACCATGTCCTCTTGTAGCAGTTTTTCTTTTAAATATTCTCTTCTCTTTTACCTTGTTGATTTGATTTATGTAAAGGTGGGACGACGAATCTGTCGAATCCCTCGAATCTTGCTGGATTCGCGGACTCTAATCCCGACCTCATTTACAAAATTCGAATCCGACGAATCCCAGGCATAGTCATCTATATCGCTAAGGACAGCGATACAGATGCCTTGCCTGTGCTGCAGCAGGAGAGGGAGAGGAGTTTCTGCTGGGAATCGAACCCACAACCTTCTGTATCAGAGGCAAAGCACTTACCCACAGCTATAAGAGCTGCATAGCCACTGACTGAAAAAATATGAGACTTCTACTGTAGACTCTGTTAGCTGTTATAGCCAGTGTACATCCATACACATGACAGCTGCCCCAACACACCCAGCACTGCTATATCTCTATATGACAGCTGAGTGTGCTGGGGCAGCTGTCATATATAAAGATATAGCAGGGCTGAGTGTGCTGGGGTAGCTGTTGTGTATAGATTTAGCAGAGCTGGGTGTGCTGGGGCAGCTATCATATATAGCAATGTAGCAGAGCTAGTGTGCTATGGCAACTGTCATGTGTAAACATGTAGCAGAGCTGGGTGTGCTGGGGCAGCTGTCATTTGTATGGATGTACACTCTATCAAAGCTATGACAGAGTCTACAGTAGAAGTCTCATTTTTTCAGTCAGTGGCTATGCAGCTCTTGTAGCTTTGTGGTTAGGTGCCTTGCCTCTAATGTAGAAGGTCGCGGGTTCGAGTCCCAGCAGAAAAGTTTCGGAAATACACAAGCACTGACTCCATATATGGACATACAGCGAGGGACACAGGCCGGAAGAGGCTGCATCGCATCGCTGACATGGAGGTACGCATAAGTGTTTTTTGGTTTTTTAAATATCGGACTGTTACTGCCACATGGGGGAGCAGGAGGCACTATGATACTGGCACATTGGGGGGGGGGCAGGAGGCACTATGATACTGGCACATTGGGGGGGGGCAGGAGGCACTATGATACTGGCACATTGGGGGGGGCAGGAGGCACTATGATACTGGCACATTGGGGGGGAGATGGCACTATGATACTGGCACATTGGGGGGGGGAGATGGCACTATGATACTGGCACATTGGGGGGGGGGGAGATGGCACTATGATACTGGCACATTGGGGGGGGGGAGATGGCACTATGATACTGGCACATTGGGGGGGGGGGAGATGGCACTATGATACTGGCACATTGGGGGGGGGGGGAGATGGCACTATGATACTGGCACATTGGGGGGGGGGGGAGATGGCACTATGATACTGGCACATTGGGGGGGGGGGAGATGGCACTATGATACTGGCACATGGTGGGGGGGGAGAGGCACTTGATACTGGCACATGGTGGGGGGGGGGGAGAGAGGCACTTGATACTGGCACATGGGGGGGGGGAGAGAGGCACTTGATACTGGCACATGGGGGGGGAGAGAGGCACTTGATACTGGCACATGGGGGGGGAGAGAGGCACTTGATACTGGCACATGGGGGGGAGAGAGGCACTTGATACTGGCACATGGGGGGGAGAGAGGCACTTGATACTGGCACATGGGGGGGAGAGAGGCACTTGATACTGGCACATGGGGGGGAGAGGCACTTGATACTGGCACATGGGGGGCATCTATGGGGGCATCTACTGAGGCCACAAAGGGGGGGTATTTTATATGGGGGGGCTCTGTGTGGTACTAGTATTATCAGGGGGTTTATCTGTTTCTGCAGTATTGTATTGGGGAGCACAGTATTGTGGTAGGATGATTTGTCCAAAAGATGCGAGAATGATGGAAAAGTAGTAAACTAAGATTTTTGTTTTGTCAAACTGCAGAGACAAAAAATGGCTGAAAACTGGAGGTCTGAAAGGAGAAGATGCGGAAGAGAACATCTACGTCAAAGAGACGTCACTGGATGTAAGAGGTATGTGCGCTGTATTACCCTGTTTTTTCGAATCCAAATCCGAATACTTTGTTAAAAAAGTAAGGACTCTTTATTTTTTCATATTAAAAGAATACGGAGTTTGGATCACTTTGTTTCTTACACCGTTCACACAATTCTTATGTACAGGATTCATAGGATTCGAGATTCGAAAGATTAGAGAACCTTTTCAGATTCGGATAAAAAAAATATTGGATTTGTCCCACCTCTACCTTTATGTATTTAGCAGTTTCCATCATATCCCCTCTGTCTCGTCTTTCTTCCAAGCTATACATGTTAAGGTCCTTTAATCTTTCCTGGTAAGTTTTGTCCTGCAATCCATGTACCAGTTTAGTAGTTCTTCTCTGAACTCTCTCCAAAGTATCAGTATCCTTCTGGAGATATGGTCTCCAGTACTGAGCACAATACTCCAAATGAGGTCTCACTAGTGCTCTGTAGAGCGGCATGAGCACCTCCCTCTGTCTACTGGTAATGCCTCTCCCTATAGACCCCAGCATTCTGCTAGCATCTCCTGCTGCTCTATGACATGGTCTGCCTACCTTTAAGTCTTCTGAAATAATGATCCCTAAATCCCTTTCCTCAGATACTGAGGTTAGGACTGTATCACTGATTGTATATTCTGCTCTTGGGTTTTTACGCCCCAGGTGCATTATCTTGCACTTATCAATGTTTAAATTTTAGTTGCCAGATTTTTGACCATTCCTCTAGTTTTCCCAAATCCTTTTCCATTTGGTGTTTCCCTCCAGGAACATCAACCCTGTTACAAATCTTTGTGTCATCAGCAAAAAGACACACCTTACCATCGAGGCCTTCTGCAATTTCGCTGATAAAGACATTAAACAATATGGGTCCCAGAACAGATCCCTGAGGTACCCCACTGGTAACAAGACCATGGTCTGAATATACTCCATTGACTACAACCCTCTGCTGTCTGTCCCTCAGCCACTGCCTAATCCATTCAACAATATGGGAGTCCAAGCCCAATGACTGCACTTTATTGATGAGCCTTCTATGTGGGACAGTATCAAAAGCCTTACTAAAGTCTAGATAAGCGATGTCTACTGCAACTCCGCCATCTATTATTTTAGTCACCCAAATCAAAAAAATAAAATAAAAATCTATAAGATTAGTTTGACATGATCTCCCTGAAGTAAACACATGCTATTTTTCATCTTTCAATCCATGGGGTTTTAGATGTTCTACAATCCTCTCCTTAAGTATGGTTTCCATTAATTTCCCCACTATTGATGTCAGGCTTACTGGCCTATAGTTGCCTGATTCCTCCCTACTACCTTTCTTGTGAATGGGCACAACATTTGCTAATTTCCAATCTTCTGGGACGACTCCTGTTGCCAGTGATTGGTTAAATAAATCAGTTAATGGTTTTGCTAGTTCACCGCTGAGCTCTTTTAATAGCTTTGGGTGTATCCCATCAGGCCCCTGTGACTTATTTGTATTCATTTTAGACAGCTGACTTAGAACCTCTTCCTCTGTAAAGACACATGCATCAAAATATTCATTAGTCTTCTTTCCTGAGGTCCTTCTCCTTCATTTTCCTTTGTAAAAACTGAACAGAAGTATTCATTGAGGCAGTCTGCTAGTTCTTTATCTTCTTCCATATACCTTCCTTCTTTTGTTTTTAATTTGGTAATTCCTTGTTTTAGTTTCCTTTTTTCATTTATGTATCTGAAGAATGCCTTATCGCCTTTTTTCACTGACTGAGCCAATTTCTCTTCTGCCTGCGCTTTAGAAGCTCTTATAACTTGTTTGACCTCTCTCTGCCTAATCTTATAAAATTTCCCTGTCACCCTCGTCTTTTTTTTATTTTATATAATGACTAAACGCTATCTTTTTGTTTTTAATGATTTTGGCCACTTCTGCTGAGTACAAGGTTACAGTCTGTTTAGAAAGGATCGTCAAAACCGGAGAGGGGGAGGGGTCTGCCTTTATGTAAAGTCCGGTCTAAAGCCCACAGTCCGAGAATATATAAGGGACATGAACATGTGGAGTCACTGTGGGTAGAGATACATGGAGCTAAAAACAATAATAAATTACTAATAGGAGTTTACTATAAACCACCTAATATACCAGAGTCCACAGAAAATCTGCTACTAAACGAGATAGACGAGGCGGCAAATCATAATGAGGTGGTTATTATGGGGGACTTCAACTACCCAGATACAAACTGGGAAACTGAAACCTGTACATCTCATAAAAGGAAACAGGTTCTTGGCAATAACCAAAGACAATTACCTTTCCCAACTGGTTCAGGACCCGACTAGAGGGACGGCCATACTGGACTTAGTATTAACCAATAGACCTGACAGAACAACAGACGTGCAGGTCGGGGGACACCAGGGAAATAGTGACCACAAAGTAATAACCTTCCAATTATCATTCAAAAGACTTTCTTCAGGGAGGAACAAAAATACCAAAATTTAACCAACTAAGAGAGGCAATAGGCCTAACTAACTGGGACAAAGGCCTCAAAAATACAGCCACAAAATGGGATATCTTTAAAAGCATCCTAAAATCTCATTGTGAGAGGTACATACCGTATGGGAATAAAAGGTTAAGGAACAAAAAGAAACCAATGTGGATAAATAGAACTGTAAAGAAAGCAATAAATGACAAAAAGAAAGCATATAAATCACTAAAACAGGAGTGTAGCGAGGAAGCACTGAAAAACTATAAGGAAAAAAATAGAATATGTAAAAAACAAATAAAAGCGGCCAAACTAGAGACTGAGAGATCAATTGCCAAAGAGAGTAAAACTAACCCTAAAACGTTCTTCAATTATATAAATGTTAAAAAAGTATAAATCTGAAGGTGTCGGCCCGTTAAAGAGTAAGGAGGGGGGAGTCGCAGAGAGCGACGAGGAGAAAGCAAAGCTGTTAAATATTTATTTTTTTCTCCACTGTATTCACTGAGGAAAATAAACCATCAGATGAAATGCTGAATGTAAAAATAAATTCCCCATTAAAAGTGTCCTGTCTGATCCAGGAAGAAGTATATCAGCGACTTAAAAAGATTAAAAATAGACAAATCGCCAGGACCAGATGGCATACACCCCTGTATCCTAAGAGAATTAAGTAATGTCATAGCCAGACCCTTATTTCTGATATTTGCGGACTCTATACTGACAGGGAATATCCCACAGGATTGGCACATAGCAAATGTGGTGCCAATATTCAAAAAAGGTCCAAAAACAAAGCCTGGAAACTATAGGCCGGTAAGTTTAACATCTGTTGTGGGTAAACTGTTTGAAGGTTTTCTGAGAGATGCCATCTTAGAGGATCTCAACGGAAATAAGCAAATAACGCCGTATCAGCATGGCTTCATGAGGGATCGGTCAGGTCAAACTAATTTAATCAGTTTCTATGAGGAAGTAAGTTCTAGACTTGACAGCGGCGAATCAATGGATGTTGTATATCTGGACTTCTCCAAAGCATTTGACACTGTGCCACATAAAAGGTTAGTATATAAAATGAGAATGCTCGGACTGGGAGAAAACATCTGTAAGTGGGTAAGTAACTGGCTGAGTGATAGAAAACAGAGGGTGGTTATTAACGGTACACACTCAGATTGGGTCACTGTCACTAGTGGGGTACCTCAGGGGTCAGTATTGGGCCCTGTTCTTTTCAATATATTTATTAATGATCTTGTAGAAGGTTTGCACAGTAAAATATAAATTTTCGCAGATGACACTTAACTGTGTAAAGTAATTAACACTGAAGAGGACCGCATACTGTATTAACACTAGAGGACCGCATACTGTATTAACACTAGAGGACCGCATACTGTATTAACACTAGAGGACCGCATACTGTATTAACACTAGAGGACCGCATACTGTATTAACACTAGAGGACCGCATACTGTATTAACACTAGAGGACCGCATACTGTATTAACACTAGAGGACCGCATACTGTATTAACACTAGAGGACCGCATACTGTATATACACTAGAGGACCGCATACACACTAGAGGACCGCATACTGTATATACACTAGAGGACCGCATACTGTATATACACTAGAGGACCGCATACTGTATATACACTAGAGGACCGCATACTGTATATACACTAGAGGACCGCATACTGTATATACACTAGAGGACCGCATACACACTAGAGGACCGCATACACACTAGAGGACCGCATACACACTAGAGGACCGCATACACACTAGAGGACCGCATATACACTAGAGGACCGCATATACACTAGAGGACCGCATACACACTAGAGGACCGCATACACACTAGAGGACCGCATACCACTAGAGGACCGCATACACACTAGAGGACCGCATACACACTAGAGGACCGCATACACACTAGAGGACCGCATACACACTAGAGGACCGCATACACACTAGAGGACCGCATACACACTAGAGGACCGCATACACACTAGAGGACCGCATACACACTAGAGGACCGCATCGCATACACACTAGAGGACCGCATACACACTAGAGGACCGCATACACACTAGAGGACCGCATACACACTAGAGGACCGCATACACACTAGAGGACCGCATACACACTAGAGGACCGCATACACACTAGAGGACCGCATACACACTAGAGGACCGCATACACACTAGAGGACCGCATACACACTAGAGGACCGCATACACACTAGAGGACCGCATACACACTAGAGGACCGAATACACACTAGAGGACCGCATACACACTAGAGGACCGCATACACACTAGAGGACCGCATACACACTAGAGGACCGCATACACACTAGAGGACCGCATACACACTAGAGGACCGCATACACACTAGAGGACCGCATACACACTAGAGGACCGCATACACACTAGAGGACCGCATACACACTAGAGGACCGCATACACACTAGAGGACCGCATACACACTAGAGGACCGCATACACACTAGAGGACCGCATACACACTAGAGGACCGCATACACACTAGAGGACCGCATACACACTAGAGGACCGCATACACACTAGAGGACCGCATACACACTAGAGGACCGCATACACACTAGAGGACCGCATACACACTAGAGGACCGCATACACACTAGAGGACCGCATACACACTAGAGGACCGCATACACACTAGAGGACCGCATACACACTAGAGGACCGCATACACACTAGAGGACCGCATACACACTAGAGGACCGCATACACACTAGAGGACCGCATACACACTAGAGGACCGCATACACCTAGAGGACCGCATACACACTAGAGGACCGCATACACACTAGAGGACCGCATACACACTAGAGGACCGCATACACACTAGAGGACCGCATACAACTAGGGACCGCATACACACTAGAGGACCGCATACACACTAGAGGACCGCAACACACTAGAGGACCGCATACACACTAGAGGACCGCATACACACTAGAGGACCGCATACACTAGAGGACCGCATATACACTAGAGGACCGCATACTGTATATACACTAGAGGACCGCATTTACACTAGAGGACTGTATACACACTAGAGGACCGCATACTGTATACACACTAGAGGACAGTATACACACTAGAGGACAGTATACACACTAGAGGACAGTATACACACTAGAGGACAGTATACACACTAGAGGACAGTATACACACTAGAGGACAGTATACACACTAGAGGACAGAGGACAGTATACACACTAGAGGACAGAGGACAGTATACACACTAGAGGACAGAGGACTGTATACACACTAGAGGACAGTATACTGTATACACACTAGAGGACAGTATACTGTATACACACTAGAGGACAGTATACACACTAGAGGACAGTATACACACTAGAGGACAGTATACACACTAGAGGACAGTATACACACTAGAGGACAGTATACACACTAGAGGACAGTATACACACTAGAGGACAGTATACACACTAGAGGACAGAGGACTGTATACACACTAGAGGACAGTATACTGTATACACACTAGAGGACAGTATACACACTAGAGGACAGTATACACACTAGAGGACAGTATACACACTAGAGGACAGTATACACACTAGAGGACAGTATACACACTAGAGGACAGTATACACACTAGAGGACAGTATACACACTAGAGGACAGTATACACACTAGAGGACAGTATACACACTAGAGGACAGTATACACACTAGAGGACAGTATACACACTAGAGGACAGTATACACACTAGAGGACAGTATACACACTAGAGGACAGTATACACACTAGAGGACAGTATACACACTAGAGGACAGTATACACACTAGAGGACAGTATACACACTAGAGGACAGTATACACACTAGAGGACAGTATACACACTAGAGGACAGTATACACACTAGAGGACAGTATACACACTAGAGGACAGTATACACACTAGAGGACAGTATACACACTAGAGGACAGTATACACACTAGAGGACAGTATACACACTAGAGGACAGTATACACACTAGAGGACAGTATACACACTAGAGGACAGTATACACACTAGAGGACAGTATACACACTAGAGGACAGTATACACACTAGAGGACAGTATACACACTAGAGGACAGTATACACACTAGAGGACAGTATACACACTAGAGGACAGTATACACACTAGAGGACAGTATACACACTAGAGGACAGTATACACACTAGAGGACAGTATACACACTAGAGGACAGTATACACACTAGAGGACAGTATACACACTAGAGGACAGTATACACACTAGAGGACAGTATACACACTAGAGGACAGTATACACACTAGAGGACAGTATACACACTAGAGGACAGTATACACACTAGAGGACAGTATACACACTAGAGGACAGTATACTGTATATACACTACAGAGGACAGTATACTGTATATACACTACAGAGGACAGTATACTGTATATATACTACAGAGGACAGTATACTGTATATATACTACAGAGGACAGTATACTGTATATATACTACAGAGGACAGTATACTGTATATATACTACAGAGGACAGTATACTGTATATATACTACAGAGGACAGTATACTGTATATATACTACAGAGGACAGTATACTGTATATATACTACAGAGGACAGTATACTGTATATATACTACAGAGGACAGTATACTGTATATATACTACAGAGGACAGTATACTGTATATATACACTACAGAGGACAGTATACTGTATATAGACTACAGAGGACAGCATACTGTATATAGACTACAGAGGACACTATACTGTATATACACTACAGAGGACAGTATACTGTATATACACTACAGAGGACAGTATACGGCTACAGAGGGATCTGGATAGATTGGAGGCTTGGGCAGATAAGTGGCAGATGAGGTTTAACTCTGACAAATGTAAAGTTATGCACATGGGAAGGAATAATGCAAGTCACCCGTACATACTAAATGGTAAAACACTCGGTAACACTGACATGGAAAAGGATCTAGGAATTTTAATAAACAGCAAACTAAGCTGCAAAAACCAGTGTCAGGCAGCTGCCGCCAAGGCCATTAAGATAATAGGTTGCATCAAAAGGGGCATAGATACCGGTGATGAGAACATAGTCCTACCACTTTACAAATCACTAGTCAGACCACACATGGAGTACTGTGTACAGTTCTGGGCTCCTGTGAACAAGGCAGACATAGCAGAGCTGGAGAGGGTCCAGAGGAGGGCAACTAAAGTAATAACTGGAATGGGGCAACTACAGTACTCTGAAAGATTATCAAAATTAGGGTTATTCACTTTAGAAAAAAGACGACTGAGGGGAGATCTAATAACTATGTATAAATATATCAGGGGGCAGTACAGAGATCTCTCCATCATCTATTTATCCCTAGGACTGTGACTGTGACGAGGGGACATCCTCTGCGTCTGGAGGAAAGAAGGTTTGTACACAAACATAGAAGAGGATTCTTTACGGTAAGAGCAGTGAGAATATGGAACTCTCTGCCTGAGGAGGTGGTGATGGTGAGTACAATAAAGGAATTCAAGAGGGGCCTGGATGTATTTCTCCCACCTTGAATTAATAGAAGCGATTACCAAAAGCCATGTGATGGTTGCGCCAGCGCTTTTTATTTAATTTATTTTTTATTCCGTTTTATAAATCACTTAAAGTTGCAGCAAGACGCAACGGCTCAGACTTGGTGATGAGCTTCACTGCTCAAGCCTTGCACCGGTATTATTCATGTTGCAGATGCAATTCAATGACATGCAACAAGTATGATGGGAACAGGGGGAGACGGTCGGTTGGCCCTGATCACATGACTATACCCATGGGCCTGAAGGTGGTGCCCAAAGCAACCAATCAGGTCGCTGCTCTCGTTTTCCAAAGGGCATCTAAAATTACAAAAAATAAAATAAAAAATTATGTTAGAGGCGCAGTCTGATATTCCACTTTCCTTGGCACCAGCAGCTTTGCAGCCACCCAAAAAAAAAAAATACGAAAAAAGACAACATTATAAACATCTCTGCTTCCTGTTCGTGAATATAGACATTCTTGTTTAGATCTAAACCTGTGCAAGGCCCGGGCATTTCCTCCCCCCACAATGCACCTGGGTCCGTCAGGCAACCACCCCTGCCGGTTCATAGAGGGGCCCCAAATGTCAGTTTAACCCCTTTGACCAGTTGTCTTCCAGCCGTCCCTTTAAGAGCAGCTGCTGCTATATTAAGTGTGGACGGCGCTGACCCTGCCGACAGCTGCGCTCTAGTCTCGTGCCTCCACATGACACGTGCAGCGCTCGTTATAAAGGAGAACCCCACAAGACATGGAATGAACACTGACATATCAGGATGAAGTCACAATCCACTGGAAGAATAGCCGGTGTCCCTATGGCAACACTTACTGTCCCCTTCATGGAGACAAATCAAATATATATTTTTTAAAGATATAGGAAGAGACGTGATTGGCGGCAGAGACCCCATGACAACACTGAGCTGCCAGGTCTGCATGCCAGGAAGTGTTGCCATAGGGACACAAAGGCAATTTTTAAGTCAATATTCCCACGTCAGAATGAACCTTCTGACCCCAGAAAGTGACAGCCGGGGGTCTTCATCATTAGATGACATCATCGGTGGCTGGTCAGATCGTTGGGGGCGGGGTTTACACATTCCACACCCTGAGAGAGGACTAGGGCCCTTTGATTACTTTCTGAGGTTTTGAGGCTCATGGATCCGGCCTGCACTGGGAAGCGCGTCATATGAGGAAGCGTAAGCCCTGATTAACCTCCTTACAGGGTCTGAGCGCAGGTCTAGAGATCCTGGAGATTATTCCGCCCGGTCATGTCCCTGTGTGTGTACTGAACACATAAAGAGGAAGTGCACAGCGCTGGGGGAGGTGTAACCACCAGTAAGACACGCTAACTGGGAATAACACACTGTGCAGGAAGATCCAGCAAACCATCAGTGGAGTTTACCAGTAAACTGCAGCTCTCTTGGATTTTGTTTGGTTTCATGCAATTTCCAGAATTGCTGCTTGCTGTCAGTGAATGGAGGAGACCTGTTGGTTTACATTGCGAGGCTGAAAACCTGGACAGAACGAACAATACAGGGCTTGTTACATTGTATCCAGGGTTGACGAGCCTCTGGGCGATTTCACCTGTGCTGAAACATTGTTGCAAACTATTAGGACCAAAGATTTGTACAGCGGATGTGTCCCAACGTAAGGCTACTTTCACACTCGCGTTTGGTGCGAATCCGTCATGGATCTGCAAAAACTGATCCGTTACAATAATACAACCGCATGCATCCGTCATGAACGGATCCACTTGTATTATCTGTAACATAGCCAAGATGGATCCGTCCTGAACACCATTGAAAGTCAATGGAGGACGGATCCGTTTTCTATTGTGCCATATTGTGTCAGAGAAAACGGATCCGTCCCCATTGACTTACATTGTGTGTCAGGACGGATCCGTTTGGCTCAGTTTTGTCAGGCTGACACCAAAACGCTGCAAGCAGCCTCCAGAGCAGAATGGAGACTAATTGGAGGCAAACTGATGCATTCTGAGCGGATCTTTTCCCATTAAGAATGCATTAGGGCAAAACTGATCCGTTTTGGACGCTCGTGAGAGGAGCCCTGAACGGATCTCACAGACCAACCAAAACGCCAGTGTGAAAGTAGCCTAACTTGGAAACAAATCCCAACAGCAGCCTGCGTGGGGCCCCAGATATCATAAAGGGCCACTGTGAAAAGTCACATGACCAGTGTGACTACTGACAAACAACAGGGCGATCAGCCATGACGGGGCGACTGCAGGTTATTGGGGTGTCATCACAGAAGAGAAAGCAGATTAGAGGGGCAGCAGGTGAGATGAGCGATATATGAGCCCAAGGTGCAGGTTATTGGGGTGACAGGTGAGCCCAAGGTGCAGGTTATTGGGGTGACAGGTGAGCCCAAGGTGCAGGTTATTGGGGTGACAGGTGAGCCCAAGGTGCAGGTTATTGGGGTGACAGGTGAGCCCAAGGTGCAGGTTATTGGGGTGACAGGTGAGCCCAAGGTGCAGGTTATTGGGGTGACAGGTGAGCCCAAGGTGCAGGTTATTGGGGTGACAGGTGAGCCCAAGGTGCAGGTTATTGGGGTGACAGGTGAGCCCAAGGTGCAGGTTATTGGGGTGACAGGTGAGCCCAAGGTGCAGGTTATTGGGGTGACAGGTGAGCCCAAGGTGCAGGTTATTGGGGTGACAGGTGAGCCCAAGGTGCAGGTTATTGGGGTGACAGGTGAGCCCAAGGTGCAGGTTATTGGGGTGACAGGTGAGCCCAAGGTGCAGGTTATTGGGGTGACAGGTGAGCCCAAGGTGCAGGTTATTGGGGTGACAGGTGAGCCCAAGGTGCAGGTTATTGGGGTGACAGGTGAGCCCAAGGTGCAGGTTATTGGGGTGACAGGTGAGCCCAAGGTGCAGGTTATTGGGGTGACAGGTGAGCCCAAGGTGCAGGTTATTGGGGTGTCATCACAGAAGAGAAAGCAGATAAGAGGGGCAGCAGGTGAGATGGGCGATATACGAGCCCAGGCCGCAGGTTACTGGGGCGACAGGGGGCAGGTGAGCCCGGGCCGCGGGTTACTGGGGCGACAGGGGGCAGGTGAGCCCGGGCCGCGGGTTACTGGGGCGACAGGGGGCAGGCGAGCCCGGGCCGCGGGTTACTGGGGCGACAGGGGGCAGGCGAGCCCGGGCCGCGGGTTACTGGGGCGACAGGGGGCAGGCGAGCCCGGGCTGCAGGTTACTGGGGCGACAGGGGGCAGGCGAGCCCGGGCTGCAGGTTACTGGGGCGACAGGGGGCAGGTGAGCCCGGGCTGCAGGTTACTGGGGGGAAGGGGGGGCGGCAGGTGAGCCCGGGCTGCAGGTTACTGGGGTGACGGGGGGCAGGTGAGCCCGGGCTGCAGGTTACTGGGGTGACGGGGGGCAGGTGAGCCCGGGCTGCAGGTTACTGGGGTGACGGGGGCAGGTGAGCCCGGGCTGCAGGTTACTGGGGTGACGGGGGGCAGGTGAGCCCGGGCTGCAGGTTACTGGGGTGACGGGGGGCAGGTGAGCCCGGGCTGCAGGTTACTGGGGTGACGGGGGCAGGTGAGCCCGGGCTGCAGGTTACTGGGGTGACGGGGGGCAGGTGAGCCCGGGCTGCAGGTTACTGGGTGACGGGGGCAGGTGAGCCCGGGCTGCAGGTTACTGGGGTGACGGGGGGCATGTGAGCCCGGGCTGCAGGTTACTGGGGGTGACGGGGGCAAGGTGAGGCCAGGTGAGCCGGGCTGCAGGTTACTGGGGTGACAGGGGGCAGGTGAGCCCGGGCTGCAGGTTACTGGGGTGACGGGGGGCAGGTGAGCCCGGGCTGCAGGTTACTGGGGTGACGGGGGGCAGGTGAGCCCGGGCTGCAGGTTACTGGTGTGACGGGGGGCAGGTGAGCCCGGGCTGCAGGTTACTGGGGTGACGGGGGGCAGGTGAGCCCGGGCTGCAGGTTACTGGGGTGACGGGGGGCAGGTGAGCCCGGGCTGCAGGTTACTGGGGTGACGGGGGGCAGGTGAGCCCGGGCTGCAGGTTACTGGGGTGACGGGGGGCAGGTGAGCCCGGGCTGCAGGTTACTGGGGTGACGGGGGGCAGGTGAGCCCGGGCTGCAGGTTACTGGGGTGACGGGGGGCAGGTGAGCCCGGGCTGCAGGTTACTGGGGTGACGGGGGGCAGGTGAGCCCGGGCTGCAGGTTACTGGGTGACGGGGGCAGGTGAGCCCGGGCTGCAGGTTACTGGGGTGACGGGGGGCAGGTGAGCCCGGGCTGCAGGTTACTGGGGTGACGGGGGGCAGGTGAGCCCGGGCTGCAGGTTACTGGGGTGACGGGGGGCAGGTGAGCCCGGGCTGCAGGTTACTGGGGTGACGGGGGGCAGGTGAGCCCGGGCTGCAGGTTACTGGGGTGACGGGGGGCAGGTGAGCCCGGGCTGCAGGTTACTGGGGTGACGGGGGGCAGGTGAGCCCGGGCTGCAGGTTACTGGGGTGACGGGGGGCAGGTGAGCCCGGGCTGCAGGTTACTGGGGCGACAGAGGGCGGGTGAGCCCGGGCTGCAGGTTACTGGGGCGACAGGGGGCGGGTGAGCCCGGGCTGCAGGTTACTGGGGTGACAGGGGGCAGGTGAGCCCGGGCTGCAGGTTACTGGGGTGACGGGGGGCAGGTGAGCCCGGGCTGCAGGTTACTGGGGCGACAGGGGGCAGGTGAGCCCGGGCTGCAGGTTACTGGGGTGACAGGGGGCAGGTGAGCCCGGGCTGCAGGTTACTGGGGTGACAGGGGGCAGGTGAGCCCGGGCTGCAGGTTACTGGGGTGACAGGGGGCAGGTGAGCCCGGGCTGCAGGTTACTGGGGTGACAGACGACATGTTTATGGAGTACAGGCGGATATCTGAGCTGCAGGTCAGTGAGGTGACGATATCGGGGTGCCTCGCCCCCGTCCTTACCTTGCTCTGCTCCTCCTGCAGTCGGGTCACCTCCTGGGTGTTGAGCCGCTGCCTCCCCTCATCTCTCTTCTCGTCCATGCTCCGGAGCTCCAAAGACGCCCCTCTCTGCTCTCATTGGTCAGCAGAGATCAAGTGCTGACGTCATGATCTCGCGAGACGCTTCTCAAAAGCCCTACTCTCACGTGGAGAAGGGGGTGTGTTCGCCTCACCATGGCAACACCAAACCACGTGACTCCCCCTCCCGCCCGTCGTCTCCCCTCTCTGCGGTCATGTGACTCCCAGGAAACGCACAGCTGGAGGAGAAGCAGCAGCAGTTGCCCATAGCAAACAAACAGCTGAACACCGGAAACCGAGCTGTTGCTATGGGCAACTGCCAGGGTAGCCATAACAACAAGTGTGATAAAAATGCAGCAGCAATAATAATAATCTTTATAAAGCACCAAAGGTGGCTTCTGCCATGGGGTGTCAAAGAACCTGCGCCAAACCCATGCACCCGAGAGTGCAGCCGCACAGAGACCGTCCGCAGCACATCTGGTACAGAGAGCGCGGGGCGGACGCTCTCCGCAGCGTGTGAATGAGGCCTAAACTGAACATACTGTGAAAGACAGATGGAATATCTGCAGGACGTGGCCAGGCGGCCTCCGGCTGTGATGGCGGTGGGTCCAGTCCCCAGAGAGGTTCAGTGGCAGTACCCAGGCTCACTACAGGGGTTGCAACCAGGACCCTAAGCCCCCCGCCCACAGATTCCCCTTGGCGCACCACCAGTTACTGTATATTTCACTTAATAAGACGCAAAACATAACTATACACGCCCGATCCCACCCAGTCCCCTTTATGCCCCCTCTACACATCTGCCCCTTTACAGTAGCTATGCCCAGATATGTACCCCCTTCTCAGTAGTAATGCCCTCTCTATGCCCCCTCACAGTAGTTATGCCCTCATATGCCCCCTCATAGTAGTTATACCCACATCTGCGCCCTTCACAGGAAGAAAAACAAACAGTAAATACTCACCTTGTTCCTCCCTGCGCTCCCCAGCAGGATACGGGCACACATCACACTGCTGGGCGGTGTAGGGGGAGCACATACTGATTCCCCGGCCTGCACTGCTCCTCCTACACAGCCCAGCAGCGGCGGCAGCTGAGCCGAATGGTGAAGCAGGGAGCGGACAGCTCCGCGCTGCACCATTACAGGCAAATATCCCTGCGTTCTATTGTTGAAAGCGAGACATACCTCAACCGCTCAGGGACAGACACTGAAATGCAGTGGAAGGGGGCAGCCGCCCTGGGTACCGGCTGTCAGGGGCTGCCCGATGCAATGAGCAATTCCATCAATACAGATGGAAGCGCTTATTCCCCCCTGCAGGCGCAGTGAATGGTGAAGCAGGAAGCCGTCTGCTCTCTGCTTCACCATTTATCAAGGTGAATAGTTACGGTTTCTTTTTTTATTTTACTGCTGTGAAGGAGGCACAGAGAGGGCATTACTACTGTGAAGGAGGCACAGGGAGGGCATTACTACTGTGCAGGGGGCACAGAGAGGGCATTACTACTGTGAAGGGGGCACAGAGGGCATTACTACTGTGCAGGGGGCACAGAGAGGGCATTACTACTGTGAAGGAGGCACAGAGAGGGCATTACTACTGTGAAGGAGGCACAGAGAAGGCATTACTACTGTGAAGGAGGCACAGAGAAGGCATTACTACTGTGAAGGGGGCACAGAGGGAATTACTACTGTGAAGGGGGCACAGAGAGGGTACTACTACTGTGAAGGAGGCACAGAGAGGGCACTACTACTGTGAAGGAGGCACAGAGAGGGCACTACTACTGTGAAGGAGGCACAGAGAGGGCATTACTACTGCGAAGGGGGCATAGAGAGGGCATTACTACTGCAAAGGGGTCATATAGAGGGCATTACTACTGCAAAGGTGTCATAGAGAGGGCATTACTATTGTGAAGGGGGTATAGAGAGGGCATTACTACTGTGAAGGGGCACAGAGAGAGCATTGCTACTGTGAAGGGGGCACAGAGAGGGCATTGCTACTATGAAGGGGGCACAGAGAGTGCATTGCTACTGTGAAGCAGGCACAGAGGGCATTGCTACTGTGAAGGGGGCACAGAGAGGGCATTACTACTGTGAAGGGGCACAGAGAGGGCATTACTACTGTGAAGGGGCACAGAGAGGGCATTACTACTTTGAAGGAGGCACAGAGAGGGCATTACTACTGTGAAGGGGGCACAGAGAGGGCATTACTACTGCAAAGGGACATAGAGGGCATTACTACTGTGAAGAGGGCACAGAGAGGGAATTACTACTGTGAAGGGGGCATAGAGAGGGCATTACTACTGTGAAGGGGGCATAGAGAGGACATTACTACTGCAAAGGGGTCATAGAGAGGGCATTACTACTGTAAAGGAGTCATAGAGGGCATTACTACTGTAAAGGAGTCATAGAGAGGGCATTACTACTGTGAAGGGGGTATAGAGAGGGCATTACTATTGTGAAGGGGGTATAGAGAGGGCATTACTACTGTGAAGGGGCACAGAGAGGGCATTACTACTGTGAAGGGGGCACAGAGAGGGCATTACTACTGTGAAGGGGGCACAGAGAGGGCATTACTACTGCGAAGGGGGCACAGAGAGGGCATTACTACTGCGAAGGGGGCACAGAGAGGGCATTACTACTGTGAAGGGGGCACAGAGAGGGCATTACTACTGTGAAGGGGGCACAGAGAGGGCATTACTACTGTGAAGGGGGCACAGAGAGGGCATTACTACTGTGAAGGGGGGCACAGAGAGGGCATTACTACTGTGAAGGGGGGCACATAGAGGGCATTACTACTGTGAAGGGGGCACAGAGAGGGCATTACTACTGTGAAGGGGGCACAGAGAGGGCATTACTACTGTGAAGGGGGCACAGAGAGGGCATTACTACTGTGAAGGGGGCATAGAGAGGGCATTACTACTGCAAAGGGGTCATATAGAGGGCATTACTACTGTAAAGGAGTCATAGAGAGGGCATTACTATTGTGAAGGGGGTATAGAGAGGGCATTACTACTGTGAAGGGGCACAGAGAGAGCATTGATACTGTGAAGGGGGCACAGAGAGGGCATTGCTACTGTGAAGGGGGCACAGAGAGGGCATTGCTACTGTGAAGGCGGCACAGAGAGGGCATTGCTACTGTGAAGGCGGCACAGAGAGGGCATTACTACTGTGAAGGGGGCACAGAGAGGGCATTACTACTGTGAAGGGGGCACAGAGAGGGCATTACTACTGTGAAGGGGACATAGAGGGCATTACTACTGTTAAGGGGCATAGAGAGGGCATTACTACTGCAAAGGGGCATAGAGAGGGCATAGCTACTGCAAAGGGGCATAGAGAGGGCATTAGTATTGTGAAGGGGTCAGAGAGGGCGTTAGTATTGTGAAGGGTGCATAGAGAGGGCATTACTACTATGAAAGGGGCATAGAGAGGGCATTACTACTGTGAAGGAGGCACAGAGAGGGCATTACTACTGTGAAGGGGCATAAAGAGGGCATCACTACTGTGAAGGGGGCATAGAGAGGGCATTACTACTGTGAAGGGGGCATAGGGAGGGCATTACTACTGTGAAGGGGGCATAAAGAGGGCATTACTACTGTGAAGGGGGCACAGAGAGGGCATTAGTATTGTGAAGGGGGCACAGAGAGGGCATTACTACTGTGAAGGGGACATAGAGGGCATTACTACTGTTAAGGGGCATAGAGAGGGCATTACTACTGCAAAGGGGCATAGAGAGGGCATTAGTATTGTGAAGGGGGCATAGAGGGCATTACTATTGTGAAGGTGGCATAGAGAGGGCATTACTACTGTGAAGGGGCACAACATAATAATAATAATCTTTATTTATATAGCGCCAACATATTCCACAGCGCTTTACAATTGTTATGGAGTACAGAGAGGCAATATCTACTGTGAGGAGGATACAATGTGGGCATGACTACTGTGAAGGGGCATAGAGAGGGCATTACTACTGTGAAGGTCACAGAGGGCATTACTACTGTGAAGAGGGCATAGATAGGGCATTACTGCTGTGAAGGGGGTCACAGAGAAGGCATAACTACTGTGAGGGGGGCACAATGAGGGCATAACTACTGTGAAGGGTTGTAGTGTTTTAAAGTATTGCGGGGGTGCCAGAGAAAACACCCACGCCGGGTGGCAAACACCTTAGGCATGCCAATGAAGAAATGTGGGACAGTTGGGAGGTATGTCTAACATGGAGATCTGATGCAGGTCTGACATGGGGATCTGATCTAAAAGGTAAGGGGGGATTTTTTGGACTGGTGCACATTATAAAGGGGGTATATTTAGTACTGCCGCACATTTTAAGGGGGTATTTTTTGCACTAGCACACCTTATAATGGGGTATTTTTCTGTACTGGTGCACATTATCAGGGAGCATTTTTTGAAATGTACATTTTTGCCTCAGGCAGCAGACAAAGGACTGATGTAAGGGCGGCCCCAAGCTGAACTCTTGCACCAGGGCCCATGAGCCTTTAGCTACACCCCAACTCACAAAGGTGGCAGTGGGACTCCGCAAGGGCAGTCTGGGAGGGCTGGCATCTATGCATCCATCCACACGCTGCATCCGGGATGCCATCACACAATGCCAGTTCTGAATCTCACCTAACACATTGATCAGAGCAAAGTACAGTCGCCCTCCATGCTTTATCCTGCAGGCGATACTGCTTGGCCCATCTGATCACCAGGGCATATATACTGTATACAGGTGTAATTCTTCCATAGATAGGAAGAAAAATCCCACAAAACCCCACTGAGAAATACAGACCAGACGCTGTGTGTGAACATACCCTTGGATCTCCTACATGCCATAAAAATCATGTTTTTTTTTTTTTTACACGTCATTTTTTTTGTGACATTTTCTTCATAACATAAAAAAATCCCATGTGATTGCTGCAGCGGTGACGAATACGCACTAGCGCTCCATTCACACTCCATGAGACACGTGGAGGTAGGGGGCGCTGTACTCTCCATCTCCAGCAGTGCTCCACAAAGGGGGAGACATTGGGATCATTCTTGGGATAAGTAGGGGTTCCGGCGGTCAGGTGCTTATCGCCTGTCCAGGCGCAGTCCAGTGGAGATCTATCGGAAATGGTGCGCAAAGGGGTAAAATGCAAAATAGTCATGTGACTAGAAATGTCCTATGATGCAACTGCACCGCCACCCGCGGTTGGAGTTGTTTTGGCACAAGACATTAGCTTTAAATTTCCAGTTGAGCTGAAAGTAACACAATGGATCTGCGGCTCCGGCAGAGGTCAGATACCCATCCCTGACAGGTGTGAGCGGCAGAACAGATGCGCTGTGCACCCAGGGGCGCTCGCTGCACCCGATCCTAAAGTTCACTGCATCACCGATCCCTGACTGTGATTTGTAATGTCATTTATGACTCTGGGGAAAAAAAAGCTGTAAATCTATCACTTCTGCCTCCATATGTTCCAGCCCCCGGGAGCTGACACGTAAAGAAGCCATTTCTATTCCTTCCCCGCTGCACTGACGATATTACTACTGCCAAACACTGAACACTATGGATGGATTTATCTAAACTGGTTAAAAGGAAAATGGGGCAGTATTATAGGAGTTATATTCTTGTACATAGGAGCAGTATTATAGTAGTTATATTCTTGTACATAGGAGGCAGTATTATAGTAGTTATATTCTTGTACATAGGAGCAGTATTATAGTAGTTATATTCTTGTACATAGGAGGCAGTATTATAGTAGTTATATTCTTGTACATAGGAGGCAGTATTATAGTAGTTATATTCTTGTACATAGGAGCAGTATTATAGTAGTTATATTCTTGTACATAGGAGGCAGTATTATAGTAGTTATATTCTTGTACATAGGAGCAGTATTATAGTAGTTATATTCTTGTACATAGGGGGCAGTATTATAGTAGTTATATTCTTGTATATAGGAGGCAGTATTATAGTAGTTATATTCTTGTACATAGGAGCAGTATTATAGTAGTTATATTCTTGTGCATAGGAGCAGTATTATAGTAGTTATATTCTTGTACATAGGAGGCAGTATTATAGTAGTTATATTCTTGTACATAGGAGGCAGTATTATAGTAGTTATATTCTTGTACATAGGAGGCAGTATTATAGTAGTTATATTCTTGTGCATAGGAGCAGTATTATAGTAGTTATATTCTTGTATATAGGAGGCAGTATTATAGTAGTTATATTCTTGTACATAGGAGGCAGTATTATAGTAGTTATATTCTTGTACATAGGAGGCAGTATTATAGTAGTTATATTCTTGTACATAGGAGCAGTATTATAGTAGTTATATTCTTGTGCATAGGAGCAGTATTATAGTAGTTATATTCTTGTACATAGGAGGCAGTATTATAGTAGTTATATTCCTGTACATAGGAGCTGTATTATAGTAGTTATATTCTTGTACATAGGAGGCAGTATTATAGTAGTTATATTCTTGTACATAGGAGGCAGCATTATAGTAGTTATATTCTTGTATATAGGAGGCAGTATTATAGTAGTTATATTCTTGTACATAGGAGCAGTATTATAGTAGTTATATTCTTGTACATAGGAGGCAGTATTATAGTAGTTATATTCTTGTACATAGGAGGCTGTATTATAGTAGTTATATTCTTGTACATAGGAGGCAGTATTATAGTAGTTATATTCTTGTACATAGGAGGCAGTATTATAGTAGTTATATTCTTCTACATAGGAGGCAGTATTATAGTAGTTATATTCTTGTACATAGGAGCAGTATTATAGTAGTTATACTCTTGTACATAGGAGCAGTATTATAGTAGTTATATTCTTGTGCATAGGAGCAGTATTATAGTAGTTATATTCTTGTACATAGGAGGCAGTATTATAGTAGTTATATTCCTGTACATAGGAGCTGTATTATAGTAGTTATATTCTTGTACATAGAAGCAGTATTATAGTAGTTATATTCTTGTACATAGGAGCAGTATTATAGTAGTTATATTCTTGTACATAGGAGGCAGTATTATAGTAGTTATATTCTTATACATAGGAGCAGTATTATAGTAGTTATATTCCTGTACATAGGAGCAGTATTATAGTAGTTATATTATTGGACATAGGAGGCAGTATTATAGTAATGACATTCTTTTACAGTGAGGAACAGAAGTATTTGAACACCCTGCGATTTTGCAAGTTTTTCCACTTATCATGGAGGGGTCTGAAATTCACATTGTAGGTGCATTCCCACTCCGAGAGACAGAATGTAATTAAAAAAAAAAAAAAAAAAAAAAAAAGGAAATCACATTGTATGATTTTTTTAATAATGTATTTGTCTCGCACTGCTGAACATAAGTATTTGAACACCTGAGAAAATCTGTGTTAATATTTGGTACAGAAGCCTTTGTTTGCAATTACAGAGGTCAAACGTTTCCTGTAGTTCTTGACCAGGTTTGCACAAACTGCAGCAGGGATGTTGTCCCACTCCTCCACACAGATCTCCTCTAGATCTGTCAGGTTTCGGGGCAACACAGAGTTTCAGCTCCCTCCAAAGATGTTCTATTGGATTTAGGTCTGGAGACTGGCTAGGCCACTCCAGAACCTTGATATGCTTCTTACGGAGCCGCTCCTTGGGTATCCTGGCTGTGCGCTTCGGGTCGTTGTGATGTTGGAAGACCCAGCCACGACCCATCTTCAATGCTCTGACTGAGGGAAGGAGGTTGTTGCTCAAAATCTCACAATAAATGGCCCCATTCATACTCTCCTTAGGCCTCTTTCACACTTGCGTTGTCCGGATCCGGCGTGTACTCCACTTGCCGGAATTACACGCCGGATCCGGAAAAACGCAAGTGTACTGAAAGCATTTGAAGACGGATCCGTCTTCAAAATGCTTTCAGTGTTACTATGGCACCCAGGACGCTATTAAAGTCCTGGTTGCCATAGTAGTAGTGGGGAGCGGGGGAGCGGTATACTTACAGTCCGTGCGGCTCCCGGGGCGCTCCAGAATGACGTCAGAGCGCCCCATGCGCATGGATCATGTGATCCATGCGATCACGTCATCCATGCGCCTGGGGCGCCCTGACGTCACTCTGGAGCGCCCCGGGAGCCGCACGGACGGTAAGTATGCTGCTCCCCGCTCCCCACTACAGTTTACCATGGCTGCAAGGACTTTAGCGTCCCGGCAGCCATGGTAACCATTGAGAAAAAGCTAAACGTCGCATCCGGCAATGCGCCGAAATGACGTTTAGCTTAAGGCCGGATCCGGATCAATGCCTTTCAATGGGCATTAATTCCGGATCCGGCCTTGCGGCAAGTGTTCCGGATTTTTGGCCGGAGCAAAAAGCGCAGCATGCTGCGCTATTTGCTGCGGCCAAAAAACGTTCCGTTCCGGAATGGAAGACATCCTGATGCATCCTGAAGGACGGACTGTCCATTCAGAATGCATTAGGATAATCCTGATCAGTATTCTTCCGGCATAGAGCCCCGACGACGGAACTCTATGCCGGAAGACTATAACGCAGGTGTGAAAGGGCCCTTAATACAGTGCAGTCGTCCTGTCACCTCGCAGAATAGCACCCCCAAAGCATGATGTTACCAGCCCCATGCTTCACAGTAGGGATGGTGTTCTTGGGATGCAACTCTTCCTTCTATTTCCTCCAAACAAGACGAGTGAAGTTTAGACCAAAAAGTTCTACTTTGGTCTCATCTGACCACATGACTTTCTCCCATGCCTCCTCTGGATCATCCGGATGGTCATTGGCAAACTTCAGACAGGCCTGGACATGTGATGACTTGAGCAGGGGAAGCTTCCGAGCAATGCATGATCTGAAACCATGACGGCGTAGTGTTCTACCGACAGTGACCTTCGAAACTGTGGTCCCAGCTCTCTTCATGTCATTGACCAGCTCCTCCCTTGTAGTTCTGGGCCGATTCCTCACCTTTCTTATCATCAGTGATACCCCACGAGGTGAGATCTTGCGTGGAGCCCCAGTCCGAGGGAGACTGACAGTCGTCTTTAGCCTCTTCCATTTTCTAACAATTGCTCCAACAGTTGATCTATTTTCACCAACCTGCTTGGCAATTGCCCCGTAGCCCTTTCCAACCTTGTGGAGGTCCACAATTTTGTCTCTGGTGTCTCTTGACAGCTCTTTGGTCTTGCCCATGGTAGTAGTTAGTATCTGACTGACTGTGGGGTGGACAGGGGTCTTTAAAGAGCTCAGACCGGAGTTACTAAGTTAGATTAATGAGTGGAGTAGAGGTGGACTTTTTAAAGGCACAGTAACAGGTCTTTGAGAGCCAGAATTCTTGCTGTTTCTTAGGTGTTTAAATACTTATGTTCAGCAGTGCAAGACAAATAAATTCTTTTAAAAAAATCATACAATGTGATTTCTTGAATGTTTTATTTTATTCTGTCTCTCGGAGTGGGAATGCACCTACAATGTGAATTTCAGACCCCTCCATGACTTCTAAGTGGGAGAACTTGCAAAATCGCAGGGTGTTCAAATACTTCTGTTCCTCACTGTATATAGGGGCAGTATTATAGTAGTAGTATTAGCAGACTCCCATTGACCATCCTATTTATTGTCCAATAGTAGACATCCCTGTAAACCATTCTTCAGCGCCGGACCCTGATTAGAGCCATAGAACTGTGCGGGTTAATTAAATAAGCAAATAAAATCATCTTTCAGAATTTCTGTAAATTTCTAAGGGTCATTAAGAACAGACTTAAGTGTCCTCCACCTACTCAGTGCACCCAGGTGACCCCGGCGGGCGGCTGTCTTGTTTGCAGGTGATACAATAGCAGAGGAGGGCGAGCGCTGTGAGTGCAAGGAACACAAAGGGGGAAACAGATTTTGATAAAACATAAAATAGCACCATGGAAACGAGGCAGTAATTAGATAATTAAGCCAAGATTACAATGAAACTGGAAAGAAATATATTACTAGTAATAATACATCTTCTCCTGTTGACCTGCAGTCAGAACAAACTTTGTAAGAAACCACAATATCCAAATTAGCGGCACAAAAAAGCCCCCCGAAAAATACTCCTGAGTAATCAGAACACAGCTAGTGGCGCTGCCTATGCCAGGGATCAGCAACCGCCAGCAGTCCAGCTGTACTGAAACTACAATTCCCAGCATGCTTCATTCCCTTCTATCAGAGTTACAAGAACACGTGAGCAAGTGTGCATGCTGGGAGCTGTAGTTTCATAGCAGCTGGGATGCCAAAGGTTGCTGACCCCTGGCGTATGCTATCAGGGCACCATTGTCAGATAGGTGTGGGTCACACCTGTCTCCAGAACCGGACCCCCGAAGTGAGCGAAGAGCAGTCGCACAAGTGTGGCCACCCTCCCTTCATTTCTATGGGACTGCCGAAAATAGCCAAGTGCTGGCCTGGCTATCTCCGGCAATCCCATAGAAGTGAATAGAATGGTGGCTGCGCTTGTCTGGTGCTCTCCATTCAATTCTATGGGATTTCCAAAAATAGCCATACTCACCCGCTTGGCCATTTTCGGAACTCCCATAGAAATGAATGTGCGCATGCACAGTGTGCAATCTCTTTCACTTTCGGGGATATGTACAGGTCTTAGAGGTGGGACCCGCACCTATCTGACATTGTGATATGCCATTAAAGTCTGAGATGACATAACCCCTTTAAGTTTTGGGATGATGGGTCATGGTGCTTGGCCCCTCTGTTCCAGCAATCATGGGGGCCCATCTTGCAGATCCCACTAATGCTACCTAATGGTACAGTATATCTCTAAGGCATGTCAGAAGACAGAAATAGGTTTGGCCTTGTTTGCTGGATCACATGGAGTGGAATCCCCCCCCCCCCCCCCCTTCCTGAAAGGGGAACACCAGCCACATTGTCAATATAAGGGTAAATTCACATGCAACACATTTATTCTAGAATTTCTTGTCACTGTCCCATTCATTTGCAGGAGGCTTGAAGAAATCACTCTGCTTGCTGCCAAAATAAACTCCATTCCGAAGAATGGAGTCATTTGCGAATTAGGGAAATTAATGTGAGAAATCTGCTGCATGTGAATTCACGCGAATTATATATGGATTCAATAGTAATGGGAAATACAAAGGAAGAACGTATACTTCTCCTTTCTCCTCCCATTTCTGGCTTTGGCGATGGTGACAGAAACTATAAAGCTCTGTATATCTGTAAAGAATAAATCAAGGCAACTGGACGTACTGTAGATTTCTTGAAAACGTTTCACTCGTTCTTCCAACGAGCTTTCTCAATTCTGAGTGACTGTACAAAAATTCTCTGGGAATGAATATGTAACTGAATCAACATCTGGTCATTATACCCAGCATGGGGTCAAAGGTCTTGATCCCATTATCCTAATTGGAGTCAGTAGGTGATAAAGACTTCCCAGAAAAAGGTGTCAAGACAGCATTGTATGCGGCAGACAATAGATGTCTAACCCCCCCACCTCTATTCAAGCTTGGCTTCTCCATTTTTACGTGTTTTGGATAAGGAGGCCGATTGGTACAAACGAGGCGTGAAGGAGGCCATCTACGTAAAAATGGAGAAGCCAAGCTTGAATAGAGGTGGGGGGGGTTAGACATCTATTGTCTGCCACATACAATGCTGTCTTGACACCTTTTTCTGGGAAGTCTTTATCACCTACTGACTCCAATTAGGATAATGGAATCAACACCTTTGACCCCATGCAGGGTATAATGACCTCTGACCCCATGCGGGGTATAATTACCAGATGTTGATTCAGTTACATATTTATTCCCAGAATTTTTGTACAGTCTCTCAGAATTGAGAAAGCTCGTTGGAAGAACGAGTGAAACGTTTTCAAGAAATCTACAGTAAGTCCAGTTGCCTTGATTTATTCTTTACAGATATATACCATGACCTGGATAAATGAGAACCTTCACAGACATATAAAGCTCTGTCCATTGCGTACATTGCGGCGCTGACGTAGTGCAGAATTCATTTGAAGGGGAACTCAGCTGCAGTACCCCTGGATGGCCACTACACAGTGGAGGGAGCCTTCTGCTTCCAGTTCCGTACACTGTATAGCAGGGATGCTCAACCTGCGGCTCTCCAGCTGTTGTAAAACTACAACTCCCATCATGCCCTGCTGTAGGCTGTCCAGGCATGCTGGTAGTTGTAGTTTTGCAACAGCTGGAGAGCCGCAGGTTGGGCATCCCTGCTGTATAGTTTCCGCTGTAGGTGGCCACCGGAAATTGCTGATTGGTGGGGGTGCTAGGTGTCAGACCCCAACCAATGTGATAATGATGACCTGAGGATAGGCCATAAATGTCAAATTACTGGAAAACCCCTTTAAGCCTTGCAGGGGTTGTCCAGATTTTTACAAGTCATGGCCTATCCCACATAACTATATCGGTGCCAGAGCTACACTGAAGTGGTGGGGGTGCAGGGTGTCACATCCCCACCGATCAGATAGTGACCCCTATCACTTGTAAAAAGCTGGACAGCCCCTTTTTTGGCTGTAACATAAGACTCTATAATCAGAGGTAGGTTTTATATTATGAACTCCAGAATGGGGGGCTGCTACCACTAAAGGTGCACCCTGCTGCTCCATTCATTTTCTATGGGACTGCTGAAATAGATGAGCGCTGTACTCCGCCATCTCCAACAGACGGTTCAAGCAAATCGCTCTGAGCCCTAGAAGTCATTGCCAGAAAGAGGGGGGCTGTGCTGCTTTCCAATCGGTAAGAGTGGGCCCAATGCTGAAGTGCACAGAGGAAGTGCAACTTAGAGACCGGGACCCGCAGCGGGTTAGTCAGGAGTTCCTCCCCCTGAGCTCCAGGTTAAAGGGATGGCCCCACTCCTTTTATATTGACGCAGGATAGGCCATAAATATCTGAACGGCAGGGGGTCCAACACCCGGCACCCCCGCTCTGCCCATCGTGGGGTGGCCAGGGCTGATTACATTCACTTCAATGGGAGCAGCTCTGCAGTAACCAGCTCCGTCCAATACACAACGGATGGAACTGTGTAGTGCAAAGATGGCGCCCTCTGGGTGCTGCGTACACTATAGTGGAGTCTGGGTGCTGCGTACACTATAGTGGAGGCTTATGGTGGTCAGCTGAAGAAGCACTTGACTACAGGCCCCCCCCAACCTTTCCATATAGATGCAAGCTTGGTGGAATGTGTACGTGGGAAAGAGGAATAGGCCCCTGCCAGACACCCACCCTGACGGCGGAGCGTCGGCTCGCCCCATACACACAAGGCTGCGTTCACATTTCCGGTGTTTATTTCCATCAAAGGATCAAAAACGATGGATACCGTCGGCAGGCGACAGACCCCAGACCGCCCTTACTCTTATATGTTTGAGTGCTGAAAGGCGAACGCTCATCTTTTCCGTACAATTGTTTTGCATTAAGCCCCCACCGGCATTCCTAGGGTTAAGTCCTCATATACCTGACTTGTATATTTATGTGACTATTGTTAGAAATCGCTAATTGGGTTTGATTAGCTCCGATCATTAATATTCTGTCCGTAATTTCACACGCTTCAATAAAATACCCTAAAGTTGGGGAGTGATTAGATTTCAGGAATATGTGTTTTGCAATTACCTTCCTCTTGATTTTGATATGCAGATTATGGGACGGTGGTCTCATTTAAAGGGGAGGGGGGGAGGGATTGCCCTTATTAACTCAGCGGCAGACTCCGAAGATTAGCGCCAAAGCCGGCGCCTTCCTCTCCGTATATGTGTTTCAATCAAGTCCATGTGGGCAAATCAGATGTGATTAGTGGAAGTTCACCGTCCTCCCATGTGAATGACTAATGTGTCACCTAACATTGCAAAAATGTGATTAATAGTTTATCAGTTAATTAAAAGGAGGGATTTTTTTTATTTATTTTTTGCTTTTTCTTATATACAGTGATGCAGCGCAGGTATTCTACATGTAATCAGAAATGCTAATGATTATATTCTGCGGAAAAATAGAATTTCTATATTACAGCTGCCTGATGTGTGAAGAGAATATTATTCCTGGAACACAAGATTAATAAATAATTATTTCTTATATTTATGTATTATTATACAAGATCATGCTCAAGTATTAATTGTATTATTTATTACTGCTTATGATTATTATTATTATTACTGACCATTTTATTGCTATTTGTTCATTTTATTAATAAGATTACAATTTTTATTCATGTATTACTATTATCTATTATCTTTATTATTGTCAGTTACTTTTTGCTATTATTATTATTTATTAATTGTATATATTTTTTTAAATTATCTATTAAAGGGGTTTTCCCGTGTCAGACGTTGATGGCATATTGCTAGTATATGCCTTTAAAGGGTTTTTTCTGAGACTTTTATACTGATGACCTATCCTCTGGATAGGTCATCAGTATCTGATCGGTGGGAGCGTCTGACACCCGGAACGTCCTCCGATCAGCTGTTTGAGAAGACGCAGGTGTTCGCAGTAGCATCGTGACCTTTACGCACCTTAGCCTAGGCCATGTGATGTCACTTTAATGGGGCTGAGTGTGATACCAAACACAGCCACTATACAATGTACGGCGCTGTGCTTGGTGATCACGGAGAAGGCTGTGGGGCTCACTTGGCACGATGTGATCCCGGCGCATGCGCAGGATCTCCGAATGTCGGGGACAGCAAAATACCGACCAGCGAAGTGAATACTAATGAGATGGGCGTGTCTAAGGATCCGGCAGTTGGGACGCGGCTGGGCACAAATGCGGCACAAAGAACGCCCCTTGGGCAGAAAGGACAGGTGATTATTAAGATTATTTTTAACGTTTTACAATGCGCACAGGGATAATACTTATATGAATTGGAAACTTATTATAAGACCTAGGGGGGCATATAAAGAGCTAATTATGCTCAGATAGCCTGTCAGTGTCCCTTTAAGGGGCTCGTTCGTCTATTTTTGGATCTCCCATAGCAATAAATAGAGAGCCCCCATTTTGGAGTTAGGAGCGGGTCCCAGAGGTGGGCCCCGCACCTATCTGATATCAATGACATATCGTAGCAAGATAGGAAAACCCCTTTCATTTTATTATTATTACTATTTTTGTTTTATTATTACGGTTATTATTTTCATCATTATTATTATTAATAATAATTTTTATTGTTCGCCTTATTATTTATTCATTTTATTATTGCTTATTCATTTTCACTTATTATTTATGCGGGACAAGTTGTTGTGGTTTTCATTGGTGCTATTTTAGGGCCCATAATATCACTTTATTTTATTTGGGGGGGGGGGGGGGGGGAGTGGGATGAACAAAGAACAACAATTTTTGCAGTATATTTTTTTTAGTTTAGTTTTTTCCAATGCGCACCTTTCGCAGTAGGTAACATGTTCGATCAATCGCACTGGTCATTATGGATGCGGCGATACCAGTTAAGTATAGTATTTTTTTTACATCGTTTTCCCTATAATAAAGAAGTTATACATTTAAAAAATATTCTGTTTACTTGACATTTACCTTTTTGAATAATTGTTTTTCTTTCTAGTCCCAGAAGGGGGCGACCAGAACTTCTGTTGCCCATAGCAACTAATGAGATGCTCTTTCTATCATTCTCTACTCTTGCCATGGGCGCCATATGACTTAACCTATACCGCCCTAGCACAAAGAAGGGCACGTAATATCTATAAATGCATGTAAATAGTGTGAGAATGACCCCCAGTCACCTCGCATCAAGACTCGCTCACGAGTTACTGAATTGCAGTTGCTCTGGTTTAAATCCCCCTTCCCCCCCCCCCAACATCACACTGAGTTAATATATGTTAATTCACACAAGAGAAAGCAACTGTAATTACAGGATCCCTGTCTACTAAATATGGGAAGCGCGGATCACGGGTTCATTACCAGCAGCAGCCGACTGTGTATACATGAACCTCTATCATGGGAGACAGAAGTCAACCACCATAGAGGTCTGCTGTAGCCTCCGGTCCCCGGTACTTGTCCCAATTTTAGAAGTACAGTTAGTCTGCTTTATTAGGACATGAGTGCCTAAAAGAAGGGGGGGGGGGGGGGTCTCAGCGGGGCAACCCCATCCCCACCAGTTTACTAGACAGTAGTCACCCTACCACCATTTTTATCTACTTTTAACTTTATTAACTTCAAAAGCCCAGTTGCTCTAGGATAGCGAAAGGGTTAACTATAAATTCCATGGTGGTCTAGGGTAGTGAAGGGTAATATAACACCTATAAAAATATTACTGCATCATAGCCAACAATATACCGTAAAAATGTATGGGGACATTTATTTAGACACTGGTCTTAATAACCCTGATGCGCCTAAGTTCTGTAGAGGCGCCGGCAGTGCAACTTGCTAAAATCTACGCTAGCTCCCTTGCTGACATAGATCCCTGTCCCTCCCTTGCTGACGTAGATCCCTGTCCCTCCCTCCCTTGCTGACGAAGTTATTTTCTATGACAAAAACAGGAGTAGAAAATGATAAATGAGACCGGCCGGCCCGGCCCCTTAGCCGCCATCTCAGAAAAGTGGCGTAAGCGGGGAAAAGTTGCAGATTCGGCAGCAAATCCCCTTTCGCGAATGAATCTGATACAAAATTACGCCAAAAGGTGGAGTACTTTGCTTCATAAATGACCCCCATAATCTTTTGTATGTTACATAATGCAAAATAAAAACTGTGTTCAGGACATGAACCGCAACAAATGACCAAAGACCCTTCCCCCCCACAGACTGAGCAGTTACAAGTAATAATGAAAATATCCAAGGATAATCAGTACATAAAAGTGAATACATAGGTAAAGCTTAGATGTAAATACAATATAGCCGATCATCGGTATAAATATCCAAATGTACAGAGCCCAATGTAAAAAATAAAGTGCACAATGCAATGTATATATCTGCATACCCATTCGCTCACCGAGGGGTCCCGTGAGAGCGCGGTGGAGCTATCTCACTAAACTAAACTCCATGGTCCAGTAAGGTAGTGAAGTGGTTTGCTGTAAATTACCTGGTGGTCTCGTATAGTCAAATTCCCTGGTGGTCTACGGATGGGTTTTCTGTACATTCCCTGGTAGTCTAGGATGGTGAACGTGTTTGATTTAAATTCCCTGGTGGTCTAGGATAATTAAATGCCCTGGTGGTCTAGGAAATGTTTTTCTGTACATCCTATGATGGTCTAGGGCAGTGAAAGGGTTTACAGTGAATTCCTTGCTGTTCTTGGATAGTTAAAGGGTTTACTGTAAACTCCCTGTTGGTCTAGGGTAGTGAAATGGTTACCTGCAAACTCCCTGATGGTGAAGGGTAGTGAAAGGGTTTGCTTGTAAATTCCCTGGTGGTCTAGGGTAGTGAAAGGGTTTTGTCACGGTTGTGTCGTGGTCTGGTATTGTGGACCATGACACTTTTGCCGTGCATGCTTGTTGCTGGTGGCAACATGTTGTTTTTGCATGTTTTGACACTTCCACTTTAAGTTGTGTGTCCCTTCCCATCCTGGTGTGCACGGGGTTAAGGTGTGGTGGGTGTGACCTCAGGCCTCCTTATATGTTGGCGTGGTGGAACCTTAAGTCAGTTTGATTTTGCTTGTCAGCCTGTGTAGGAGCTCTGCTCCCTGGCTGTATGTTTTAGTCTGTGTGAGCCGCCCTTATTTGTTATATTGTTTCCCTTGCTCTGTCTGTGTGTCCCCTCCGGCGTGTTTCTGGTTTCTCTCTCCCACCTGGTGTATGTTGTTATGGTGTGGGCCTTGTTTGGAGGTTATTGTGTTGTGTTTCCTCCGAAAGGGGGTTGCTTTCCCGGAGGGGTTTAAGCAAACATCTAGACAGTGGGTTTCCAGTCCATCTCATCGGTGGCAGGTAAGTTCTGGTAACCTAGGTTGTCTGTTGCCTTTTGTTACCTGGCGTTCGGCTGTGAACCCTGTCTAGTTGGTGGCCAGCTGCTGGGCTTCTGGAGACACCATCCATCCGTTGTGTAGGATGAATGGGTGGTCTCTGCCCTGTCTTCAGGCTTATGGCATAGCAGGGATACCTAGGGTTCTAGATTGGTGAGCATGAGCCCCCTTACCTTCTGAGGCGGCATATGCATTAGGAGTTTAGGGAGATCTTCAGGGTCGCGTTAGGAGGTGACCTGCTCCCTGTTCCCTGCTATCCGGCGTAGCAGCAACTGATATTGTACGGTGGGGGGTTTCCCCCACTCCCCGCCGTGACAGGTTTATTGTAAACTCCCTGGAGGCCTAGGGTAGTATAAGAGTTTACTGTAAACTTCTGGGTGGTCTAGGGTAGCGTAACGGTTTGCTGTAAATTCTCTGAAGGTCTAGGACTGTGAAAGAGTTTGCCACAAAACACATACGGCCGTGTGCATGTAGCCTTAAACTGCAAGTATGAGAGTTATAATAAATCTTTCTATAACTACCCATTCTGCCTTGATATGATCATTTCCTTGTCTTATCTGAGGGGAACCCCTAATATAAGGAGGCACTCCATCAGAAGGTTCCTCGCAGAGGTTAAAGTTTTTTTTTAAAATAAAGTGGGGTTTAAGGTTTTTGGCTCCCATTGGAGGGGTGTCTGTACAATGATTGGAACCTTCAGCTGTACAGTGGTGGCCATAGAGGACACGGGAATGGGCAAACATCTTGACGACCACTGAACATTGCATACAGGTTCTCCAAAAGGGCTTGTAAAGTCATCTAAAATCCTTCAAATGAACCCCCCTACTCCAACTGGGGTGCCATCAAGATTCCTTACATGTCATTTACGATGTCTCGTCAAACGATAACTTTCCTTTTTTCAAATATGGTCCCCGTGTCCATCTCAGATGAGGCCAGATGGAGATGTCAACTCTGAAACACGTTGCTCACATTGTACGTATTGCCGCTCTTACACAAATCCAAGCACAACAAGCCCTCCTAAATAATTCCATCTCCATTTGTTTCTTTCAGGTTTCTTCACAGTTTTTAATCTCGTGTTAGACACAATTTTTATTCGTGCGTTCGACAAAATGAGCGGAGTAAAAAATAAATGTTAATCACTCAAGATCGAATCAGTTCAAATGTTGTTTACAAAGAGTGAGCACGATTCATCACGAGGAAGGTATTGTCAGAGCAGGTCTATCAGCTGTAATTTGTGGCCAGATGATGCTACATTAGGTTCCTGCTAACCCTGGGTGGCTCCGCATTAACTAACCATGTCCTGTTCACTAATATTAATCATTCATCTGTTCACGGCTTGTAAACAAAGGCGAGCAAAAAATTACAGGGTCTGCCGGCACACGTCTGTGGGGATCGCTGTCACGGGAGGGTTTGTATTGAAGGAGAGAAGCATGGGGAGGGACTGGGAGACGTCTTGAGGAGAACATGCCACCACATTCCCCAGTCCCAGTATAAGGGGGCGCCATTTGATTATTTCACTCCCTTCTCCTTTCTATCTGGGAGGCTAGGAGGGTTATAGAACCAGCAGCCTGCCCCTTCCGTTGGGGAGGTAAACTCTGACCATTTTGAAGGAGAACTAGGGTTAACCTCAACTGAGTTTCACCTTATCCAATGACTACAGCCCTTCGGGGGCCGTCTCTGTGGTATGCACTCCCTTGAGTAACTGTATGCAGGTAAAAGAGAGACCACACCCCTCAGTTCCAGGATGAGGGTGCAGCATTTAATCATTGCACCCCCTCTCCTTTTTATCTGGGTGGGTTAGTAGGGTTATCTGACTACCAGGGTCATCCTTTCCTTGCAGAGCACATGCCCTGCCCATTTAAAAGAAGAGCTGGGGTTAACCTCAACTGAGTCTCACCTTCTTCATGGACTACAGAACCTCAGGGGCCGTCTCTGTGATATAAACTCCCTTGAGTAACTACGTGAAATTAAAAGAGAGATCACACTGCTTATTCCCAGTATTAGTGTGAAACATTTGATCATTTAACCCCTGCCTGTTCTATATGGGTAGATTAGTTATATGACCACCAGACTGCACCTTTGCTTGGGGAGGTAAGATCTGCCTATTTAGAAGGAGGACTAGGGTAAACCACAACTGAATCTCACCTTCTCCATGGATCACAGCCCCTCGCACTCTCTTGAGTAGCTGCATGCAATTGTCAAATTTTTAAATATATGGCTTAAACAGAAGAAAATACACCTTCTGGAGCGGCCCAGTCAGAGTCCTGACCTCAACCCGATGGAGATGCTGTGGCATGACCTCAAGAAAGCGATTCACACCAGACATTCCAAGAATATTGCTGAACTGAAACAGTTCTGTAAAAAAAGAATGGTCAAGAATTACTCCTGACCGTTGTGCACGTCTGATCTGCAACTACAGGGAACGTTTGGTTGAAGTTATTGCTACCAAAGGAGGTTCAACCAGTTATTAAATCCAAGGGTTCACATACTTTTTCCACCTGCACTGTGAATGTTTACATGGTGTGTTCAATAAAAACATGGTAACATTTAACTCTTTGTGTGTTATTAGGTTAAGCAGACTGTGATTGTCTATTGTTGTGACTTAGATGAAGATCAGATCACACTTTATGACCAATTTGTGCAGAAATCCATATCATTCCAAGGGGTTCACATACTTTTTTCTTGCAACTGTAATAGAAATCTCGTATTCTTTCCAGGTTCTCATGAGCTGCATCTTTATAGAACATCCCTTTAAGGCCCCCTCCATGTCTCGCTGACGCTGCTATAGAGCTGTTTTATGACTAAACAATACTCTCTCGGTCCACATTTAATGTGCCATTTATGCATTTAAAACAGGGCTGTGGGACAGTAAAAATGACACATGCGGCACATTAACACGCTCAGTTTATGATCAAATATCCCGACCAAGCCGTTTGGATGTGTGACCCTCCACCGGCGCCTCTGTGGGGCGTACAGCATTACTGAGGCAGAACGCCGCCTTGCAGGCTACATTTTGCATTTTTCCAATTAAAAATTTTGGGTTACAAAATAACAGCGGCATTATCATAATCAATGAACGGCTGGAGCATCACGTTATCCCGGATTACACCAGGGCACGGGGTCTGACTGCTCGGCTGCATATTAGTTGTGATCCTTATACCAAAGTCAGACCAAAATCCTATAGATCTACTGGAGCTGCATCTGAGGGACCCGGCTGGGCCCCACCAAAAAGACACGCTCTTTTTGGACCTTCCAAATCAGCAACTGTATCAGAGTAAATTGCTTAGAGTGCACTTCCTCATTATAAAGTACAAGCTGTGAAGTGTTTCGGTAACTACAAGGGTAACAGAGGCCGAGTGACAACCCCGAAACCCATGATGATCTCTAAGAAGCAATGCTCTGTCTGTGGTGGTGCACACAATGTCCTAGCGCTGGTCGGTGCCAGGACCCAGTGCAGGGGCAAGAGCTGAGGTGAGTATATAGAATGGGGGCATATCGCTAGGATATGCCTCCATTGTCTGATAGGTGCGGGTCCCACCTCTGGGACCCGCACCTACATGGCGAACGGAGTGGGGAGAGCTGTGGCTGGAGGACCTGGGTTTCCCGGGGTCCGTCCACCACCAATTGCTGCTCCCATACAAGTGAATGGGAGCGCACCGCGCACGCGCGGCCCCCTGCTCCCATTTATTTTTATGGGGCAGACGGAAATAGCCGAGACAACGCTCAGCTATTTTCGGCGGCCCCATTGAAATGAATGGAGGACGGCTGCGCATGCGCCCTCCATTAATTTTCATGTTCCGTTCTCGTTGTAGGTGCGGACCCGCACCTATCAGACAATGGTGGCATATCGTAGCAATATGCCCCCATTGTATTTGATGGTAAAACCCCTTTAAATTAAGGATTTCAGGGAAGTCTAAAATTAAAGGGGTTGTCCGGGTTCAGAGCCATATTTTCACCCAGGCAGACCTCTGACGTTAGCAGGCATTTTATGCTCCAATGCTCTCCCTTGCCCTGTGCAGGATTGCGCAGAGCAAGGGCTTTTTTATTTACAATAACACACTGCCGGGCGGAGGCTTCGGTCCAGCAGTGTGTTCGGTGACGTCACCGGCTCTGATGGGCCAGCTTTAGTGCTGCCCTAGCTGTTTTACAGGCTAGGGCAGTGCTAAAGCCCACCCATCAGTGCCGGTGACGTCACCGGGCTTACTGTTGGGCATAAGCCTCCGCCTGGCAGCCCTAAGGAGAGACCAGCACATCACCGGATGTCCTGAAAATGCCTTTGTCCTGCGCGATTCAGCGCAGAGCAGGTCAGGGGGGCTACCTTGGTGAAAATATGGGTATGTCCGGGTTCAGCTCTGAACCCGGACAACACCTTTAATATAAAGGGTCTAAAATAATTTAGGGAGCCGGCGTGATATAGATATCTGATATAAATACAAGAGTCTGGTCCTGGTCTGATAATACAATGGTCCGGTCTGGGGTCTGATATTATTACAGGAGTCTAGTCTGGGGTCTGATATTATTACAGGAGTCTAGTCTGGGGTCTGATAGTAATATAGGGGTTTGGTCTACGGTCTGATATTATAACAAGGGTCTGATACTGATACAAGAGTGTAGTATGGGTTCTGATATTAATACAGGAGTCTGATATTAATACAGGATTCAGGTCCTGGTCTGATAATACAAGGGTTTGGTCTATGATCTGATATTATTACAGGGGTCTGGTCTACTGTCTGATATAATACAGGAGTCTAGTCTGGGGTCTGATATAATACAGGAGTCTGGTTGGGGTCTGATATTAGTACAGGAGTCTGGTCTGGGGTCTGAAATTAATACAAGAGTCTGGTTGGGGTCTTATATTAGTACAGCAGTCTAGTCTAGGGTCTGATATAAATACAAGCATCTGGTCTGGTGTCTCTAATTCAGGGGTCTGTTATTACTGACACTATAGGGGTCGTGAGTATATTTTAGAGGGTCTGAAATTAATTAACGGTCTGGGGCCTTAAATTATTTTAGGCAGTGTTAGCCTCGGTACAGCTGCACAGTTCTCTCTATGATGAAGCAGATTTATTCCAAGGCACTCTGCCCAATCAATGGTAAGGGGGAGGGAGGGGGGTTGGGGTAAGGGCTAGATTGCAAGTACTGCAACTCCTGTCTGTACGGTATGCCCCTGGGTGGCAGCCATGCTGGAGTCACTGAGCGCTGAAGCTTCTCATCCAACTCCCCCAGACACCACAAAACCCCTGCCAGAAAAGCGGAAGCCGATATAACTGCTAAAAGGGGGTACACCTCCATATTAACACCCGCGGCTGTGGAATGGGGTGTCCACACATATGTGTGATGGTCAGGGGTGCACATACTTCTGGCCATATAGTGTATAGATACGAGGGGATGGATTATTGTTTTCACGAGTCTGGGAAAGCTGGACGACGGCCCCTGAGAGAGCAGATATGGGGCCACAGGTTCACAGTATCCCAGGCCAGTAGTGCAGCACTCCCAGTGCTCCCAGTATCCATGAGAAGAAGAGAGCGGAGTATAATGGGCTCGGAATAATTCAAGACCAGAGGGGAATTAGAGGCCGCGCTGGAACATAAGAGGCTCTTGAATTAATGAAATGAAAGTAATCTTGATTGGCCTCATTTGCAGCAGTTCAAAAGCTGCCGATCATCACCAGGGCCATAACGAGGGATCAGCGGCGGCTGCAGCGGCGCTCGCACTACTTACCTACAACACACCGAGTCAAGTACCTACCCAGCCCGCCGTAGAGGACGGTGCAGCCCACGGGGGCGCAGCTATGTGAGGATGCCCCAGAGGAACAGTGTGAGAGGGGTATGGATACACAGACGGTATCACACATGATAGGATTAGATACACTGAGAGACAGTATCACATATAGGATTAGATACCACTGCTCAGCAGGCAGTATCACTTATAGGATCAGATACCACTGCTCAGCAGGCAGTATCACTTATAGGATCAGATACCACTGCTCAGCAGGCAGTATCACTTATAGGATCAGATACCACTGCTCAGCAGGCAGTATCACATATAGGATTAGATACCACTGCTCAGCAGGCAGTATCACTTACAAGATTAGATACAGCAACAAAAGAGGCAGTAACACACTTGATAGGATTAGATACAGCTTCTCAGCAGACAGTATCACATATAGGATCAGATACCACTGCTCAGCAGGCAGTATCACATATAGGATCAGATACACTGAGAGACAGTATCACATATAGGATCAGATACCACTGCTCAGCAGGCAGTATCACATATAGGATTAGATACCACTGCTCAGCAGGCAGTATCACATATAGGATTAGATACCACTGCTCAGCAGGCAGTATCACATATAGGATTAGATACCACTGCTCAGCAGGCAGTATCACATATAGGATCAGATACCACTGCTCAGCAGGCAGTATCACATATAGGATCAGATACCACTGCTCAGCAGGCAGTATCACATATAGGATTAGATACCATTGCTCAGCAGGCAGTATCACATATAGGATTAGATACCACTGCTCAGCAGGCAGTATCACATATAGGATCAGATACCACTGCTCAGCAGGCAGTATCACATATAGGATCAGATACCACTGCTCAGCAGGCAGTATCACATATAGGATTAGATACCACTGCTCAGCAGGCAGTATCACATATAGGATCAGATACCACTGCTCAGCAGGCAGTATCACATATAGGATTAGATACCACTGCTCAGCAGGCAGTATCACATATAGGATTAGATACCACTGCTCAGCAGGCAGTATCACATATAGGATTAGATACCACTGCTCAGCAGGCAGTATCACATATAGGATTAGATACCACTGCTCAGCAGGCAGTATCACATATAGGATCAGATACCACTGCTCAGCAGACAGTATCACATATAGGATCAGATACCACTGCTCAGCAGGCAGTATCACATATAGGATTAGATACCACTGCTCAGCAGGCAGTATCACATATAGGATCAGATACCACTTCTCAGCAGGCAGTATCACATATAGGATTAGATACCACTGCTCAGCAGGCAGTATCACACATGATAGGATTAGATACATTGACAGAGTATCACACATGATAGGATTAGATACATTGACACAACATACAGTATCACATACAGGATCAGATATCACTGCTCAGCAGGCAGTATCACTTACAGGATTAGATACAGCGACAAAAGAGGCAGTATCACACTTGATAGGATTAGATACAGCTTCTCAGCAGACAGTAGCACACATGGGATTAGATACAGCGACACAACAGATGGTATCACACATGATAGGATTAGATACACTGAAATACAGTATCGTATATAGGATTAGATATCACTGCTCAGCAGGCAGTATCACACATGATAGGATTAGATACATTGACAGAGTATCACACATGATAGGATTAGATACATTGACACAACATACAGTATCACATACAGGATCAGATATCACTGCTCAGCAGGCAGTATCACTTACAGGATTAGATACAGCGACAAAAGAGGCAGTATCACACTTGATAGGATTAGATACACTGGCTCAGCAGAATGAATGACACCTGGCAGGTTTAGATACATTCTGAAAGCACCAGAATTGTCAGGCAGCCTCTCACAGCTGAGGGGTTGTTCCAACGTATCCACTCTATCAGGAAGGCAATCCTCTCTCCTGTCCTCAGTGGGGACTCTAGGAAGAAGAAAGAAGAGAAGCCCGGCTGCGCGAACAAGTGAATGAGGTGAGTTTAATTTATTTTTTTTAACCCCTCCAGCGCTATTGTACTATGAATTCTGTATTAAGAATGCTATTATTTTCCCTTATATCCATGTTATAAGGGAAAATAATAAAATCTACAGAACACCTAACCCAAACCCGAACTCCTGTGAAGAAGTCCGGGTCCGGGTCTGGGTACCAAACATGCGCGATTTATCTCACGTGCGCGCAAAACGCATTAAAACGCTTTGCACTCACGCGGAAAAAAATCAGGCATTTTCCCGCGACGCACCCGCATCCTATCCGGCCCTCACACGCGACGCCCGTGTCAAAGAGGCCAAACACTCTTGAAAACGTTTCTTTATAGTTTAAAGCAGTTTCAGCAAACCCCAGGGCTGTGTAAGTAATCCCATATGTTAGACATGTCACTACAGAAGACCAATGAGCAGACGCTCACAGGACTATTCACAGAAGAGGGAAGAGTTTGGAGAAGGGAACAATCTAGGACAATATAACTAGTAGGACAGTGAGCCGCATTGGAGAATTTATTTCAAATCAGCCATGTTGTCCTAGATTGTTCACTTCTCCAAACTCTTCACCCTTTTGTGAAATAACCAAGCGCAACGATGTCTCCTGATGTTAAATCCCCATGTAGCATTCTTTGCTGCCTCTGCAGGCCCTGCTAGGCTGAAATACACAGGCAGCCAATGGCAGTGCTGCCCTCTCTCTCCCAGCCAATAGCAGCTGAGGTGGGCGGGGGAAGATTCACTTGGCTGCCGACTGCCGAGGAGCCCGTAGTGAAGCGGGTGAGCAGCATCGGCAGCACTTTCAGTTTGGCAAAAGTGACAGATCACTGCTGTACTCAGGGCCGTCTTTTTGATTGATTGGACTCTGGGCAAGAATTTACTTGGGCCCCCTGGACCCTGCCTTCCCACACCCTAGCATGCAATCACGCCCTGCACCACAACACACACACACAAAAATCCCGACATCTGGTAGAGTAGTAAACTTGAATAATGATGAGCGGCCACTAGAGGTGTTCCTTGGCAGTAATGTAAATACTGACTTTATCTGAGAAGGCAGTGCTTACATTACAAAGCTTGCAGAGACATCCTATAGACACCAGAACTACTACGTTTAGCTGTTGTAGTTCTGGTGACTATAGTGCCCCTTAATATAGAGGGGGGGAAAAGAATCGGCACACAAGTATCAAATAAAATGGCTGTATCATTATTCTAAAAATGTAATCCAATTCCATCCCCCCTACATACAGGGTAATACAGCCCCACATACCTCTTACATCCAGTGACGTCTCTTTGATGTAGATGTTCTTTTTCCTCATCTTCTCCTTTCAGACCTTCAGACCAGACCACCATTTTTCAGCCATTTCTCGTCTCTGCAGTTTGAAAAACAAAATTAGTTTACTACTTTTCCATCATCTTCCCATCTTCTAGACAAATCATCCTACCACTCCCAATACTGCGCCGCTGTGCTCCCCAACACTATACTGTAGAAACAGATAAACCCCCTGATAATAGTAGTACCATGCAGATAGTGCCCTTCAATAATTATTGGCACACAGTGCCCTAAATAACTGTGCCCAGCAAATAGTGCCCCTGACACTAATAGTGTAAACATAACGTCCAAAAATCACAGCAAAAAATGCACCAAAATGATACGCAATTGCAGTTGCGTATCATTTTGGTGCATTTTTTGCTGTGATTTTTGTATGTATATTTTTTCATCAGCTCAATGTATCCTTTTGTGTAAGATGTTATTGTGGTGCATGCGGTCCGCCGCATTGTTTGCTGGGGATTTCCGTTGTTTGCGGACCGCATGCAGAGGAATTGCTCACCCGGTTATAGACACGCCACAGTGTCTGGGTTTGGAGCATTTTCACCCATTTAGGCCACTTTTTTCAGTAAGTTTTTAAACATAACGTCCCCCAAAAATAATTGTGGCAAGCTGATACTGTGCCAAGGTGCCCCCACAGTAATAGTGCTCCCAAAAGACCCACCAATAGGAATAATTCTCTGCTAGTGCACACACATGGTAGTAATAGTGCTCCTACAGTGCCCCCAACATGTCCCAACTGTGCCCCAGAAGTAATAATGCTCCCATAGTGCCCATACTAGTAATCATGTTCCCAATAGACCCCCAGTAGTAATAACGCCCATCATAATGCCCCCAGTAGTATTAATTCTTATAATGTGCCAGTGCAAAAGATACCCCCTTATAATGCCCCCAGTTGAGCTAATGTCCCCTTAGTGCCCCCATAATGTGCCAGTATAAAATACCCGTATATAGCGCCCCCAGTAAATGCCCCATAGTGCTCCTCTTCCCCCTTCTTCCTAGTGCCCCCATAATGTACCAGTATAAAATGCCCATATATAGAGCCCCAGTAGATGCCCTCAGTGTCCCCCATAATTTGCAAGTATAAAATACCGCTTCTTAGTGCCCCCTATAGATGATCCCATAGTACTCCTCTCTCCCCTTCTTAGTGCTCCCCATAGTACTCCTCTCTCCCCTTCTTAGTGCTCCCCATAGTACTCCTCTCTCCCCTTCTTAGTGCTCCCCATAGTACTCCTCTCTCCCCTTCTTAGTGCTCCCCATAGTACTCCTCTCTCCCCTTCTTAGTGCTCCCCATAGTACTCCTCTCTCCCCTTCTTAGTGCTCCCCATAGTACTCCTCTCTCCCCTTCTTAGTGCTTCCCATAGTACTCCTCTCTCCACTTCCCCATAGTACAAAAAGAGAAGAAAAAAAGAGAGTGTAAATGGGGATGGGGACAACAGGGAACGGATGAAAAGGGAAGGAAGAATGGAGATGGGACTGGAATGGGATGTGGGGTGGGAGGGGCGCCAAAGGATGCCAAAAAGATGGACAGAAAAAGAGAAGTGTGGAACGGCAATGGGCACTAAATTTGCTCCGTCCTATGCAAATGTATTTATGGGGGCTTTTGAAAGCAGGATGGGTCTCCTTGACCATCCAGACATTGTCTTCTATAGAAGATTCATTGACGACATTATTTTTATTTGGAAAGGAGAACATTCTTCTCTTCCTGCTTTCATCCAGAGGATAAACCATCTTTCACTGCCCAGTCAGATCCCAATTCTGTAGTGTTCTTAGATCTTCACCTCCAGATTCGAGAGGGTCGGGTTGTAACGAGCACCCACTTCAAAGAAGTGGAAGCTAACAGCTACCTAGATTTTAGCAGCTGTCATTTACATAAATGGAGAAAGAATATACCCTACAGCCAGATGAAACGGGTCAGTAGGAATTGTTCAGATGACAATACTTTTATCAGTCAACTAGAAACAGTACAGAAGAGGTTTAGAGACAAGGGCTATCCGAAGCACCCTATACGAGATTCTAGATCTAAAATCTTGAAAGAGAGCCAGGCAGATTGTCTTAAACACTGCTTAATCACCCCCAAAATAGAACCATCTGATGTACAGTTGAACCTTTTTACATGATATAGTCCCCTCCATAATTCCATTTAAGAGATCCTTCAAAAACACTGGCCCATTCTTCATCGGGATCCAGTTATTGGCAAAATCCTCCCTACTAAACCTGGGATTACCTTTAGACGGGCACATACTCTGAAGAGTATAATAGCACCATCCTGCCCTAAATTTAACGGTTCCAATTCGGGTACCCTTAACGGAAATCCCGTTGGATCTATAGATTCAATACTTTGTCTCCCTTTGCTTTCAATGAAACCTTAGAATACAGCCACTATCGAAACGCGCTAAAATTAATAAGAAAGACCGGAATGTGTGTGTGTGGGGGGGGGGGGGGACACACTTACTGTGAGACATACCCAGAGCACAACGGATCTTTCTACCACTAGGTATAACTTATGTCTACCAACCATTTTTTATATTCGTGGTATTTATTTACACTCACCTAAAGAATTATTAGGAACACCTGTTCTATTTCTCATTAATGCGATTATCTAGTCAATCCAATCACATGGCAGTTGCTGCAATGCATGTAGGGTTGTGGTCCTGGTCAAGACAATCTCCTGAACTCCAAACTGAATGTCAGAATGGGAAAGAAAGGTGGGCTACAACAGCAGAAGACCCCACCGGGTACCACTCATCTCCACTACAAAAAGGAAAAAGAGGCTACAATTTGCACGAGCTCACCAAAATTTGAAAAGACTGGAAAAATGTTGCCTGGTCTGATGAGTCTCGATTTCTGTTGAGACATTCAAATGGTAGAGTCCGAATTCGGCGTAAACAGAATGAGAACATGTATCCATCATGCCTTGTTACCACTGTGCAGGCTGGTGGTGGTGGTGTAATGTGTGGGGGATGTTTTCTGGGCACACTTCAGGCCCCTTAGTGCCAATTGGCCATCGTTTAAATACCACGGGCTACCTGAGCATTGTTTCTGACCATGTCCATCCCTTCATGACCACCATGTACCCATCCTCTGATGGCTACTTCCAGCAGGATAATGCACCATGTCACAAAGCTCGAATCATTTCAAATTGGTTTCTTGAACATGACAATGAGTTCACTGTACTAAAATGGCCCCACAGTCACCAGATCTCAACCCAATAGAGCATCTTTGGGATGTGGTGGAACGGGAGCTTCGTGCCCTGGATGTGCATCCCTCAAATCTCCATCAACTGCAAGATGCTATCCTATCAATATGGGCCAACATTTCTAAAGAATGCTATCAGCACCTTGTGGAATCAATGCCACATAGAATTAATGCAGTTCTGAAGGCAAAAGGGGGTCCAACACCGTATTAGTATGGTGTTCCTAATAATTCTTTAGGTGAGTGTATTTATATATCATATTGACCCTGAAAGGACCATTTATACGCCGATTTTAATCTTAATCTATTAGCCAGCCGTTTATATGTTTATCTAATCAATTTGTAGTCTTTTACTATGTATGTTTTTATATCTATATGTATATCCTTTATATTCTCATTTAGAGCCTGCTTTATAATTTATTTATATGATATTTATATTCCATTTATGATTCCACTTTCCCTTATGGAAACCAATGCTCCCCTTTTCCCTATTTTGACGGCCGGGATGCGTTCCACGATTGGAACGCAGACCCGACTTCCGATGTGTGAAGAAACTGCAGCGGTAATCCAATCGCGCTCCATCGGTGGAACGCATATTGAACTTCCGGGGCCACGTGACCGGAAGCCATCCAGTCCAAGCCGCCGCTGGACTTACGATCCTACTAGGGACTCAGGACCCCCTGGGCAGCGAGGTACTAATAACTGCTTTCTATTTAAGCATATATTCTTAAAATTATGAATAGTTTACATTAAAGTATATGTCCCACGATCGGAGGGCACTTCCGATTCCGGGGTTATGGGGCCAGAGGTGAACCCACCACCTTGTGGAACCACCATTTTTTCTGTAGATGGACACTATATATACTGGTAAGCCTCCATGTGTTATGTGATATGTGGTGCTCCTGATGAAGGGGTTTTGAATACCCCGAAACGTGTCAAGCTTTTCTGACATAAACAACCATTGTATCCTATTGAGAGTCCATCGGGTCATCCATCTGAAGGACACCAAGGGGACCGACATTCTACAGGCGACCTCGGCGAGGGAGGGTTGGGCGTCAAGTGTCTTGAGTTTATCTTGCGCCACCCTCCCTGGTGAAGTAACATACAGAGTGTGTATATACACCCTACTGGGTTTTGTTCCCCTATATGGACCTCATCAGTCCTACGTTATTGTTTTTAATAATACTAATATATACATTTATCTGCTGATGTTTTAAATAAGCCCCTTTCTTTATATACTACCCGTGATTAGTCGGGTAACTTGTGCATCTGCCGATCACTCTGGCACTGTGGTCATTCCTTCCCTTCCCTGATTCCTCACATTGGATTCAGGGTTTTTTGCTTTTACACCACAGAGCAAGAATATAGACCTTCGAGGGCTACCATCTTCTGCCGTCCTCTTTCTCATACCCTGGCGCTCCTCCAAATCCTTTTCTTCCTGAATCCTTCCCCATAGTACCCACCATAATGTGCCCCAGTATAAAATACCCCTATACAGAGCCCCCCATATAAAATACCGCTTCTTTGTGGCCTCAGTAGATGCCCCCAATAATATGCCAGTAAGAAGTGCCCCCATAAATGCCCCCTCATAGTGCCACCCAATAATGTGCCAGTAAAAAGTGCCACCAATAATGTGCAAATGCCCCATTGTGCCAGTAATGTCCCCCCATAGATACCCCCAATCATGTGCCAGTAACAGGTGCCCCAAATCATGTGCCAGTAACAAGTACCCCTATAGATGCCCTCCCAATCATGTGCCAATAATAAGTGCCCCCAATCATGTGACAGTAACAAGTGCCCCCATAGATACCCCCAATCATGTGCCAGTAACAAGTGCCCCTATAGATGCCCTCCCAATCATGTGCCCATAATAAGTGCCCCCATAGATGCCCCCAATCATGTGACAGTAACAAGTGCCCCCATAGATGCCCCCCAATCATGTGCCAGTAACGAGTGACCTTAGATACCCCCAAATGCCACCCAATAATGTGCCAGTAAAAAGTGCCACCAATAATGTGCCAGTAAGAAATGTCCCCATAGATGCCCCCAATAATGTGCCAGTAACAAGTGCCCCCATAGATGCCCCCCAATCATGTGCCAGTAACAAGTGCCCCCATAGATACCCCCCAATAATGTGCCAGTAAAAAGTGCCACCAATAATGTGCCAGTAAGAAATGCCCCCATAGTGCCCCCCAATAATGTGCCCCCATAGATGCCCCCCAATCATGTGCCAGTAACAAGTGCACCCATAGATGCCCCCCAATCATGTGCCAGTAAAAGGTGCCCCCATAGATGCCCCTCAATCATATGCCAGTAACAAGTGCCCACATAGATGCCCCTCAATCATGTGCCAATAATAAGTGCCCCCATAGATGCCCCAATTATGTGCCAGTTACAAGTGCCCCCATAGATGCAACCCAATAATGTGCCAGTAAAAAGTGCCACTAATAATGTGCCAGTAAGAAATGCCCCCATAGTGCCCCCCAATAATGTGCCAGTAATGTGCCCCCATAGATGCCCCCCAATCAAGTGCCAGTAACAAGTGCCCCATAGATACCCCCCCCCCCAATGACACCCAATAATGTGCCAGTAAAAACTGCCACCAATAATGTGCCAGTAAGAAATGCCCCCACAGTGCCCCCCAATAATGTGCCAGTAATGTGCCCCCATAGATCCCCCAATCATGTGCCAGTAACAAGTGCCCCTATAGATGCCCCCCCAATTATGTGCCAGTAACAAGTACACCCATAGATGCCCCCCAATCATGTGCCAGTAACAGGTGCCCCCATAGATGCCCCTCAATCATGTGCCAGTAACAAGTGCCCCTCAATCATGTGCCAGTAACAAGTACCCCCATAGATACCCCCAAACATGTGCCAATAACATGTACCCCATAGATGCCCACCAATCATGTGCCAGTAACAGGTGCCCCCAATCATGTGCCAGTAACAAGTACCCCCATAGATGCCCTCCCAATCATGTGCCAATAATAAGTGCCCCCAATCATGTGACAGTAACAAGTGCCCCCATAGATACCCCCAATCATGTGCCAGTAACAAGTGCCCCTATAGATGCCCCCAATCATGTGCCAGTAGCAAGAGCACCCATAGATGCCCCCCAAACATGTGCCAGTAAAAGGTGCCCCCATAGATGCCCCCCAATCATGTGCCAATAACAAGTGCCCCATAGATACCCCCCCAATCATGTGCCAGTAACAAGTGCTCCCATAGATACCCCCCAATCATTTGCCAGTAACAAGTGCCCCTATAGATACCCCCCATGACACCCAATAATGTGCCAGTAAAAAGTGCCACCAATAATGTGCCAGTAAGAAATGCCTCCATAGTGCCCCCCAATAATGTGCCAGTAATGTGCCCCCATAGATCCCCCCAATCATGTGCCAGTAACAAGTGCCCCCATAGATGCCCCCAATCATGTGCCAGTAACAGGTGCCCCAATAGATGCCCCCCAATCATGTGCCAGTAACAAGTGCCCCTATAGATGCCCCCGAATCATGTGCCAGTAACTAGGCCTGCGACGTCTATGCCTGTCCTCAGTTTGGTACAATGTATCAGTGCAGGTAATATGTATCAGTCTGGAGTCCAGACGGTTTAGCTGACAGAGATGGTCCAGACTGGATACAACTGCAGCAACCACTCAGCTGGGAGAAGTATTACGTTTGTACAGCTTTCCAGCCGCTGGGTGCCATTCGATGACAACAAGCAGAGTTGATTAGAATATTGCAAAAATTTCCATCACACAAAGAATACAGAGGTTGTCCAGGACTGCATTTAAAAATAGCGCCACGCCGGTACAGAGGCTGTGCGTGGTACTGCAACTCAGTCCCATTCTGCAATACCAGGCGCGACCCATGGTCAGCCGTGGGGGCGCCATTCTTGTCCGCCACATGACCCTCAGCAGTAGAGGCTTCCAGTAGGTACAGGCAGCGGTCGTTCAGGCTGACGACTAGTCGGATGTAAAGCAGGTCAGCGGGGCCCTCACTTGGGGACCTTGTGGCGTCTTGTTAATTAGCGGCTGACGCAGATCGGCTAATCTCTGAACAACACTGACAAGTCTATTAGCTGAAATGTTAATGCGCGCGGCTGCCACAGCGAGGGGATGAGATGACAGCGGGGCTCCAGCCGTACACCCCCCACCCGCAGGCTTTACCCTTCTGCTGATTAAAGCGCCACACAACCAACAATTACTCCGGAGGGGAACCAGGTCCTTGGGGGGGGGTAACACCGCAGCCTGACCGATGCAGCAGAGCCGGTCAACATTCCATGGGTGGTCTGACCCCGACAGCTCTGCTTTACCCGGGCTGCTTCAGGGGCCCATCCATAGAATCCTGATGATCATACAATGTATCAGGAAGGTAACTAATTAAAGGGGTTTTGAGGGTCTCTTTGCATGGGGGAGCACGATGGGAGTTGTAGTTTTGCAATAACTAGAGACACCCTATAAATGCTACTAAAAGGAATTGTCCTCAAAGGGGTTGTCCTGCATAAAAAGAATCACCTGACCACGGGATGATTGATATGTATCTGATTGTTGGTGGTCCGAAGGCTGGGGCCTCCACGAGAACGGGGGTCCCGAGTCCCTGGAGTGAACGAGGCAGCAGTCACGTGTGCGGGGTGCCACTCCAATCTTCTCTATGGGACTGAAGAAGAAAGCACCGAGCTCTACACAGGACCGGGGAGTCAGGACCAGGTTGGGGGTCCCAGCGGTTGGACCCTTCACCGATCAGACACCTGATAATAAGGTCTTATGGAGGAACAACCCCTTTAAGGACAATTCTTTTCCATATGAGTACATAGAGCAGTGGTCTGCAACCTGCGGCTCTCCGGTCAGTACAAAACTACAACTCCCAGCATGCTGGGAGTTGTAGCTTTTAACGAGCTGGAAATTTGCAGGTTGCAGACCACCGACACATAACAAGCAGCCACGTACACAAGGTCAGACTCCCACCCCTAATCCAGTGAAGAAATCCTGGGTAGTGTGGGGGAGGGGTGTACTCTTCTAGGGCAACTCCATAGGGTATTAATGTACAGGGGTAAATTGTCTTCCCCAACTGTATGGCAAATAGTGCTTAAAAAGCAATTACCTAATATAGTGCCATTAATGGAACTGCTCCTGTTAGCCACAGGAGCAACTTTCCAGTAGCCTGCGGGAGAGGACAGGGCCACCCAGTAGCACAATACACAGTGAATGGAAACCAAAGGGTGACATTCCCAGCCGTCCTGCAGAAGGTTATCCGATCCCCTCGTAATAACACTGTTAGGCCTTGTTCACACTTCAGTGTTTGGTCAGTGATTTCCATCAGTGATTTGTGAGCCAAAACCAGGTGCAGCTCTAAACATAGAACAGGAGCAGATCTTTCCCTTCTACCTAATGTCTATGGAGGCTCCACTTCTAGTTTTGGCTCACAAATCACTGATGGAAATCACTGACCAAACACTGAAGTGTGAACTAGGCCTTAGGGAATTGGTATGTAAGCAGTTCCCTGTTTGCCGGCGCTGCACCGTCAATTGCTGACAATTTCAACTCTGATCCTGGAGCAGAAAGAATGAGAAACTGTGAGACACTACAGGGGCCAGAGGAGAAGAGAGGATCAGCTTGTTACCGCCACCTAGTGCCCATTTTGCAGAATGCATTGAGCTTCGCCGAAATTACATTCATAGCTTGTAACATAGTATTTTATATAAAAAATGTAAAAAATGTTTTACATGTACAGGACGCAGCTATGCAACACCAGATTTTTTTTAAATGTAATATTCATTTTCATGGAGCTTTTCATGTAGACTCATTTTGTAGATGCGCTCTTCCTGGTGTTTTTAAAGGGCATCTGTCAGCAGTTTTGTCCCTATGACACTGGCTGACCTGTTACGTGTGCTCTTGGCAGCTGAAGGCATCTGTGTTGGTCCCATGTTCATATGAGTCCATTTCTGAGAAAAATGAGGTTTTAATACATGCAAATGAGGCTCTAGGAGCAACGGGGGCGTTACCATTGCACCTAGAGGCTCCGCTCTCTCTGCAACTACCAGACCTTCTCCACCTTGCTGGCCATGCCGGATGTGATGATGTTTTCACTGCCTGGTCCTGTCAATCAAAGTGCAGCGGGCACAGCAGTTGCAGAGAGAGCTGAGCCTCCAGGTGCAATGGCAACGCCCCTGTTGCTCCTAGAGGCTCATTTGCTGCTAGATGCCCTTTAAGTAACCATAGAAAAATCTATGAGAAAACGCATATAAACCGCCACGTACACGGAGATTACTGCGTTTTGAAAAATCACTGTCACTCGCCCGAAGAAAGCCACAAATCAGAGGTCCAGTTGTTCTTATACTTCAAAAATTCATAAGGGACGAGCTCTGACAACCTTTTGTCCAGACCTGGACTAATCTGCAGGACGACAGGACAGACGTCACCACTGGGCTCATCATTTATTTATTTATTAACCCTTCAAAGACTGGCTGATTTTCAGTTTTTTTTCCTTTTTGTTTTTTTACTCCCAGCGCCATAACTATTTTAAAAAAATTTCATTCACATAGCCGTATTTTTGAGGGACATTTATGGTTGCATACAATGTGGTGGGCAGCAGAAGAAAATTCCAAAAGGAGTGGAATTATTCAAAAACAAAAACGAAACGAACACAGTTCCGCCACATTTTTATGTTTTTTCTTTTTATACACCATTTCCTAGGCTTTCCATAGGAACTAATGTGCGGCAGGCCCTGTACCACTCATGAGTACAGAGGCCGCCACACACACTACATCCGGCAACCCCGATCCTCACTGGGAAAAGCTGGTACACGGATGGGAGTGCTCAATCCCGTCTTTAACTTCCCAAATGCATTTGACCATGGCATCTAAGGGGTTAAATGTATGCGATCTGCGTAATCATCGATCACCTACATTAGTCCCGGGGGCCTGCTATTTAGAACAGCAGCTATGGCGCCCACTCCGCTTACGAGCTGGCGACATTTCTTAATGCACGACCGCCAAATTTACGCAGGGTGGTCGGGAAGTGGTTAAAGGTAATAAAAAAAATTCACAGTAAATATAAGGATACGGCCAAACAACATGGTCGCTCTGCCTGTGAGCGGCTGTATAACGCAGGCCATGCCTGAAATCTGGTGCAGCCATTGGCTGAGGAGGGTCGCAAAGAGGTCACAAGAAACAGGGCCGGTTTATATCTCTCTCCAGAAAGCTGTAATTATATACAGAATGTAACGTCCTAATATTCTGAGAAGCTACAGTATCTCATATATATAAAAATGAGTTTCTGTCTGTCCTGACGTCTGTCTGTTCTTTATGCGCGACCAAACGACTAGACCGATCTTCATCACATTTGGCACACAGGTACATCAGGTGTCCGGGGAGGTTTTAGAACCGGTCTCAGCTCTCTAGGATGTACCGTTCCTGAGATATTCCCAGAAAATGACCTGCATTAGCCAATACAAGCCTGCAAGTCTTTGTCTTCATATCCCAACTGCCATACACACGGTCACATGTCCCTTATCAGCCAATAGAAGCTCGCAGGACCTTAGTCTCCACATACACACAGTTTTACTCCAGGTTTCCATAACAACCCAGCCATTTTTCTTCACTGCTGTAGGTCAGCTTTAGGCTAGGGCTACATGACGACAATAAGTCGCACGACACATAGGGCACTGCTACATGCATCCATCTTGGATGGATTTTTTGCGACATGTCGCAGTGCGACATCATAGCCTATCATTATGAAAAATGCTGCGCGACATTGATACAACAAACTGTCGCATGACACATGTCATCATGTATCCCTAGCCTTAAAGGGGCAGGGCGCTGTGGAGGTCACTGTTAAGGTAGCAGGGGCCATTATTAAAGGGAAAGCTGCTGTGGAGGTCACTATTAAGGAGCAGGGGCCACTATTAAAGAGGTAGCTGCTGTGGAGGTCACTGTTAAAGGGGCGGGCACTGTGGATGTTACTGTTGAGGGGGCAGGCCGCTGTAGAGGTCACTGTTAAGTCAGCAAGGTACTGTGGAGGTCATTGTTAAGGGAACGGGGTACTGTGGAGGTCATTGTTAAAGGGACGGGTTCTGTGGAGGTCTCTGTTAAGGGGGCAGGGAACAGTGGAGGTCACAGATAAGGGGACAGTCCCCTATGGAGGTCAGTGTTGTATAGGTGACTATTAAGGGGCCGAGCCCCTGAGGAGGTCAATGTCAAGGGAGTGGGTTGCTGTGAAGGTCAAAGTTAAGGGGATGTGCTGCTGTGGAGGTTCCATTTCAAGGAGGCAGGGCACTGTTGGGGGCAGTGTTAAGGGCTGTGAAGTTCACTGTTAAAGGGGCAGGGTGCTGTAGAGGTCACTGTTATGGGGGATAATGTCTATCTTTTACCGACACACAGAAATAGATGAAATATGCCCGTGCGAAGCCGGGTCCTTCTGCTAGTATTCTTAGTTAAGGGAGCAGTATTATAGTAGTTATATTCTTGTACATAGGAGCAGTATTATAGTAGTTATATTCTTAACCAAATTTATTTTTATTCAAAGAGTAAGGCATATCAATCAATCACAAACCATCGTAGCATCACTGGTAAGGCATAGTCACAAATCAGCCATGGACGTGACCACAATTGCATGTCAGTGCAACACATGTTGTACAAAATGATACATCAAATGTGACAGACAATAAAAATCTAATATAACACAAATAAGAGGAAAAGAGAGGGAAAGAAGGGAAAGGAAGGGGGGGGGGCGGTAGGGGAGTTTTCCCCAACTCCGTCAGGGGAACTTCCTATATGTCTTCCAGGGTGACCAGATTCTCAGAAAGCGGGAACGCGTGCCAGATTCCCAGTGGGCCAGCTCTTCAAACCTGTAGATCTGATCCACCTTATCCCTCCACATCGAAACAGTGGGAGGTTCAGTATCCTTCCAAAGCAGCGGGATGAGCAGTCTCGCTGCCGTGATGAGCATAGTAGGAAGATCAGATCTACAGGGGGAAAGCGAGTCATTAGGGCACCAAAGCAGGATCAGTTTAGGATCCAGCTTAACCTGCTTAGCACACACCTCATTTATCAGAGCTTCTATACTGGTCCAGAACGCTTTAATCTTTTCACAGTGCCACCAAATGTGTGACAGAGAGCCTACGTCTTTTCTACACCTCCAGCACTCACTTGGGAAATCTGCGTTAAGCCTATGCAAAAACTCCGGGGACTTGTACCATCTCGTAAGCAGCTTATACGAGTTTTCTTGTACCTTAATACAGCGGCTAAAGCCGTGAGAGTGCGTAAGGACAAAAGCCCTTTCCGGGTCTGTAAGGTGGATGGACAATTCCCTTTCCCATGAAGAAAGGAAATGTAGCTCAGGAGGGGAGGCTGAGAGTAACTCCTTATATATGGTAGACAGCGGTTTAGGGATCCTACGGGCGTCTGATAGTCTCCTAGACAGCCAAGAGGGGGTTCCAGAGGTGGTGGGGGGTGGTAGCTTAATCATCTTAATCTCCTTCTGCAGGGCAAAACTCTGCAGGAAGGAAGCTTTTTTGACTTTAGGGTCATTCAAGACCGTGGACCAATCCAGGGACCCATCCGGGGACCGGATCTCACTTAAAGGGATCTCGGCCAAAAGAGGCCAGATACCTGAGGGCTTCTCAGCTTCCGGATGGACATAAAACTGTAAAGAGGAAAGCGGAGTACCCGGTATGGGAAACTCAAGTGTTCTATCCTTAAACTGCTTGGCCCACTCAACAAACATACCCTTCCATAGGAGTGGCAAAGAGGAACTACCCGGAGAACAAGGGGACAGCCCCCAGAGAATCCGCTTCATTCTAGTGGAGAGCAGGGAGCGCTCAAGACACACATATGGAGCACTATAAGTGCTATTGAGGAGGGATAGACCTCTAAATAGTTGAAAGGCCACATAGTAGGAACGTATGTCGGGCAGACCAAAGCCACCAAACCTCCTCTCTCTGGTCAGCACCGAATAAGCAATTCTGGAGGGTTTACTTCCCCACAAAAAGAGGGAGAAAACTCTGCGGATGTCTACAAAAAATGAGTGCGGCAGCCAGATAGGCAACACCTGCAGAAGGTACAAAAATTTAGGAGCTATAAAGGTCTTGAGGTAGTTCCTCTTCCCACACCAAGAAATAAACGGCAGTTTAATAGAGTGCAGCTGCTTCCTAACTGAGGACAATAAGGGGGCATAATTCAGAGCAAATAAGTCCTTCGCCTGAGCCGGGACATGCACACCCAAAAATACTATGTCTGTTGTAGCCCAGTGAAAGGGGGTATTATTCTGAAGGGCCTCTTTAACCGATTCTGGACATGTAACGTTTAGGGCCATGGACTTGCCATAGTTAATTTTAAAGTTTGACACATGGCCAAACTCCTCAAAAAGAGACAAAAGCCTAGGGAAGGATGTTTCGGGATTGGAAGTCATAATAAGTAGGTCATCTGCAAATGCGGCTGTCAAGTGGGTCCGAGAATTAATGGTCAAGCCCCTAACAGCAGGATCCTGCCGGATCTTACACAGCAGAGTCTCCATCACTATGACGAATAGAGATGGGGAGAGAGGACACCCCTGCCTTGTCCCATTGGATATGGAAAAGGAGGGAGAAAGCGTACCATTTATTTTGAGTCTGGCAGACGGGGCTGAATACAGAGTGAAGATCGCAGATATAAACGAATCTGGGAAACCAAACCTCGACAGGGCCCGTGACATATAATGCCAACCGACCCTGTCGAAGGCCTTCTCCGCGTCCGTGCTCAGCAAAGCCAGAGGCGTGGAGGAGCTTCTAGCCCAATCCATAAGATGGAGCAAACGTATCGTGTTTTCACAGCCCTGTCTGCCACGCACAAACCCCACTTGCTCGCTATCAATAAGATCCGGCAGGATCAGCTGTATTCGCTGCGCCAGTATCTTGGCCCACCACTTGACGTCCGCATTTAGCAGTGAAATCGGGCGATAACTGCCACAGTGGAGGGGGTCTTTGTTTTCTTTATGGATTATAGTTATGTGGGCCTCTAACGTTTGGGGGGGTAGAGAACCTCCAGTCAGGAGGAAATTACAAAGTGCCTGAAAGTGAGGGGTCAAAACGTCTTTGAAGGTCTTGTAATACGATATAGGGAGTCCATCCGGGCCGGGACTCTTACCTGATGGAATGGAGGAAAGGACCTTGCCAATTTCCTCTCCTGATACAGGGGCGACTAGTTGGGAAGCTTGCAGGGGACTGACAGAGGGCAGCTTCAGAGTGGACAGGAACTCATCTGTGGCTTGCTCAATAGAGGCTGAACCAGGACGGTCTGGAGTGGGGAGGTTATACAGATCCGCATAAAAAGCACTAAACGCTTTCGCTATATCGTGAGTCGACTTGTGCTTATTGCCTTCCGCATCTAGAATAGCAGGGATAAATGAATCCACGTGACGTTGCTTAGCCATGGCAGACATCAGTTTATTACCTTTGTTCCCATGGGCATAAGCTTTAAACCTGGAGCGGAATATAAGTTTTGCTGATTTGGCGTTGAGCAAGTTTTTCAGTCCCGTCCTGGCCTCCGCTAATTCAGCAGCCACAGCCTGAGCCTGGGTTTGCTTATGGGTCAGTTCAAGACTCGCTATGCGGGACAGCAGGTCATCTACAGCCCTGGAGCGCAACTTTTTAACATGCGAGCCCAGGGAAATTAATTCTCCTCTAACCACCGCCTTATGAGACTCCCACAAGATGGAGGGGGAGGGAGGAGGGTCGCCCACTGCATTGAGAGAGAAGAATTCAGACACAATCCGGGAGATTCTAGCTGCATTGGTAGGGTCGGAGATCAATGTGTCATTAAGACGCCATATTCTCTCACGTTTAGGAAGAGCTGTCAGAGACACCCGGAGAAATACTGGGGCGTGATCAGAAAGCGTAATGTTCCCAATCCTCGTGTCTACCACCTGAGAAATATGGGGGGAGGATAAAAACAAGTAGTCCAACCTATGGAAGGATTTTTTAGCGTTTGAATAAAACGTATAATCCCTACCAGAGGGATGCATAGTGCGCCACACATCAATAACCCGCAACTTCTTCAGCGCAGTCTTCAGACGTCGCAGAAGTTTGTGGGACAACTCAGACCTCTGAGAGGACGAGTCAAGGCCTGGCTCCATAGTCACATTAAAGTCGCCTCCTAGTATAAGCATGCCCTCACTAAAAGCCTGTAATTGCTCAAGAGTCCGGACGAGCCAGGGGATCTGACCCCTATTAGGGGCATATAAATTAGCCAGGGTAACAGGCGCGTCAGCGATGTGCCCCTTAACGAATAAGAAGCGACCATCAGTGTCCGCAAGGACAGCGGAGTGTTTGAAGGGTAGGCGCTTGTGGACGGCCACGCTGACACCCCTGCTAGCCGAGGCAAAAGAGCTATGAAACCATTGTGGGAATGCGTTTTGGGACAATTTCGGGATCTTCCCTGATTTAAAATGAGTTTCTTGGAGGAATACAACGGAGGCCTCATCTTTCAGTAACAAAGAGAGCACCTGAGACCGCTTACATGGCTCGTTCAGACCCTTGGCATTCAGTGAGGCAACTACAACAGAGGCCATAGTAAAGACAGAGGAGGCCTGTCGGCCCAGAGCAAGAGGACATCCAGTCTGGAAAGCCACGGACGGAGTAAGAGGAAGAAAGGGAGGAAAGAGGAGGAAGGGAAAGTCAAAAGAAAAAACATAACAAATGAGACAGTAACACAACCCAAATAACAAAGAATGTCTCCCCATGGACAGGGAGCACGTGACCCCACCCAGCATCTGACACAATGGAGATCCTTTTTCATAGCGGCAAACAGCCGGGATCTGTCAGAGGGGGGCTCCTGTGGGGCCACCGGGGGTGGAAAGGAAGGGGGTGAGGGAGAGGACATAATCAGTAACATAACTGACAACAGGGCAGACATATAACCCCCGCATAACTAACAGTGCAATCAGTGCTCTAGTGCACAACTCGTAACCTGCGTCTCATGCAGGCAAGGTAGTAAAGCATAGGGTCCGGCCCAAAACCCATGGGAACGGGGCAGTGGGCCAAGACCTAAAATAAGTCCAAATGGACAAACGATGAAACTTCAGCTCAGGCAGAGCCAGACAGAGTTCCTACGTCTTGGGACCCAGCAAAGTCACAGAACATTGAACTCAGTGGAGAGTGAACAAAAGCGCCTTCAGCGCTTCCCGGAACAAAGTCAGGTAACAGGTGCTTGCAACCAGCCTTTTCCTTGTTTCCCAGCTCTGGAAGGTGAAACTTGCTGCCACGAATCTATACCCGGAGGGGTAGGCAGGGGGTCCCCTTGATCAGCCGGCATCCACGAGGGAACTGTGATGGGTTCAATCCCAAGAGGGCCCCATATTGCTTTCAGGTCTTCTGGGGTCCGCACCGTATACTGCCTCCCATTTTTCAAAATGGCCAGACCGAAGGGATAGAGCCATCGGAATGGCGTAGCTGTGGCTTTAAGGGCCTCTAGGAGCGGCTTCACGATGCGCCTCTTGGCTAAGGTGGAGGGGGCCAGGTCCTGGAAGAAAAGGACTGGGGTCTCACCGTACATGATGCGGTCGGCCTCCCTTCCCGCCTTGAGCAGTGCAGCAGTGTCCACATAGCTTAGGATGCCGCATACTACATCCCGCGGCGGCTCACCAGGTTTCGGCTTGGGCCTTAAGGCTCTGTGAATGCGCTCGATCACAATCAGAGCTGCTCTCTCAGCTCCCAGCAGGGAGGAGAAAATTTCGCATGCGACTGAATGAAGCGCGTCAATCGCAATATTTTCGGGTAGGCCGCGGATGCGAATATTTCGCCGCCGGCTCCGGTTCTCCTGATCCTCTATGCGCATCAGCGCATCGTTTAGCAAGTCTCTGTGGGTTTGCAGGGCTGCGCTGGTCTTACCCTCATGCATCAGGATGGCTTCCTGTGCTAGCTCCAGGGACTCCACACGATTCCCAATATGTCGCAGATCCCCTTTTATCTCCCCCAAGTCCTTCTTAAGAGGTGCAAGAGCAGATTCCAGAATGTCCCTGAGATCTGCTTTGGAGAGTGAGGAGCTCTTTCTCAGTGGTCTGCAATCAGAGACATCAGAAGTGCTTCCTGCCTCAGAGCCTTCATCTGCTTCAGAGAGCTGCCGCGCCTTCTTGTATGTTTCAGCAGCAGGAGTCCTGGACTGTTTCTTAAGGAATTTATCCATCTCAGGTTGCCTGGAACGGGCCCCTGTCGGCTCTGGTGTCTCAGGGTGACGGTCCTTGCCTGGTTTCCCCATTGGCACCGAGCAAATAGCTAATAAAAGGGGCTATAATAGCTGCCAGGGAGAGGAGCTCAGGAACAAGCTGCCATGCAGCTCCAAGGTCAAGCTCCGCCCCCTATAGTAGTTATATTCTTGTACATAGGAGCAGTATTATAGTAGTTATATTATTGTACATAGGAGCAGTATTATAGTAGTTATATTCTTGTACATAGGAGCAGTATTATAGTAGTTATATTCCTGTACATAGGAGCAGTATTATAGTAGTTATATTCTTGTACATAGGAGGCAGTATTATAGTAGTTATATTCTTGTACATAGGAGCAGTATTATAGTAGTTATATTCTTGTACATAGGAGAAGAATTATAGTAGTTATATTCTTGTACATAGGAGAAGAATTATAGTAGTTATATTCTTGTACATAGGAGCAGTATTATAGTAGTTATATTCTTGTACATACAGTCATGTGAAAAAATTAGGACACCCTTTGAAAGCATGTGGTTTTTTGTAACATTTTTAATAAAAGGTTATTTCATCTCCGTTTCAACAATACAGAGAGATTAAAGTAATCCAACTAAACAAAGAAAACTGAAGAAAAGTCTTTTCAAGATCTTCTGTAAATGTCATTCTACAAAAATGCCTATTCTAACTGAGGAAAAAGATAGGACACCCTCACATGTATTCCCTCTTAAATTGGCTCAGATCTCACACAGGTATATCACACCAGGTGCACATAATTAGTAGATCGTTACTCTGCATGTTGAATGAGGCTTGCCCTATTTAAACCTCAGACATTTAGTTTGGTGTGCTCCTGACTGTTGAAGTGAGAGTGAGCACCATGGTGAGAGCAAAAGAGCTGTCAGAGGACTTCAGAAAAAAGATTGTAGCAGCCTATGAGTCTGGGAAGGGATTTAAAAAGATCTCAAAAGATTTTGAAATCAGCCATTCCACTGTCCGGAAGATAGTCTACAAGTGGAGGGCTTTCAAAACAACTGCCAACATGCCCAGGACTGGTCGCCCCAGCAAGTTCACCCCAAGAGCAGACCGCAAGATGCTAAAAGAGGTCTCCAAAAACCCTAAAGTGTCATCTCGAGAACTACAGCAGGCTCTGGCTACTGTTGATGTAGAAGTACATGCCTCTACAATCAGAAAGAGACTGTACAAGTTTAACTTGCATGGGAGGTGTGCAAGGAGGAAACCTTTGCTTTCCAAGAGAAACATCGAGGCCAGACTGACATTTGCCAGAGATAAAGTTGACAAAGACCAGGACTTCTGGAATAATGTTCTTTGGACAGATGAGTCCAAAATTGAATTATTTGGACACAACAGCAGAGGACATGTTTGGCGTAAACCAAACACAGCATTCCAAGAAAAGAACCTCATACCAACTGTGAAGCATGGAGGTGGAAGTGTCATGGTTTGGGGCTGCTTTGCTGCAGCAGGACCTGGTCAGCTCACCATCATAGAATCCACGATGAATTCTACTGTGTATCAGAAGGTGCTTGAAGAACATGTGAGACCATCAGTTAGAAAATTAAAGCTGAAGCGGAACTGGACCATGCAACATGACAATGACCCAAAACATACTAGTAAATCAACCAAAGATTGGCTGAAAAAGAAGAAATGGAGAGTCCTGGAATGGCCAAGTCAAAGTCCAGATTTGAATCCCATTGAGATGCTGTGGGGTGACTTGAAAAGGGCTGTACGTGCAAGAAACCCCTCAAACATCTCACAGCTGAAAAAGTTCTGCATTGAGGAGTGGGGTAAAATTTCCTCAGACCGATGTCGAAGACTGGTAGATGGCTACAAGAACCGTCTCACTGCAGTTATTTCAGCCAAAGGAGGTAACACTCGCTATTAGGGGCAAGGGTGTCCTATCTTTTTCCTCAGTTAGAATAGGCATTTTTGTAGAATGACATTTACAGAAGATCTTGAAAAGACTTTTCTTCAGTTTTCTTTGTTTAGTCGGATTACTTTAATCTCTCTGTATTGTTGAAACGGAGATGAAATAACCTTTTATTAAAAATGTTACAAAAAACCACATGCTTTCAAAGGGTGTCCTAATTTTTTCACATGACTGTAGGTGCAGTATTATAGTAGTTATATACTTGTACATAGGAGCTGTATTATAGTAATTATATACTTGTACATAGGAGCAGTATTATAGTAGTTATATACTTGTACATAGGAGCAGTATTATAGTAGTTATATTCTTGCACATAGGAGGCAGTATTATAGTAGTTATATTTTTGTACATAGGAGAAGTATTATAGTAGTTATATTCTTGTACATAGGAGGCAGTATTATAGTAATATTCTTGTAAATAGGGGCAGTATTATAGTAGTTATATTCTTGTATATAGGAGCAGTATTATAGTAGTTATATTCTTGTACATAGGAGGCAGTATTATAGTAGTTATATTCTTGTACATAGTGACAGTATTATAGTAGTTATATTCTTGTACATAGTGACAGTATTATAGTAGTTATATTCTTGTACATAGGAGCAGTATTATTGTAGTTATATTCTTGTATATAGGAGCAGTATTATAGTAGTTATATTCTTGTACATAGGAGCAGTATTATAGTAGTTATATTCCTGTACATAGGAAGCAGTATTATAGTAGTTATATTCTTGTACATAGGAGCAGTATTATTGTAGTTATATTCTTGTATATAGGAGCAGTATTATAGTAGTTATATTCTTGTACATAGGAGCAGTATTATAGTAGTTATATTCCTGTACATAGGAAGCAGTATTATAGTAGTTATATTCTTGTACATAGGAGCAGTATTATAGTAGTTATATTTTTGTACATAGGAGAAGTATTATAGTAGTTATAATCTTGTACATAGGAGCAGTATTATAGTAGTTATAATCTTGTACATAGGAGCAGTATTATAGTAGTTATATTCTTGTACACAGGAGCAGTATTATAGTAGTTATATTCTTGTACATAGGAGCAGTATTATAGTAGTTATATTCTTGTACATAGGAGGCAGTATTATAGTAGTTATATTCTTGTACATAGGAGGCAGTATTATAGTAGTTATATTCTTGTACATAGGAGGCAGTATTATAGTAGTTATATTCTTGTACATAGGAGGCAGTATTATAGTAGCTATATTTTTGCACATAGGAGCAGTATTATAGTAGTTATATTCTTGTATATAGGAGCAGTATTATAGTAGTTATATTATTGTACATTGGGAGCAGTATTATAGTAGTTATATTCTTGTACATAGGAGCAGTATTATAGTAGTTATATTCTTGTACACAGGAGCAGTATTATAGTAGTTATATTCTTGTACATAGGAGCAGTATTATAGTAGTTATATTCTTGTACATAGGAGCAGTATTATAGTAGTTATAGTCTTGTACATAGGAGCAGTATTATAGTAGTTATATTGTTGTACATAGGAGCAGTATTATAGTAGTTATATTCTTGTACATAGGAGGCAGTATTATAGTAGTTATATTCTTGTACATAGGAGGCAGTATTATAGTAGTTATATTCTTGTACATAGGAGGCAGTATTATAGTAGCTATATTTTTGCACATAGGAGCAGTATTATAGTAGTTATATTCTTGTACATATGAGCAGTATTATAGTAGTTATATTCTTGTACATAGGAGCAGTATTATAGTAGTTATATTCCTGTACATAGGAGGCAGTATTATAGTAGTTATATTCTTGTACATATGAGCAGTATTATAGTAGTTATATTCTTGTATATAGGAGCAGTATTATAGTAGCTATATTATTGTACATTGGGAGCAGTATTATATTAGTTACAGCCTTGTATCTTACTATAAAACCTGGGCTTAAAAGAGACCACACAAGACATATGAAATTTGGCTGTGCCAAATGAAATACTCAGCTCTGCTAAATCCAAATCTTTGGCAATCAAAGTGTTATACAATTTGTATACGGCAATATTATAAATAACTGTCTTTCTCACCCTCCAAGGTTTCTTGTTCCTGTTGAACCTCCTGAACCTGCGTTTGCTCCTAATATTTCAGATGGAAAATATATACATTTTTCATTATAATTTTGCGGCTTGGAAGAAATTTGGCTTCTTTGCACGTCACTCTTCATTCCTAATGAGTCAACCTCCCCATGTATATTTTAAGAGAACTAATTAACCTTGTGAGATTTGCTGTGAAAATTAAAAGTGGTTTTCATTTGACAGGAGATGTATGTTTGAAGTTCGCTCTGTAACATATGGCATGTATAAAAAACAGGATGTCAGAAAAATAGATTTTGTTGGCAGACAAGCTAAATAAAAAAAAAGAATTGTACTGTAGAGCAAGCAGGACAAATCACTCTATAGAGGACAATACCCATATTATACCAGCTGAACATATACTGTATATTCATATATCAGAAAATACCCAGGTGATACCAGTATGCTTCAGATCACTATATACAAGCAGATGTATAACTTATACCAGCTGTACATATATAATTATATACAGGAGATACCCAGGTTATACCAGCATGGTCCATATCACTATATACAAGAAGATGTATAACTTATACCAGCTGTACATATATAATTATATACAGGAGATGCCCAGGTTATACCAGCATGCTCCATATCACTATATACAAGAAGATGTATAACTTATACCAGCTGTACACATATAATTATATACAGGAGATGCCCAGGTTATACCAGCATGCTCCATATCACTATATACAAGAAGATGTATAATTTAGCTATACATATATAATTATATACAGGACATACCTAGGTTATAGCAGCATGCTCCATATCACTATATACAAGAAGATTTATAACTTATACCAGCTGTACATATATAATTATATACAGGAGATGCCCAGGTTATACCAGCCTGTTCCATATCACTATACACAAGAAGATGTATAACTTATACCAGCTGTACATATATAATTATATACAGGAGATACCCAGGTTATACCAGCATGCTCCATATCACTATATACAAGAAGATGTATAATTTAGCTATACATATATAATTATATACAGGACATACCTAGGTTATAGCAGCTTGGTCCATATAGCTGTATACAGATGAGAGGTATACAGTGGCACGCAGAAGTTTAGGTAGCCCTGGTCAAAATTAATGTTTCTGTGAACAGTTCAGCAAGCCGAAGATGAAATGATCTCCAAAAAGCATAAAATTAAGGATAAAACATTCCCGTTGTATTTTAAGCAACAGCAATTTTTGTATTTTGGGCACCCTGCATGGTTAATACCTAGTAGCACCCCCTTCGGGAAGTATGGCAGTTTGTAAGCACTTTTTGTAGTAGCCAATGGTCTTTAATTTCTTGTTTGAGGGATTTTCATTGATTCTTCCAAGTCTTCCAGTTCTGTGAGACTCCTGGACCTTCTTGCATGCACTGCTCTTTTGAGGGCTATCCGTAGATTTTTAAAGATGTTCAATTCAGGGGACTGTGAGGGCCATGGTAAAACCTTCAGCTTGCGCCTTTTGAGATAGTCTATTGTGGATTTTGAGGTTTGTCTAGGATCATTATCCATTTGTAGTAGCCATACTCTTTTCAGCTTCTGCCTCTTTACAGATGGTGTTATGTTTGCCTTCAGAACTTGCAGGATTTTCATTGAATCCATGAAATGTTCCCCGTGCTATTGGCTGCAACAAAACCCCAAAGCATGATTGATCTTTACCCCCTCTCCAACAATTAAAGGGCTTCTGTCACCCCCAAAAGTCATTTTTTTTTTTAGGCTAATTAAAATCCTTATACTGCGATTTTTCAATATATAGTGCTCTTACCCTTTTCTGTTGGCTAGTTTCTTTAAAAACCGCACTTTTATAATATGTAAATTACCTGGCTACCAGCAAGTAGGGCGGTTACTTGCTGGTAGCCGCCGCATCCTCCTTTAAAAAAAACGCCCCCTCCTCCTGTTGATTGACAGGGCCAGCGAGCGCTCTCGTCCTCTGGCTGGCCCTGTCTGCGTTCTAAATCTCGCGCCTGCGTCGTACCGGTCTTCAGAACGCAGACAGGGCCAGCCAGAGGACGAGAGCGCTCGCTGGCCCTGTCAATCAACAGGAGGAGGGGGCGTTTTTTTGAAAGGAGGATGAGGCGGCTACCAGCAAGTAACCGCCCTACTTGCTGGTAGCCAGGTAATTAACATATTATAAAAGTGCGTTTTTTAAAGAAACTAGCCAACAGAAAAGGGTAAGAGCACTATATATTGAAAAATCGCAGTATAAGGATTTTAATTAGCCTAAAAAAAAATATGACTTTTGTGGCGTGACAGAAGCCCTTTAATGGTTGGAGAGGTGTTCTTGTTCATGAAATTCTGTGCCCTTTTTTCTGCAAACATACTTTTGCTTACTGCGGCCAAATAGTTCTATTTTAACCTCATTGGTCCACAGGACTTGTTTCCAAAATGCTTCAGGTTTGTTTAGATGTCCTTTTGCAAACTTCTGACGCTGAATTTTGTGATGAGGATGCAGGAGAAGTTTTCTTTTGATGACTCTTCTATGAAGGCCATATTTGTGCAGGCATTGCTGCACATAGAACAATGTACCAGTCATCTAAATCTTCCTGAACGTCTTTTGCAGTCAACCGAGGCTTCTGGTTTTCCTTTCTAGCAATCCTACAAGCAGCTGTCTCTGAAATTTGTATTGGTCTTCCACACCTTCTCGTGACCTCCTCTGTTCTTGTTAACTGTAAATTCTTAATTATATTTCGAACTGAGGAAATGGCAACCCGAAACCGCTTTTCTATCTTCTTATAGCCTTCTCCTGCCTTGTGGGCCTCAACCATTTTCATTTTTAGAGTGTTAGGTAGCTGCTTAGAAGAACCCATGGCTTCTGTTTTTTGGGACAAGGTTTAGAGGAGTCTGGGTATTTATAAAGGTTAGAAACTGGCATCACCTGGCCTTTCCTAACAATGATTTTGAACAGGCCTAAACCCTAACATACTATTTAAGGTCAAGTTATCTGAGCACTCAAATCTCCTTGGGTTCCCATACTTTTGCAAGGTACTCCTTTCCTTTTTTTAACTCTAAAATTGTACAAAACCAAACTAGGGACACTGATATTGCTTGAAATGTTGAAAAGTGTGTTTCATCTTTAACTTTATGACTTTTGGAGATCATTTTATCTTCAACTTACTACATGGTTTGGTCAGGTCTGGTATTTTTGGTAAAGGAGTTAAGGTTTATAGTAATGTGAATTGCAGAACATCAAATGAGATGTTGAGTTCTTTCTCTTCGCTGATTCACCTGTGTAATGAGCAGTAATTTTCAACTCCCCACATGATGGACTGGCGGAAAATCTCAAAGAACTGACCACTCCACCTCATTGAAAGGGGATCCGCCTCCAGTTTTATGTCCTGAAGGCAGTGTAAACGGGTGACAGAGACAGTGATGAGAACACAAGGTGACTTACTTTATTTGACCAAGCAATTTTGCTGAAATCAGTACTGATTAGTGCAAGTAACGCACAGGAGTCCTCTCAATAAAGAGCATGGGCTGAAGAGTCCTCTCAATACAGAGCACAAGCTTCAAAGCTTTTATTCATTAGCTCCAAGCTCTACCCACCCCCGCTGCTGATTGAGAGCACTTTTCCAATTGGAGTCATAGGGAAGGGGCCAGGAGATCTGGGAGCTCATAAATATGAGGACTCTTAGGCTCCTGCTCTGCACTCAGAGGACTTTTGAGCTCTTGCTCTGCATTCAGAGGACTTGGGCTGATGCTCTGCATTCAGAGGACTCGAGTTCATGCTCTCTATTGAGAGGAATTTTGAATTTGTACTTTGTATTGAGGACTCTTGAGCTTGTGCTCTGTATTGAGAGGACTCTTGAGCTTGTGCTCTGTATTGAGAGGACTCTTGAGCTTGTGCTCTGTATTGAGAGGACTCTTGAGCTTGTGCTCTGTATTGAGAGGACTCTTGAGCTTGTGCTCTGTATTGAGAGGACTCTTGAGCTTGTGCTCTGTATTGAGAGGACTCTTGAGCTTGTGCTCTGTATTGAGAGGACTCTTGAGCTTGTGCTCTGTATTGAGAGAACTCTTTAGCTTGTGCTCTGTATTGAGAGAACTCTTTAGCTTGTGCTCTGTATTGAGAGAACTCGAACTTGTACTCTGTACTAAGAGGACTTTAGAGCTTGTGCTTTGTATTGACAGGACTTTAAATCTTATGCTGTTTTGAGAGGACTCAATACAGAGCATGAGCTGGAGTCCTGTCAATATAGAGCATGAACTGAAGAGTCTTCTCGATACAGAGCACAAGCTCAGCAGTGCTCTGAATACAGAGCACGAGCTGAGGAGTCCTTTTATTCATGAGCTCCATGCTTTACCCAACCCAGATGCTGATTCATAGCTCTTTTCCTGTAGGAGTCAGTGGCAAGGGGCCAGGAAAGCTGGTAACTCATGAGTATGAGGACTCCTGAGCTTGTGCTCTGTACTAAGATGGCTTTAGAGCTTGTGCTTTGCATTGACAGGACTCTAAATCTTATGCTGTTTTGAGAGGACTCAATACAGAGCATGAGCTGGAGTCCTCTCAATATAGAGCATGAACTGGAGAGTCTTCTCGATACAGAGCACAAGCTCAGCAGTGCCCTGAATACAGAGCACGAGCTGAGGAGTCCTTTTATTCATGAGCTCCATGCTCTACCCAACCCAGATGCTGATTGATAGCTCTTTTCCTATAGGAGTCAGTGGCAGGGGGCCAGGAGAGCTGGTACCTCATGAGTATGAGGACTCCTGAGCTCGTGCTCTGTATTGAGAGGACTGGAGATTGTGTCCTGTATTGAGTCCTCTCAAAACAGAGCACAAGTTCAACAGTCCTGTCAGTGTAACAGATGACAGGCTTAGACACTTATGCTGAGCAGACAGTATCTCTCATGATAGACTATGATACGCATCTCAGAAGGCAGTATAATATCACACATGATAGGTTTAGATACATCTGCTCAGTAGACAGTATCACATATATGATTAGATACAGCAGCTCAGCAGGCAGTATCCTATATGATTGGATACACATCTCTGCAGGCAGTATCATATCACACATGATAGGCTTAGATACACCTGCTCAGTAGACAGTATCACATATGATATGATCAGCAGGCAGTACGGTAGTAGTACCACATGTTATAGACTTAGATACACCTGCTCAGTAGACAGTATCACATTTTATATGATTAGATACAGCATTTTGAGGGAGTGTTTCATGCCCTGCTCTCCAGAATGTTTTGTAAAGTTTTGAACTTGTTTGACCAAAATTTTGTGACTCTGCATTTTTATACTATTCACTCCAGGTTTGGAAAGTTTATGTTTTTTGCCTGTCCAGTCAGACTTATCAACTGTGACTTTAAAGAGAAAAAAAAATAATACAATAAAATAAAATAAAATATCGCAAAAATTGTCTCACTTTTACTTGCAGGTTCTTTAAAATTCCCCTCGTGTCTCCACAATAAAGCCCGGCAGCCACAAACCCAGTTATATTATATAAATGTTCTGCCTGCTCCTTACAAACAAGATTTATACAGCTAGTATTGAGCTCAATAAACAAATATAGACCAGAACAGTAAGAGCTCCCCCTTGTGGTGGCTGCGGAATAACCAGAATTTTAACAGCTCAGTCTAGAGACCTTCCATCCCTCTAAAGCAGGGATCAGCAACCTCCAGCTGTTCTGAAACTACAACTCCCAGAATCCTCCTTTCACCTCTGTGGGAGTTACAAGAACAGCCGAGTAAGTTTGCACGCTGGGAGTTGTAGTTTCACAGCGGCTGGAATGCCGAAGTTTGCTGATCCCTGCTCTAAAGCTATAGAAGCTCACCAGCGCAGCATTATCAACCTATTTAGATGAAATAAAGCCACACTTTAACCCTTCACTGCCCTAGACCGGATAATAGCACTGGCCCCTTTCACCATCCAACTGCACCTTCAGGATTAGGTGTTAACCTCTAACCCCTCTAGATCACCCTGGTTCTTAGTTTTAACCCCTCCACCACCCTAGACCACCAAAGATTTATTTATACTATGGAGTCCTATGCATTATAGTTGCACCCCTACATAAAGCCTCCATGTGGCGCCACGCATGACGCCCAAATGGTCATTTTTGTTTCCATGCTTCTGCCGTAAGTAACCAAAGTGCCAAATCTGGCCTCACTGAACCTGGGATACTTGTCTGCCGTGGAGCTGGGGGGATCCTAGCCCTATTACACCCGTCTCACCTTCCCTTGGTCCATTACTGATGTCAACCTAGAACTCGGTAAATTCTCCTTATTTTGCGGCGATGATGCGAGGAGACGGCGTCTGGATAACGCGCAGGTGGGGGGGGGGGGGGGGGGGTGTACGTCCGCTCCGCTGCACATTGTGTAAGAACCTCCATAATGTCGCTCTTGGTGTCTTCTCGTGTGGATTATGACGGCTGCAGAGTTTGGAGCCGGTCATAAAGGTAATGGACCGGACCCAGTTTATATTTCCACATTCAAAACCAATTGCGATCTCCAATAAAGCCGCGGACATTAATTATCAGACTCTCATCACTCTGCTGCCTAATTACTTGGCTCAGATAAGACGCTCGCCTCTTCCGTCGCCGCAGCAAAAAAAATAAAAAAGACAAGCCGGTGATTCAGGACAGAGGCATCGCGGCGAGGGTGCAGCCCCCCGAAAGAGGGGTCACTTAGGTGAAAAAACGTATGAAGCCAAAGGGTAGAGGCCACACAGGATACTCCCCATACCAAACTAGAGAACCTTTAGGGTACTTCACACTTGGCGCATACACTACAGATTTTCGGATTACAAAAGCAGCAAAGTGGATGAAATTTCACAAAATCTCATCCAAATGTGGCGGATGTCAAGTTATTCTGCCGATTTCCACCGATTTCTCCTATGACAATGCACGGGGCCTGAAATCAGTGGAAAATCCACAGCAAAATGCGCAATAAATCCGCATCTAGATCAGTTTTTTTGCAGCGGAATCGCGCCAAATTCTGCCCCGAATAACCGTACCCTTAGGTCTAAATCACACATACAGTTGTGTTAATAATACTGCTAATGTTAAAATAATAGCAGTTTAAAAAAAGTGAAAAAAAGCTCATAATCCTTCTAATAGATTTTATTTCCATACACACAAATGCATTGGGAACTCTACACATTCTATTCCAAATAGAAAAACATATCAAATTTGTGTTGTTCCTCTATTTTATTTTTTTTGAAAAGTGGTTATTAGACTGTTCAAAAAAATAGCAGTGTTTGTCTTCTTCTTTACAAACTCAAACATTCACTATATAAACTAGAGGTGAGACGAATCCAATTTTTTTCGAATCCGAATTGGTTCTCGAATCTATCGAATCCTGTACATAAGAATTGTGGGAACGGTGTAAAACAAAGTGATCCAAATACTTATAGGGGGGGATCTGTGGATGGCACTGTTATGGGGGGATCTGTGGATGGCACTGTTATGGGGGGATCTGTGGATGGCACTGTTATGGGGGGATCTGTGGATGGCACTGTTATGGGGGGATCTGTGGATGGCACTGTTATGGGGGGATCTGTGGATGGCACTGTTATGGGGGGATCTGTGGATGGCACTGTTATGGGGGGATCTGTGGATGGCACTGTTATGGGGGGGATCTGTGGATGGCACTGTTATGGGGGGATCTGTGGATGGCACTGTTATGGGGGGGATCTGTGGATGGCACTGTTATGGGGGGATCTGTGGATGGCACTGTTATGGGGGGATCTGTGGATGGCACTGTTATGGGGGGATCTGTGGATGGCACTGTTATGGGGGGGGGATCTGTGGATGGCACTGTTATGGGGGATCTGTGGATGGCACTGTTATGGGGGAGATCTGTGGATGGCACTGTTATGGGGGGGAATCTGTGGATGACACATACAGTACAGACCAAAAGTTTGGACACACCTTCTCATTCAAAGAGGTTTCTTTATTTTCATGACTGAAAATTGTAGATTCACACTGAAGGCATCAAAACTATGAATTAACACATGTGGAATTATATACATAACAAAAAAGTGTGAAACAACTGAAAATATGTCATATTCTAGGTTCTTCAAAGTGCCATAATACAAATTCTAACAGTCTAGTCAGTAGGACTATCAGCTGTGTATCCGCCTGACTTCTCCACAACGCAACTGATGGTCCAAACCCCATTTATAAGGCAAGAAATCCCACCTATTACACCTGACAGGGCACACCTGTGAAGTGAAGACCATTTCAGGTGACTACCTCTTGAAGCTCATTAAGAGAATGCCAAGAGTGTGCAAAGCATTAGTCAAAGCAAAAGGTGGCTACTTTGAAGAACCTAGAATATGATATATTTTCAGTTGTTTCACTCTTTTTTGTTATGTATATAATTCCACATGTGTTAATTCATAGTTTTGATGCCTTCAGTGTGAATCTACAATTTTCAGTCATGAAAATAAAGAAACCTCTTTGAATGAGAAGGTGTTTCCAAACTAGGGCTGCAGTAAACAAATATTTTTGTAATCGAGTATTCTATCGATTATATTTCTCGATTCATCGAGTAATCTAATAAGAAAAAGCTACTTAAAATAACGTACGTAATTAGGTATGTATAAAGTTATTGGTTTGAAGGGGTTAATAACTTTATACATGCCTAATGCCAAGGTGCTTCCATTAACCCCTCCAAACCAATAACTTTATACATGCCCATTGGGTTTGGAGGGGTTAATGGAAGCACCTTGGCATTAGGCATGTATAAAGTTATTGGTTGGAAGAGGTTAATGAAAGCACCTTGGAGGTGCCTTCATTAACCCCTCTCTAAACCAATAACTTTATACATGCCAAGGTGGTGCTTGCAGCCTCCATTAACCACTCTCTCTCCATCTGCTTGCCCCCAGCCTCTGATCTGCCTCCCCCCAGCCTCTGATCTGCCTCCCCCCAGCCTCTTATCTGCCTCCCCCCCCAGCCTCTTATCTGCCTCCCCCCCCAGCCTCTGATCTGCCTCCCCCCCCAGCCTCTGATCTGCCTCCCCCCCCAGCCTCTGATCTGCCTCCCCCCCCAGCCTCTGATCTGCCTCCCCCCCCAGCCTCTGATCTGCCTCCCCCCAGCCTCTTATCTGCCTCCCCCCAGCCTCTGATCTGCCTCCCCCCCCAGCCTCTGATCTGCCTCCCCCCCAGCCTCTGATCTGCCTCCCCCCCCAGCCTCTGATCTGCCTCCCCCCCCAGCCTCTGATCTGCCTCCCCCCCCAGCCTCTGATCTGCCTCCCCCCCAGCCTCTGATCTGCCTCACCCCTCCCCCAGCCTCTGATCTGCCTCCCCAGCCTCTTATCTGCCTCCCCCCAGCCTCTGATCTGCCTGCCCCCTCTGGTACACAACCCCCCACTCCCTCCCCAGTATTAATCATTGGTGGCAGTGGCCACAGGGTCCCCCTCCCCCCCCCATCATTGGTGGCAGTGTCAGTTCCGATCGGTTACCATGGCAGCCAGGAGTCACGCTACTGAAGTCCTGGCTGCCATGGTATGTTAGTGAGCAGAGAGCAGCGCATTATACTCACGTGCGCTGTGGCCGCCGGTCGCTCCTTCTCATAGGTCTGTGCGGCACATTGCTAATGCTATAAGCATTAGCAATCCGCCGCACAGACAGAAGAAGGAGCGACCGGCGGCCACAGCGCACGTGAGTATAATGCGCTGCTCTCTGCTCACTAACATACCATGGCAGCCAGGACTTCAGTAGCGTGACTCCTGGCTGCCATGGTAACCGATCGGAGCCCCAGCATTACACTGCTGGGGCTCCGATCGGAACTGACACTGCCACCAATGATGGGGGGGAGGAGGGGGACCCTGTGGGATATGGCCGGCACATTCATTGGTGGCGCAGTGGCCACAGTCCCTCCCCCCCTCTTCAGCGGCAGCCGCGCACAGTGGGGAGGGAGAGACTCCTTCCTCCTCCCTCCGCTGTGCCGGCCGGCTCAGTCCTGCCTCTCTGGCGGAATGGAGGCTGAACGGAGGCAAACTGAGGCATTCTGAGCGGATCCTTTTCCATTCAGAATGCATTGGGGCTGAACTGATCCGTTGTGGGCCGCTTGTGAGAGCCCTGAAACGGATGTCACAGGCGGACCCAGAAACGCCAGTGTGAACGTAGCCTTATACAAATGGATTATTATATCTTAACGATGCAGGTCAGATCATAAGATTATGCTACAGTGAGCGGGGCCGGTGCATTAGCATACAGGGACTGCACCGATCCCCGCTGTCATGGATTTGAATTTAGTAAATGAGGTCGGGATTAGAGTCCACGAATCCAACCAGATTCGAGGGATTCGACGTCCCACCTCTAATATAAACTGAAAAATGTTTGAAGACTTTGCTTTCCTCTGAATCACTTCCCTAATATTCAGTTGTATACCCGCTGTCTCTGAGAACTGCTGGACGTCTGTGCTGCTCGGAGTCTCCACCTTCTGCCCCTGTGAACAGGTATTCCAGCCCAGGATGATCGGACCACATTCCACAGTTCTTCTCTATTTCTTGGTTTTGCCTCAGAAACTGCATTTTTGATGTCACCCCACAAGTTTTCTATTGGATTTAGATCCGGGGATTGGGCCGGCCGCTCCATAACGTCAATCTTGTTGGTCTGGAACCAAGATGTTGCCCGTTTACTGGTGTGTTTGGGGTCGTTGTCTTGTTGGAACACCCATCTCAAGGGCATTTCCTCTTCACATAAGGCAGCAGGACCTCTTCATGTATTCTGATGTATTCAAACTGATCCATGATCCCTGGTCTGCGATAAATAGGCCCAACACCGTAGTATGAGAGACATCCCCATATCATGATGCTTGCCCACCATGCTTCACTGTCTTCAGTGCACTGTGGCTTGGATTCAGTGTTTGGGGGTCGTCTGACAAACTGTCTCCGGCCACTAGACCCAAAAAGAACAATCTTACTTCCATCAGTCCACAGAATTTCTCTTTATGCCGTCAATGTGCTCTTTGGCCAATTGCAACCTCTTCAGCACATGTCTTTATTCCCGCAGTGGGACTTTGCGGGGCCTTCTTGCAGATAGCTCGGCTTCACAGAGGCGTCTTCTAAGGCCTCATGCACACGAACGTTGTGTGCATCCGTGGCCGTTGTGCAGTTTTTTTTCGCGGACCCATTGACTTTCAATGGGTCAGTGGAAAAATCGGAAAATGCACCGTTTTGCAGCCGAGACCGTGATCCGTGTATCCTGTCCGTCCAAAAAATATGACCTGTCCTATTTTTTTGACGGACAACGGTTCACGGACCCATTCAATTCAATGGGTCCATGAAAGAACACGGATGCACACAAGATTGGCATCCGTGTCCGTGATCCGTGCCGTAGGTTACTTTCATACAGACGGATCCGAAGATCCGTCTGCATAAAAGCTTTTTCAGAGCTGAGTTTTCACTTCGTGAAAACTCAGATCCGACAGTATATTCTAACACAGAGGCGTTCCGATGGTGATGGGGACGCTTCTAGTTAGAATATACTAAGAACTGTGTACATGACTGCCCCCTGCTGCCTGGCAGCACCCAATCTCTTACAGGGGGCTGTGATCCGCACAATTAACCCCTCAGGTGCCGCACCTCAGGGGTTAATTGTGCATATCATAGCCCCCTGTAAGAGATCCGGGGCTGCCAGGCAGCAGACCCCCCCTCCCCAGTTTAAATTTCATTGGTGGCCAGTGCGCCCCCCCCCTCCCTCCCTCTATTGTAATAATAACATTGGTGGCACAGTGTGCGCCGCCCCCCGCCCCCCCCTTCCTCCCTCTATTGTATTATTACGTTGGTGGCAGTGTGCGGCCTCCCCTCTCCCCCCCCCCTCCCTGATCATTGGTGGCAGCGGAGTTCCGATCGGAGTCCCAGTTTAATCGCTGGGGCTCCGATCGGTAACCATGGCAACCCCAGGATGCTACTGCAGTCCTGGTTGCCATGGTTACTTAGCAATAGTAGAAGCATCATACTTACCTGCTGGCTGCTGCGATGTCTGTGTCCGGCCGGGAGCTCCTCCTACTGGTAAGTGACAGCAATGCGCCGCACAGACCTGTCACTTACCAGTAGGAGGAGCTCCCGGCCGGACACAGACATCGCAGCAGCCAGCAGGTAAGTATGATGCTTCTACTATTGCTAAGTAACCATGGCAACCAGGACTGCAGTAGCGTCCTGGGTTGCCATGGTTACCGATCGGAGCCCCAGCGATTAAACTGGGACTCCGATCGGAACTCCGTTGCCACCAATGATGGGGGGGGGGGGGGGGAGAGGGGAGGCCGCACACTGCCACCAATGTTAATAATGCAATAGAGGGAGGAAGGGGGGGCCGGGGGAGGCCGCAAACTGCCACCAATGTTATTAATGTAATAGAGGGAGAGAGGTGGCCGGGGGAGGCCGCACACTGCCACCAATGTTATTAATGCAACAGAGGGAGGGGGAGGGGGGGGGCGGGGGAGGCCGCACACTGGCCACCAATGATATTCAAACTGGGGAGGGGGGGTCTGCCCCCTGCTGCCTGGCAGCCCCTGATCTCTTACAGGGGGCTATGATACGCACAATTAACCCCTTCAGGTGTGGCACCTGAGGAGTTAATTGTGCTGATCACGGCCCCCTGTAAGAGATCGGGTGCTGCCAGGCAGCAGTCATGTACACAGTTTGTAGTATATTCTAACTAGAAGCGTCCCCATCACCATGGGAACGCCTCTGTGTTAGAATATACTGTCGGAGTTTTCACGATGTAACTCATATCCGACAGTATATTCTAACAGAGGCGTTCCCATGGTGATGGGGACACTTCAAGTTAAAATATACCATCGGATTGGAGAAAACTCCGATCCGATGGTATAAAAGAACTCCAGACTTTACATTGAAAGTCAATGGGGACGGATCCGTTTGCAATGGCACCATATTGTGGATCCGTCCCTATTGACTTGCATTGTAATTCATGACGGATCCGTTTGGCTCCGCACGGCCAGGCGGACACCAAAACGACATTTTTTTCATGTCCGTGGATCCTCAAAAAATCAAGGAAGACCCACGGATGAAAAAACGGTCACGGACCCCGTTTTTGCGGACTATGAAAAAAAAACTGTCGTGTGCATGAGGCCTAATTGTAACAGGACTCACAGGTAACTTTACACCTTCTTTCATCTTCCTGGAGCTGATTGTTGGCGGAGTCCTTGCCATTTCGGCTATTCTTCTATCCATTCGAATGGCAGTTTTTCGCTTTCTTCCACGTCTTTGCAAACCTTTTAGCTGAGCAGCCTATCATTTTCTGCACTTCTTTATATGTTTTCCCCTCTCCAATCAACTTTTTAATCAAGGTACGCTGTTCTTCTGAACAATGTCCGGAACGACCCATTTTCCTCAGAATTTTAGAGAGAAATGCACTGTAACCGGCATGTACAACATTTGCTGCCTTCCTTCCTTAAATAAGGGCAATAATTGCCACCTGTTTTTCAAAGAATGAATGACCGCACTCATTGAACTCCACACTGCTATTATTTTGAGCATGCCCATTTCAATAAGTGATTGAATTAGAGATTCTGCAGCATGCATGGCATGACTGTTGGATTTCTATTACTCTACTACACCTGTTAGTAAATTATTTGCCATGTAGAAATATAATTTCTACCAAAAACAGTGATTGATCAGGTTAGTGATGTCTGACTGCTATTATTTCGAACACAACTGTAGATGAGTTATGTCCACACATCTAATAGACTGCACACGGGTCTATTAAAGTCGATGGAACAATCACACATCCGTTTTTTTCTGCTCTCAGCATGCACTATTCCTGTGCGCATGACGACCTAGGCCCACCAGTTAAATCTGAGATTGCAAGCTAAAAATAAAAAAAAACGGACTGTATGGAGCCGATTAGAGATCTAATCCATCCCTACGAGCAGGACTTAAAGGAACACTCCATTTTCACTTTTATTTTTAAGAATAGCGCTACAAGGAGATGCTGGTCAGGGACAGTTTGCACGAGCTAAAAAAGAAAATGCAACTGAAAATCGAAAAGATCTGGATTTTTGGTGTCACATCGCAGTCGCCTTACCGCACAGCCACAACATGACCGCATTAGTCATGTCGCAACACATGTAGCCCAGGCCTAAGGTTACATTAAATTTCAAGAAATGTTGCAAATATTTTTCATTACATTATGGGTTATACTCCACCCACATCCGAAGCTGCACGGCTACTTTTTCCCGCTTGCGCATAGCAGGGAGCTCAATTGAGATATAAGAGCACTTACCTGAAGGGGAAGAAGTGCAGCCATACCAGCTTCCCATGACTGGCGGGTGGAGGTGTGAATGCAGCTTACACTGTGACTAGAGCATAAGGCATTATATCACGACATCTTGGCTCCGAATGGGCTACACAGCAAATGTAGTTGCAATGTAAAAATGGGTGGCACGTGGATTCCATGGCACAAGCCGGATGGCTACACACTGCATTGCAAAATGGAGAAATTCAAGGTAAAACCGCACAGTTCGTGACCACCGCTACATCTACAGGCACCCTGAAAGGGTTAATGAGCCAACCAGCCCCTCGGCCCAGGCACGAGTACCACAGAGGCATGTAACAAGAACCAGATCCATCAATAGAAGCTTGATGATGGTTTCCATGTAGAAAATATAGCAAACTGGAAAAAAACCAGAACGGGAAAATACTGGCTGGATGTCAAAGGTTACTGAGATTTAAAGGGGTTGTCCGACAAAATATTCTACATTTTTCAAACCAGCACCTGGATCTGAATACTTTTGTAATTGGATGTAATTAAAAATTTTGTATAGCCACCGAGCTATTTAAAGGGGTGGGGGTCTGACGGCGCAGGAGAGACGGCGGTGGACTGACGGCGCAGGAGAGACGGCGGTGGACTGACGGCGCAGGAGAGACGGCGGTGGACTGACGGCGCAGGAGAGACGGCGGTGGACTGACGGCGGTGGACTGACGGCGCAGGAGAGACGGCGGTGGACTGGCGGCGCAGGAGAGACGGCGGTGGACTGACGGCGCAGGAGAGACAGCGGTGGACTGACGGCGCAGGAGAGACAGTAGAGAAATAAGTGCAGGAGAGACAGTAGAGAAATAAGTGCAGGAGAGACAGTAGAGAAATAAGTGCAGGAGAGACAGTGGAGAAGTGATAATGCAAGAGAGACTGTGCAGGAGAGTATAGTGACGTGACAGCACGGTTGTGCCGCTGCCACCCAAGCCATCTGGGCAGACATTTACCATCCTAACACATGAGATACACACAAGATTGCAGCAATTCACTCCAACCAGGCACCAAATGCAACTGATACAATGGCCCAAGAACCATGGTTTAGAGAGACACCACCTAACGATGCCCCTCCACGGACACGCTTAAAGGGGTTCTCCGGGTATTGATGACCATACCTTAGGATAGGTTAATATCAGATCGCCGGGGGTCCGACACAGACGCCGATCAGCTGTATGAAGGGAAGGCGCGCACGTCGTCTCGCTTTTCTTTCCCGGCTCACTGCACGCGCCTTCCCTTCATACAGCTGATCGGCGTGGGTGTCGGACCCCTGGCGATCTGATATTGATGACCTATCCTGAGAAATACGGACAACCTACAAGGATACATTATGCCTATCTGAACGAGGCCTATGGGCGCAGCTCCAATCATTTACATCCCCTTTGCCGGACAGTCCATGCCAGAAGTGTCCGATGTGTGCCTGTCCCACCTCCAGGACCTGCTCCTGTCTCAAGAACATGGCGCTCTCCGCTCCCTTCTATAGGACACGGCCTGCTACTATCATAAGCCCCACATACATGCAGAGCACTGCGCAGGCGCTGTCTGCTCCCTGTTCCCAGTGGTGCAAGACAGGGCCCCGTTCTTGAGATAGGTCCCAATAACAGCACAGCTTCTGACTCTCCGGGAACACCTGAGAGGCTTCCATAAAAACGGAAGACCGCCACATGGACGTTCAGGGTTCTCCGCATTTGTGGAAAGGGGCAAGGGCTTTGAAAAAGTGGTGCAGCCTGTAAAAATGGGCACGGATGTCACCCATAGCATGCGCAGTGGGGACAGAGGCACAAGGATGGTTTTATTACTGTAGGGGAGGGTCCAGCCTTTGCATCAAGACCCCAATATATGCGATTTATCTATTGCACTTTGGAAAGCCATGTAACCATATAACACGTTCACTGCGCAGAAAAGCGAGACAGACGCACTTATAACCGTCACCCTATCGCGCTCTGTTCACACAAGTCACAGCTGGCTGTTTGCCGCACATTTGAATCTACCCGCCCGCGCCACTTTCAAAGGGCGCGCCCTACGAGAACCGCAACATTTACTCAGCCGCGGGCGCTCAGCTGCTCTCACACTACCAACGTCCACCCCGCGAGACAGAGTAGCCGGAAGCGGCGGCTTTTTATACCCCTGTAGCCACTCCTCCCCTCTCTCTCTGACGTAACCCCAGTTAAGGGGCGTGCCCAGCGGCCCACGCTGTCATCAACTGTCAGTGAGGTCACGTGAGTAAACAGAAGCACGTGGCTGCCGACCACGTGGTGACGCGTCTAGCCGGGGAGGGGGAAGAGCTGTCAATCACAGAATACGGAAGTGCGATAACCAATCACGTTGCTGGGAAAGTTTTGCAGCCAATCAGAAGGTGGGAAAGTTTGACAGCGTCGTAGAAGCTTCAATGTCGGCGGGGTGAGAGGTCGCGTGCTGACGTCACTGCTGCGGAGCAACTGCAGAGCATTTCGCTGTAGATTCAGGTAGATCTCAGTGGTGAAGATGAGGAGAATCATAGAATAACTGAAGCTGTTCTGGGGGAGTTGTTATATAGTGGACAAACCCTTTAACCTAATGTAGAATATAATCTAACTTCACATTGCCACAGACAGGCTGTGGAGCACGCGGCGATGGCTGTGGAGCGCGCGGCGATGGCTGTGGAGCGCGCGGCGATGGCTGTGGAGCGCGCGGCGATGGCTGTGGAGCGCGCGGCGATGGCTGTGGAGCGCGCGGCGATGGCTGTGGAGCGCGCGGCGATGGCTGTGGAGCGCGCGGCGATGGCTGTGGAGCGCGCGGCGATGGATGTGGAGCGCGCGGCGATGGATGTGGAGCGCGCGGCGATGGCTGTGGAGCGCGCGGCGATGGCTGTGGAGCGCGCGGCGATGGCTGTGGAGCACGCGGTGATGGCTGTGGAGCGCGCGGCGATGGCTGTGGAGCGCGCGGCGATGGCTGTGGAGCAGGCGGTGATGGATGTGGAGCACGCGGTGATGGCTGTGGAGCGCGCGGTGATGGCTGTGGAGCGCGCGGTGATGGCTGTGGAGCGCGCGGCGATGGATGTGGAGCACTTGGTGATGGCCGTGGAGCACGCGGTGATGGCCGTGAAGCACGCGGTGATGGCCGTGGAGCACGCGGTGATGGATGTGGAGCACGCGGTGATGACTGTGGAGCACATGGCGATGATGGCTGTGGAGCACACGGTGATGGATGTGGAACACGCGGTGATGGATGTAGAGCACGCGGTGATGGCTGTGGAGCACACGGTGATGGATGTGGAACACGCGGTGATGGATGTGGAGCACCCGGTGATGGCTGTGGAGCACGCGGTGATGGCTGTGGAGCACGCGGTGATGGCTGTGGAGCACCCGGTGATGGCTGTGGAGCGCACGGTGATGGCTGTGGAGCACGCGGTGATGGCTGTGGAGCACGCGGTGATGGCTGTGGAGCACGCGGTGATGGCTGTGGCGCACGCGGCGATGGCTGTGGAGCACGCGGCGATGGATGTGGAGCACGCGGCGATGGCTGTGGAGCGCACGGTGATGGCTATGGAGCGCGCGGTGATGGCTGTGGAGCGCGCGGCGATGGCTGTGGAGCCCAAGGTGATGGCTGTGAGCACACGGTGAATGCTGTGGAGCACACGGTGATGGCTGTGAGCACACGGTGAATGCTGTGGAGCACACGGTGATGGCTGTGGAGCACACGGTGATGGCTGTGGAGCACACGATGATGGCTGTGGAGCACACGGTGAATGCTGTGGAGCACACGGTGATGGCTGTGGAGCACACGGTGATGGCTGTGGAGCACACGGTGAATGCTGTGGAGCGCGCGGCGATGGCTGTGGAGCACACGGTGATGGCTGTGAGCACACGGTGAATGCTGTGGAGCACACGGTGATGGCTGTGAGCACACGGTGAATGCTGTGGAGCACACGGTGATGGCTGTGGAGCACACGGTGATGGCTGTGGAGCACACGGTGATGGCTGTGGAGCACACGGTGATGGCTGTGGAGCACACGGTGATGGCTGTGGAGCACACGGTGAATGCTGTGGAGCACACGGTGAATGCTGTGGAGCACGCGGCGATGGCTGTGGAGCACACAGTGATGATGGCTGTGGAGCACACGGTGATGGCTGTGGAGCACACGGTGATGGTCGTGCGATGTGTATGGCCGCTGCTCTAACATGTGGTAGGTAGGTGACCGCATGTCGCCTGAGAAACCCAAGTTTTATTGTCTTGCAGACCACTTGCCCCCTACTGGACACTCGTTGTAATGATATTTTCCCCTGTCTTGGGTGAAGGTCAGTGCAGCTGGAGTTCCCTATAGAACTCAATGATTGCGCTCTAGGCCGCAGTCACACCGATGAGCCGTGGATCTGCCGTGGTGGATTCTCACGTGACAGATCTGCAGCGTTGTACAGAAACAGCAAATGGCAGAGAATTTCAGAATTCTCATCCACATGTAGAAAGCAGGAGGACATTAGTAGGTAGGAGAACATCAGAAAGCAGGAGGACATCAGTACGTAGAAGAACATCAGAAAGGAGAAAGACATCAGTAGGTAGGAGAACATCAGAAAGTAGGAGGACATCAGTAGGTAGGAGAACATCAGAAAAGAGGAGGAAATCAGTAGGTAGGAGAACATCAGAAAGTAGGAGGACATCAGTAGGTAGGAGAACATCAGAAAGCAGGAGGACATCAGTAGGTAGGAGAACATCAGAAAGCAGGACATCAGTAGGTAGGAGAAAATCAGAAAGCAGGAGAACATCAGTAGGTAGGAGAATATCAGAAAGCAGGAGGACATCGCTAAGCAGGAGAGCATCAGTAGTCAGGAGATTATTAGTAGATAAGAGACACATATATATTAATGCCATGAATGGCCTAGACTAGACCTATCTTGACCCAGGTATAAAATGTGTATTAAAACTTCATTTTTAATTTGAAATAATAAAACAGCTGTGAGCCATAACAAACAACTAAAACACTTTGCTTCCACCCCAAAGAGTGGACGACTTAGTTGCTGCCAGGGTGAGGGAGACGTGCCCTATCTCCTGTTCACCACAACTATATCTGCAGAGCTTGAACATAGGGGGCAATGTGTGGATGGACTTATGTAAGCAAACTACCTGTAGTTGCCTGCAAAAACGGATTAATGCACACAGACGTGCACAGCACAGCACACTTGTCTGACACCACGTCAGTAGCTGTCAGGACGCATTCACACACTGCACACACGCTGCTAAGCGCTCCACCGAGCTCAAAAACCTTGCTATATTGGATGAAACGTCCTACACAAGGACATCAAAGCTAATAAGCAACATTGGAGTGGACAACATTCAACTGCCCCCCAACATGTTTCACCAGATCACTGGCTTCGTCAGGGGAAATTCTGCCCAAACCCCTGAAGAAGCCAGTGATCTGGTGAAACATGTTGGGGGGGGGGGGGCACATCTCCCTCACCCTGGCAGCAACTAAGTCGTCAACTCTTTGGGGTGGAAACAAAGGGTTTTAATTGTTTGTTGTGGCTCACAGCCGTTTTATCATTATGTCAAATTAAAAGTGAAGTTTTAATACACACTTTATACCTGGGTCAAGATAGGCCTAGTCTAGGCCATTCTTGGCATTAATATACAGAAAAGACCAAAAGTTTGGACGCACCTTCTCATTCAAAGAGTTTTCTTTATTTTCATGACTATGAAAATTGTAGATTCACACTGAAGGCATCAAAACTATGAATTAACACATGTGGAATTATATACATAACAAAAAGGTGTGAAACAACTGAAAATATGTCATATTCTAGGTTCTTCAAAGTAGCCACCTTTTGCTTTGATTACTGCTTTGCACACTCTTGGCATTCTCTTGATGAGCTTCAAGAGGTAGTCACCTGAAATGCTCTTCCAACAGTCTTGAAGTTCCCAGAGATGCTTAGCACTTGTTGGCCCTTTTGCCTTCATTCTGCGGTCCAGCTCACCCCAAACCATCTCGATTGGGTTCAGGTCCGGTGACTGTGGAGGCCAGGTCATCTGGCGCAGCACCCCATCACTCTCCTTCATGGTCAAATAGCCCTTACACAGCCTGGAGGTGTGTTTGGGGTCATTGTCCTGTTGAAAAATAAATGATGGTCAAACTAAACGCAAACCGGATGGAATAGCATGCCGCTGCAAGATGCTGTGGTAGCCATGCTGGTTCAGTATGCCTTCAATTTTGAATAAATCCCCAACAGTGTCACCAGCAAAGCACCCCCACACCATCACACCTCCTCCTCCATGCTTCACGGTGGGAACCAGGCATGTAGAGTCCATCCGTTCACCTTTTCTGCGTCGCACAAAGACACGGTGGTTGGAACCAAAGATCTCAAATTTGGACTCATCAGACCAAAGCACAGATTTCCACTGGTCTAATGTCCATTCCTTGTGTTCTTCAGCCCAAACAAGTCTCTTCTGCTTGTTGCCTGTCCTTAGCAGTGGTTTCCTAGCAGATATTCTACCATGAAGGTCTGATTCACACAGTCTCCTCTTAACAGTTGTTCTAGAGATGTGTCTGCTGCTAGAACTCTGGGTGGCATTGACCTGGTCTCTAATCTGAGCTGCTGTTAACCTGCGATTTCTGAGGCTGGTGACTCGGATGAACTTATCCTCCGCAGCAGAGGGGACTCTTGGTCTTCCTTTCCTGGGGCGGTCCGCATGTGAGCCAGTTTCTTTGTAGCGCTTGATGGTTTGTGAGACTGCACTTGGGGACACTTTCAAAGTTTTCCCAATTTTTCGGACTGACTGACCTTCATTTCTTAAAGTAATGATGGCCACTCGTTTTTCTTTACTTAGCTGCTTTTTTCTTGCCATAATACAAATTCTAACAGTCTATTCAGTAGGACTATCAGCTGTGTATCCACCTGACTTCTCCACAACGCAACTGATGGTCCCAACCCCATTTATAAGGCAAGAAATCCCACTTATTAAACCTGACAGGGCACACCTGTGAAGTGAAAACCATTTCAGGTGACTACCTCTTGAAGCTCATCAAGAGAATGCCAAGAGTGTGCAAAGCAGTAATCAAAGCAAAAGGTGGCTACTTTGAAGAACCTAGAATATGACATATTTTCAGTTGTTTCACACTTTTTTGTTATGTATATAATTCCACATGTGTTAATTCATAGTTTTGATGCCTTCAGTGTGAATCTACAATTTTCTTTGAATGAGAAGGTGTGTCCAAACTTTTGGTCTGTACTGTATATGTGTATACAAACACCTTTACCCAGGTTAGGTCCCCTCCCCCTTTTTTGTATACGATAGGTAAGTAGGAGGACACCAGAAAGCAGAAAAACATCAGTAGGTAGGAGGACATCAGAAATCAGGAGAACATCAGTAGGTAGGAGGACATCAGTAGGTAAGAGGACACCAGAAATCAGGAGAACATCAGTAGGTAGGATGTCAGTAGACATCATCCTGTTTGCACAGGAGAGGACAGGGAACTCCCCCTCCTCTGTAGGGCGCACCCAGCCCCACCATTACCTCTCCAGTACTGGTTTCTGTGTCTTCCTGAACTGGGCGTCGCTTCTCCAAGGCTCCCTGAGTAGCCGCACGTCCTCAGTGACACCCGCTCCCAATGTTCTCCCTCTGTATGTATCACATACCTGCATCTGGGAAAGCTGAGTGACAACCCGTCTGACAACCTTTTCAGAACTTGTTACCACAGTGGGGGGAGGACGAGATCCTGACCCCTCCCCGGACATGTCTTACTTGTATTCTTCATGAAGTAACAATCCTGGAGCAACTTTTCTTGTAACTCTACATTGTGGCATCCCTCTATTATTCCTTCTGGAATTATATACATATATTGACATCTGGATGTTACCAGTTGGTAGCGTATCTGTGATGCCAATGCCAGACCTCTACCCCTCCAAAATAATGGCAATGCCCAGCTGTCAATTTATGTATGCATTTCCAGGAGGAATCATAGAGGAACGCTATATTGCAGAATTAGGGGGTGGGCGGTATAGGCCATATGCGATATAAATTTGTGCCACGATATGGATTTTGTGCAGACAGAAGAATGAGCGCCCGGCGGCCACGGCGCACGTGAGTATAATGCTGCTCACTGACATACCATGGCAGCCAGGACTTCAGTAGCGTCCTGGCTGCCATGGTAACCGATCGGAGCCCCAGGATTACACTGCTGGGACTCCGATCGGAACTGCTGCTGCCACCAATGATGTGGGGGGGAAGGGGGCCCCTGCCACCAATGATCAATACTGGGGAGGGAGGGGGGCCCAATGCCACCGCCACCAATGATGGGGGGGGGGGGGACCTGTGGCCACTGCCACCAATGATTAATACTGGGGAGGGGGGGTGGGTTTGAGTAAGCAGAGGGGGCTGATAAGAGGGAGAGGCTGGGGGGGCACATGAGACTGGGGGCTACATCAGAGGCTACATCAGAGGCTGGGGGGCACATCAGAGGCTGGGGGGCACATGAGGCTGGGGGGCACATCAGAGGCTGGAGGGCGGATCAGAGGCTGGGGGGCACATGAGGCTGGGGGGCTGATCAGAGGCTGGGGGGCACATCAGAGGCTGGAGGGCGATCAGAGGCTGGAGGGCGGATCAGAGGCTGGAGGGCGGATCAGAGGCTGGGGGGCACATCAGAGGCTGGAGGGCGGATCAGAGGCTGGGGGGGCACATGAGGCTGGGGGGCACATCAGAGGCTGGAGGGCGGATCAGAGGCTGGGGGGCACATCAGAGGCTGGGAGGCTGATCAGAGGCTGGGGGGCACATGAGAGGCTGGAGGGCGGATCAGAGGCTGGGGGGCACATGAGGCTGGGGGGCTGATCAGAGGCTGGGGGGCACATCAGAGGCTGGGGGGCACATGAGAGGCTGGCTGCCATGGTCAGCTCCCTGCTGTTGTGTGCACACTGCACAGGGCAGCAGGGAGAGTGTAAAGTCCTATTCACCCTAATAGAGCTCTATTAGGGTGAATATGACAAGGGTTCTAGCCCTTAAGGGGGCTAATAGTTATTAAATAAAAAGTAAAAAAAAGTTTAACCCCCCCCCCCCAAAATATAGAAAACAATATATCACAATATATATCACATGCTTAAAATTATATCGCAATATAGATTTTAGGCCATATCGCCCACCCCTATGCAGAATTATCAGAAAAGAGTCTCCAGATTTGTTATTTCAAGGGGAACACATGTAAGACAGGTCAGGAGAGCCTGGGAAAGCTGGGTGGCAGCAGTTAGATTGGTTGTCACCCAGCTTTCCTAGATACAGAGGCTGTGGGGACGTCTGATTTAAAGGGGGGGCAGGAGATTCTGCTGAGTGGCATCAGGCAGTGCAGTGAGGAGCGGGTGGCAGCTTTGTGTGCGCCCCCTTGAAGGTGGAGGGCGCACCTGCTGAATACTCCCTCGGCAGCTGCTCCTATAATGGGCGCCGTCTCCGGGGGAACAAACTCCATACAAACCCGGATTTGTGGCGGCACTTACTTATGCAAATACAAGTGAGGCGCTGGGGGGCACATACTTATCCTCCTGCCTCACCTTACTGACCCCACATTATCACTACTGTCTCTGAGAACTGTAAAGAATCCCACAGCAGCGCAGAGTATTACAGGAGGATGGTATATCAGAGTGCAGGGGGACAGTGGAGGGATGCGGATCATGGAGACAAGTGAAAGGACATAGACTGCCGGTGGAAGAAGATTCTCCAGCAGCGCAGAGTATTTCAGGAGGATGTTACATCAGAGGGGAAGCGGGCGTGATGGCATTGAAGTGGAAGGACTGCTAGTGGAAGAGGCAGCTTCTCCAGCAGCACAGAGTATTTCAGGAGGGGGGGTGTCACCTGAATTCATTTTGTTCATGAGGATAAGGGTGCTGGTGACATAGGAGTGATAAGAGCAGGAGTACAGCAGCACAGAGTATTTCAGGAGAAATGTATACTGACATTGCAACATTGTAGGAAGGATCAGTGACCTGTTACTGATGATATTCATGAGCAGTCAGCCCTCAGCAGCACAGAGTATTTCAGGAGACATTGGGGAGGGATCAGAGACCTGTTAGTGCTGATATTAGCAAGGACAGGGCTGCCTGTGGCAGAGGCAGTATTATAATGTGAGGAAGGCTTTTAGCAGCAGAGGATTTCAGATTAGTATACTGACATTGTAGCAGGTGTCAGAAACCTGTTGGTGAAGACAGAGCTGCATGTGTCAGGGGCAGTGTCCTGATGTGGGGAGGGGGATGCAGACACATGGCTGGCCCTCAGCAGCACAGATGATTTCAGGAGACATTAGGGAGGGATCAGAGACCTGTTAGTGCTGATATTAGCGACGACAGGGCTGCCTGTGGCAGAGGCAGTGTTATAATGTGAGGAAGGCTTTCAGCAGCACAGAGGATTTCAGATTAGTATACTGACATTGTAGGTGTCAGAAATCTGTTGGTGAAGACAGAGCTGCATGTGTCAGGGGCAGTGTCCTGATGTGGGGAGGGGGATGCAGACACATGGCTGGCCCTCAGCAGCACAGATGATTTCAGGAGAAGGGTACACTGACATTGTAACGCAGCGTACACGGACTGGATGACTTATTGATGCACATCCAGGTACAAGAATTTCAGGGAGGGGAGAGGATATTTATATAGGGTTACCGGCCCTTTAAAAGTAATTATATTTCCAGGTGTCTGTGCCCTGCGCTCTTTATCCCTGCCCCAAACATTCCTTAACCGCGTGTTCCCTGCTTCATCCGATGGCGACCGGTAGGATAGCTGCCACCTGTGACCTGCGCCATTCTTATTCTGCTTCGTCTAATTATTCACTCATATTCTTGACTTTTCTTCTTTTTAGGCAGTTACAATGAATCTGCAAAAAAAAAAAAACGGATCCGCAAAACACATACGGTCGTGTGCATGTAGCCTTATCCTAATGCATTCTGAATTAAGAGCATTCCGTTCAGAACGCATCAGTTCAGTCCCTCTTACGTTTTTTTGGACGGAGAAAATACTGCAGCATGCCGCAGTGTTCTCTCCGGCCAAAAATACTGATCACTTTGCTAGATCCGGCATTCATTTACATAGTGCTGCATTTAAAAATGAAAAAAATAAAATAAATACCAGATCCATTTTTCCAGATGACGCCGTAGAGACAGATCCGGTATTTCAATGCATTTGTCAGATCCTTTTCTTCTTTTCCCAGGACACATTCTCTGGTCCATCTCTTAAATTCCCGTGACGTCATGCCCACATTATAAAAGATCACATGGGCAACTGGCCCCATATATCCCACCGATCGTACTGCAGGACACAGCGTGCTTTAGCTGGTAAGTCCTGCGGCACGCCACGTCTATGATCTTCATTGTTTTCGGATACAGAGGCTCCAAATCCACTGCATCGCTAGAAACAAATAAAAAAAAAAAAGCTGCCCGTCTCCCGCCACCACTAGGGGGAGCTCAATGCGTTCCATTTAACTCAACAGCCAGCGACATGCATACATATAATATGGGTATCGCTGCAATTGTACCGACCCACAGAATAAAGCTATCATGTCACGAAACAAAGTAACCTGAAAAACAATGGCATTAAAAAAAAAAACCCTCGTATGGCAAGGAGGGAAAAATGTTGCCCCTAAAATTGGCTTGCTCTTTAAGGGTTAAACATTGATCGTCATAATCAGCCGTGCAGATGGGAAATTATTTAAAAACAAATAAGTGATGAAACTGTAAAGAATTGGAAGTTGTGATTTATCATTTTGTTACAATGTTTCAATTATCACAATAGTTTTTTTATAATTTGTATCCAGTTTTTCGGAGCACAGGTAACGCGCCCCTCGTGTGACAGATAATAATCTGCTGCGGCGGAAATGACAGATTTGGAGTGTTGTCGCCGAGCTTCCCATCCTGCGCTGTGTAAATAGCGGCCGCCATCGGCCACATATCACTCTTTGTAATTAATCGGTTTCCTAATTTCACAGGTCGCCACATGAATCTGCATTTTGCCACATCCCGGCCCAAAGGTTAATGGGGTTTTTCACCTACAAAAGCAATCAAGTTGTACGAAGAAGGCGCCGCTCTTGTTGTACCCACGTTAATTATCTCAGAAGAAGATAAAGAACTCCATTAAAAGGCGGAGAGCACAGCGTTAATCACAGGACGCACGGGGGGGTGCAATATAACTGTTTTCTACCTTGTGATGCAAATGCAATTGTCTCCCACATAGGTGTCTGAGGAACAAGTCTGGATGTGGTAAGGACCATCTAAGATATTGATGACACTTCTCGTACTGTGCTGAAGGACACTGCCCCTTTAAAATCACCCCCCACTCGCCAGACAAAAATTCTGAGACAATTCAATGGGTGAGTTCCTATGGGCAAAAGGAAAATCTTTGTCTAGAGTTTGGATACAATGTTCTGTTATGGCCAAATCATCCAAGTATATGCCTCATCCTGAGTTACATCCTGTATTTATACTCCAGAGCTGCACTCCCTATTCTGCTGGTGCAGTCACTGTGTACATACATTACTTATCCTGTACTGATCCTGAATTACAGCCTGTATTATACTCCAGAGCTGCACTCACTATTCTGCTGGTGGAGTCACTGTGTACATACATTACATATTCTGAGTTATAGCCTGTATTATACTCCAGAGCTGCACTCTGCACATAGAATACTTTGCATTCACTCCATTGTAGGAGATGTAGCATTTCACATTAGATGAAGGAATGATGACACCCAACTAGTTTGAGTGCAGCTTTGGGTGTGAATGGGGAGGCTTGGGTTAAAACAATGAAACGCTGCCTTAAGAATGTTGCCATCTCCCTGATGGCATCTTTATTTAAAATATATAGCAGCATTTAACAGATTCATAAAATGGTACAGATCGTAAAGAGGACAGGAGATTGCACACTGAAACGTAAACCTGACACCCAGCCGTGCCGAGTAGTCACCCCTCCCCCGTCCATTACTTTCCTTGGCATTCAGCAGCATTTTCAATAGCAGCAAAAATAAACACTTAGGCGTCTTCAGCCGCGTGTTAAAAAAAAAAATATATATATCAGCAATCGCTGGTGATTGACGTAGAGCGCCCCCTAGGAAGAAGTTCATAAAACATAAAAACACTATAAAATGTAACGCAGCCAACACATAGGTAACCCTGCCAGGTAAATAGTCCAGCACGTGGCAGAATTATTCAGAGTCGTCCGCCCTCTGTTTCTTGTCACTCTGTGGAGGAGTCAGGACCCCGCTGGGGACCGGAGTCACTCTGTTCTTCTCCACAAGCATTTCCATCTTCACTTGGGCTTTTTCCTGAAAAGTAAAAATAAATAAATCAAGTACAAGAAAACAGACATTGTGTGACATTAGGGGATTGTAAGTCCAGCAATTGCCCAGGGGCAGACAGGGTTGATCCAGTAACATAGGAGGGTGCAGAGCCAGATAGCAGGTAGGCCGACAGGGAAAAGAGGGAATTGCCAGTCCGATCATTCCTGCATAGTACAATGGCTGTAGAGCGCCCCTTTAAAACTGAACTTCAGATTGATTCAGTAAGGGAAGGCTACATTTCAGACAAGTGTCACCCGCCTGCCTTGCCGTGGGAATCCCAGTAAAGGGGTATTTTATTTTAATTTTTTTTTATCAAGTATGCTACCGAATGTCTGACAGGTGCTGGTCCCAGGAGGGTCCAGTATAGGAAGAATGTGTCGCCAGTGGAGATGCCCTTTAAATAGTCCATAAGTTGATCACCACCAATTAAGCCAAACCCATCTGTTCTCAGCAGTGTGCATGAGGCAGGCAAATGCCCCCCGTCCTGTGTTGTAGCCCCCCCCCCTCACAGTCAATGCTATCAGAGCTCAATATAGGCAACGTGAAGCCACTTACCAGCAGGTCCAAGCAGCCCGTGTGCGTCTGGATATTGTGCACGTCTTCCACGTCCATCCCCTTGAAGAACTTTAATTGGGTCTGTTTACGTGAGTCTCTTATGGCCATTGCAAACGGTACCATGTGTTTTATGCAGGATTCAAGTGCCATCCATTCATAGCCTGCAAGCAGGAAAGAAAAGAAAAAGGCGTTTGCAACAATGTATCAGCACAGGAAAAAAAAAAAAAAAAAAAAAAACATACAAAACTGTCTGGAGGGATTCAGCCCTCAGCTGGGAGGATGAGGTATGCACTTATTTTCAAAATATCCACAACAGGGATCACATTCACTGACAGCAAGCAGAAGACTGAAAAATGGGCCAAAACAACCCCTTTGAGGGTCCAGCTACACTGGACAGAATAGACCACGGCCGCTTTTAGACTTACCCGTCACCTTTTCCACAAGTTGTGCATTGGAGAAGTGATAGAGGGCAGAGGCGGCCAGGACGCTGTACGAATATTCCAGACACCCAACGTCCAGGATACACAGATCTAGGAGCTACAACAAGACAGGACCATTTACCAGAAGGCTGGACACTATAGACCCCCCATATCACACAGGAGCCCCCTCTTACCTCCACTATCTGTATGTAGGTCTGCTGCGGGTACTGGGGGAGCAGGAAATGCTGAAGTTCTTTACTGTACGCCACTTGTAAGTAGACGTTCAACCACGAGACCGCAGTCATCGGCGATAAACGCCACTTAAGTGCCTGAGGAAAGCGTTAAGACAAAGATCCGGTCAAATTAATATGTTGTACAGGAGGTTCTCTGAAACCCTACGGTCACCCCATCCCACAAGCACCACTTACCTTCATGATTATCAGTTCCATGTTTAGAATCTCCTCCTCTGTGCAAGCACAGTCCTGTAATGTAGGCAAACTGATTGAGCTTGGGAGGGTAGATTTCCTACAGTACAAGGGAAACATGAATTAATCCAAGAGATGGACACCCAACGTTTTCGAGAATGAATAGCTTATTGCAATGGTCTCATGTCCCATTGAGCTTCTTCTGAAGTCACGAAGAACGCCAACTAGTGCCATGGGAGGCACAGGGACTTCTCCAAATCAGTCCAGCGGGATCCACTACAGGTCACTGGGTGGATAAATTCCATGGAAGACCCTAGTTCAAGTCATCTAGGAGGACCTCTGAATCCAAACATGAATTACCAGATGTCCTAATTTTACACTAGAGAAATCCAATAGGTCACCTCCAGAAGAGGGAGATGAGGTTACCCACCTCCAGCTTGGCAGCGATGAATAAGGAGGTGATGCCAATGAGTTGGAGACTGGTCTTTACCACGTTCTCTTGCTCTGCCATAAACCGGTCAAAGAAGTCTTGTGCCAGGAAGAAAGTCTCTCTCTGCAGTTTATAAACTTCACTGACCTGAGAAAGAAGAGGAAACAGCCGTAAGCCTGAGGAACTGCAAAGTCAGATGCAGAGGAGACTAAGTGCAAGACGTTCTCTTATCCCATAACTTCTTGGGCCCCTTAGAACCTCAAGTTCCAACTGGTTCTTGAAAAGATACATTTGGATACGGTGGACAATATCAAAACTGTATCCCATCACTCCACCATACAGGAACCTACACCCAACTTATGGGGTTGTCCAGTCTGAGCAAGACCTTCTGACATTGGCTTTGGCCAGAGAAACCCTCAATTACTGGTGGCTTGGTCCTCTCACTGCAATGATTGAAGGATGCTAGGATATGATACCACCCAGTGTGGCAGAAGCCATGATGGCTTCTGCCACACCGAGTGGTATCATATCCTAGCATCCTCCCATCATTGCAGTGAGAGGACCAAGCCACCAGTAATTGGCTTCGGCCAGAGAAACCCAGACCCCACTGAAATGTAAAAAAGTCTTAAAGATGTTACCAACCTCCATGAGCCAGTCCAGCAGGATGGACCTCATGCTCTGCTGCAGCTCTGGATGCCTCCGGAAGACATTTTTGTCCCTCAGATAGGTTGCGTCCTTGCGCAGCATGTTTCTCCACACATCATCATGGTTGGCCCAGCTGGAAAACATGACAAGATAAAAATCAGAGGACGATGCTCACCAGGATCTCCAGGCGTCTACGGTGCCATTAGTCCGGACTCTACAGCTGCTTCCACCCTGTGCCAGCCCTTCATACTTTATTTTACGAGTTTTGATGCAAAGCCCAGAACGTTCCCATAGTTACTGAGACCAAACCAGAAATTAACAGCTCAGAATTAACTTTTCAATCCTCGAAAGCAAAAGCTGAAACTTCAACCCTTACATCTGGACCTTATAATAGAGCAGCAGTGTTCTAGGGGGAGCATCTGAGGAACATCACATCTATGGACTTCTGGATAAAACCCTGATCATGGCACCGAAGACCCGAGCCAGGAACGGCTCAAGTGTCCCCCCATCACCTGATACGTATCTGCATACCTGAGCTGTGGAAGAGGCGACACCATAGACGATGGGAATTTCAGGCAGGCATACCGAGGGTGAGGGGCAACATCTAGAGACCCTGATTCTTTCTCAGGCGTAGGGATGAACTTGCAGGGGCTTCTCCACGAGTCACCGTTTTTCCAATAATCCTAAAATGAGATTACATTTTTCTATAACCACCTCTCCGTTTTATTGGCTGTTGATCTCTAAAGCAGCGTAGTCCTAGACAGTCCTTTTTGGGGTCACTAATAAGGGGGTGCAGAAGATCTCCATAGATTAGACTGCACCTCCCATGTCCTGAGCAGCATGTGCAGAGCCTCCAGGCTTCTCCATTCACACTGTATAAGGAGACTGCACAGTCTGTAGAGGGAGGAGGTCCTCACATAGCAGGGCTGACACAGTGCAGAACTACGCAGGGCTTAGATGCAGCTGAATAGGATGTTCTTCACTTTGGAAACAAGATGCAACTCTCCTCAAACCCCAATACATCACTTCTGAGGCGACCGACGGATGCACCACGGTAGGAGCGAAGGAGCAGGCAGCACAGATTATCTGTAGCGTCCGCGCCGCTGCCCCCAAAAAGTACTGGTAATAGAAAATCAAACATTTGAGGTGACCCATTAATGGGGTATTCCCATCTGGTAAAGTGATAGCAATAATGGAGATGGTCTATCCTTGTTATGCCAACGCTTTATGAGCTGGAAAAAAAATATCCCTTTAAGGGGTCGTCCAGCTTTTAGACCCTTTTGGACAGCCCCCACTCTCCACCAGACCTGCGGAGGGAAAGCATACCTGCCTGCACGGTTCACTGCACCCCAACTTCCAGAGTCATGTTCGCCACTGCAGCCAGGCATGCTTCCCCTACACCGATCCAGTGGTAAGTGAGGGCTGCCCAAAAGAGTATTTAGCACTATTCTTACATCCATAGCACTGCTGCATACACAGACCCTGGACGCCATAAGCAGGGCTTCTAGGGCACATGGGATACAGGATAGGCGGCTATAGGGACTGGAGCCACACACTACACAGGCTTGTAAAGACCACCATAAAATTCATCAATTACAAGCATTTTGCATTATTGGTCTGGGTTAGGGCTGCAGTAAACGATTATTTCAGTAATCTAGTATTCTGTCAATTAATTGTAAAAAAATAATCTAATAAGAAAAACAAAAAATACTAGACCATTTTCCTTTACAAAAACTCAGACCCCCTGCCATCAGCACCCAACACCCTTTGCCCCCCCCCCGTGCATCAGCTCCACTATCCCCAGCGCTAGTGAAATACTTACCTTTCCTGTTGGGATGCCACTCCACAGCGCCTTCCTCATCTCCGCGCGCTGCACTGGATCCTGACGTCACACAGTGTGGGTCATAATGCACAGTAAGCGCGCACTCTGACCCGACGATGTGTCAGGATCCAGTGCAGCGCGGTAGGGGCCGGCGGGTGACCACGGAGGGGAAAGTAATAGCAAGCGCTTCACTCCCACTCAGTGGTCACATGACCCAAACGAATCCTCGATGCAACACATTTGTATCAAGGATTTTTTTTTGGAGTGTCAAATTACTCGATTCAGTCGAGTAATCTGTGCAGCCCTAGTCCGGTTGGAGTTTAGTCACATGATTCTCGCATTTCTATAGAGAAGTCTACAGGAAAAATCAAAATAAAATCAAGGGACCAAAAATAAATAAAAAGCATTGTAGGGCGTTACTACTAGCTAATATACACGTTTTCCACAGGAAAAACGCAAACAAAAAGTAAAAAAAAAAAAAAAAAAAATGTGAGATTTAAGAAGCCTGGCAGTTAGTTTTGATCCAGTATACTGGGGGGAGATGTACTCTTAGGGTTTGTCTAAGTGTTAAAGGGCTCATTCACAAGACCATATGGTGTCCGTGATAAAATGGGCATCACAGCCATACGGTCGTGTGAATGAGCCCCGATACTGATGACCTAGCCTCAGGATAGGTCATCAGTATCTGCCTTGGAGGGGGGTCCAACCCACTGGACCGCTCTGAGGCAGCTGCAAGTTCCGCGGCCTCAGGCACAGCGCCATACATTCGCTAGTGGCTGTGCTCAGTATTGCAGCTCAGCCCCATTCACTTAGAACAGTACTGAGCCCATGTGACCGATGAACGCGACATCACTGGCCTAGGAAAAGGCCACGGCACTCGGACCCCCAGATACTGAGGACTGCCCATCAATACTGAACACCTGGAAAAACCCTTTTAAAGCAAACTATTTTCAAAGTCACTTAATTCGGGGCACCTCCAGCCTCCGTGCGCCAGAAGTGGCCGCCATAGGCCCGAGCAATGACTCGCACCAGTCCAGTGGAGGGGCAGAGATCTGATGGCTTTCCTGCCACAAAAACCACATGTAATACACGTGGCGGAAATGCAGCAAGAACCGCTGAGGAATTGTCCCTCACGCGCGTCCCCGGACTTAGGTCTGGGTTCACATGGGTTTTCTGCACTTTTGTGTATTCAGTCACGTTATTTTGCTGTTTGACCACCTGCTCCAAATGTTAGCTAAAGGGAAATATGAAACTCCGGACACACAAGCCTTTGTTTTCAGGCATTTGTCTTATCACCTTCTCTGTAGGGGAGACGCTGGAAAAAAAAACACTAGTGGCGAAAAACAAAAACCAACATGCCATTTACAAGGCTGTATTCAGCTGTGCCCATATTGCGGCCTGCAATATATGGGCACAGACCTTGTGCGCACCGTATCATAGAATGGGTCGCCAATCCAGGAAGATACGGAGCGGAAGGCAGTGGACCGCTCCCGTGGCATTTTGGTCTGTGCCTCTACACCGAAACAATATAAAAATGATAGAACATGCTGTATTTTTTCGGGTGTGCGGACGGAGCACAGACTCATTTATGTTGAATGGGCACTGACCACGTCTGTGCATTGGGGGCAGTTTGCGGTCCCAAATTCCCGGCACACGTTCATGTGCATGAGGGCCTCATGCACATGACCGCTCCATTTCTTGAGGTCCGCAAATTCCAGATCTGCAAAACACAGATGTCACCCAGACGATAGATAGATTTTTTTTTTACAGGGCCACAGATGCTGCCAGCACACAGTACTGTCCGCATCTTTTGCGACCCCATTGAAGTGAATGGGTCCGCAGCAGAGCTGCAGCTTGGATGCAGACCAGTCATGTGTATGAGGCCTTAGGGTAAGTTCAGCGCTTTTCAGCCATCGAATTCCCTTTTTTTTTCTTTGGATGCGGTTTTTTGATCCTGCCCATTGCAGGGTAAATTCACATCAATTTGTATTTTTTTATTATGTGGATTCTGCACCGAAAACCATGCGGCACATGCGCTGAAGCCGCTTCCCGTCTTTTTTTTTTTAGACCACACCAAGAAAGTCCATACCCATTCCCGGTGCAGCAGGGGCACCGCGGTAGGAGCTGGATTGCGTCGTCCCCTCCACCCCCCGCTGTGGGCAGAAGAAGCCCTGTGTAGATTAACCACCCGGGTTTCCGATTGAAATCAATGGAGAGCGTTTGCGGCCACTTTCAGCCTGGTTTTTGGGCGAGGGGTCCAAAACCAAAAATTTATGGCAGAAAAAAAAAAATTGTACGAAAAACACAGCTGGCGTTTCATTTGCCCTTTTTGATGCGGTATCAGATGCACTGTGTGAACACGCCGTTAGCGCACACAAATAACGCGTCCGGAAGCCTTGCCATACATTCCCAGAGTAAATAAACTGCCAAGTCCTATTTATAAGCAGAGGGTGGTAATGGCTACAGAGCGCCGCGACCACTTACCTGCTGCTCGTACTGCTTCTTCTTGGTCATTTCCAACATCTCCAGCTCCAGGTTTTCGTCCGGATCCTGCAAAAACTGCAGAGGGAGCAATGAGGCGGGAGCGAGCAGAGGCCTCCCATAGCCCACACACGGCTCTTTGTATGCACTTACAATGGCCACATCTGCCTTTCTCTTCCTGGAGGGCCCCGCCGCCGCCTGTCCGCGCCTCCTTTGTCGGCTTCTCTTTTGTGAAATTGCTGAAATTAAATATAAAAAAATAATAAATAAAATAACTCTGATCATGGCTGCAACAGATGGCACAGGAGAGGGGGGGGGCAGGGCTGGCACTGGGCACAGGGGCTCGGTACCTACCTCATCACTGGCATCTCAGGGGCAATGAGGAGGATCTGCAGCTGAAAATGAAGAGGACAGCAGGGTGAGAAGCTCACATTTGGCCAGGGGGACGTTGCAGGGCCTTCCCAGCCCCCACTGAAGCTTTGGCGCCTGGAGGAGGGGGGAAGGTGCAGGGGCCCCGGGAGCAATGCGGCCCTCAGAGTCAGAAGAAAATGGCTGTAAAGTTTGCACTGGGGGGGCTATAAGGGCGCGCTCCCCCCAGCAGACATTAACCCCCCAATTGCCGCTGAGGCCTACCGATTCCTCGGCAGTACTCAAGTGGTTAAACGCACCCCACAGTTATAACGCATGTAAGCCGCACCGGAAAGGACTTACCAGAAGTGTCGGGGTGCAGGGGCCCCTCCTCGGTCGGGGGGCTTAGCACAAGGAATCAGTAACACTATAGTTCCTCTGAGTATTGGGGTGCGCTATAGAAACACGGGGTCACATGTCTCCTACAGGCCGGCAGGTAATGGGGAGCCCCTCCTGGGAGCCGGGGCTGACATGGGGCAGGTTCCTCAGGCACGCGCCGCAATGTCGGGGGGGGGTCAGGGGGCTGTCTGCTCTGGGGCCCCTGCGACTCTCTGTATCACAGCCGCCGCACGCCCGACCCCCCAGTTATAGCCACCGCCGGCCGGGGATCCGGGGGAGGGACTGGCGCCCAGGGCGTGGCCTGCGGTGGGCGTGGCCAAGACACCTGGAAGTGGACGGGACACGTGGGGTGCGGGAGCCGAATGTAAACAGAGAGCGGTGTCGGGGGCCCCGCGGGGACCGGGGTGAGGTGAGGACCGGACACATTGTGGACTGAGGGGAGTGGGCGGGGCTCTGTGTGCGGGGAGCGTGCGTGACGTCACCGCGCTCTACACCCCCCCTATACACTGACCCTGCCGCACCTAATGTGTTCTAGGCCCTAGATTCACCTTCCGTATTCACCCCGTGCTTCAGGCCTCATGCACACGACCCTATGTATTTTGCGGTCCGTAAAAAAAAAAAATACGGATGGCGTCTGCGTGCATTAAGTATTTTGCGTAACGGAATAGCCGGCCCCTAATAGAACAGTCCTGTCCTTGTCGTGTTCTATTTTTGTGCGGAACGGACATACGGAGTAACTTCAGTTTTTTTTGGCGGAACTATTGAAATGAATGGTTCCGCATACGGTCCGCAACAAAAAACTGAACTGACACAGAGAGAAAACGCATCCGTGAGCCCTAAAAGCGCTTTGTGTAAATGGGCGACTTCCGTACGTACCACAAGACGCTTCTATAGGCGCCATATAACCGCTCTTTACCGCGTACATCCACCTAACATGTCTGCGTTCCCCCCCACCGCAGATCGCCTCCGTTCTTTTTGACCATCCATCCTGACGGCGTCCGGAGCAGTCAGAGGATTTTTGCGGTTTCTTACGTTTTCTAGGTTTAGCTTCACTGAATGGAGGTGAACCCCGAGGGGGCAGCCGCCGCGGCTACGCAGGGGGTCAGCGTGGTGGGACCTGTACGTTCTTGGCGTGTTTTAAAAAACCTCAGCACGAACTGCGGCGCGACCTGCCATTGGAGGCGGGGTCTGCGCAGATTTAACCTGCACTGAATTCAGGCTCAAACGCGCACCGCAAATCCTCCGTGTGAACATACCCTTAGAGCTCGTGTCCATTTCACGGCCATCCGTCCGCCACGGACGCAGCTTTCCAGAGCATCTCCTATCAGCGGTCAGTGAAAAACAGACGTATCGCCGTTTTTTCCGTGATTTTCACGGACCCACAGACTTCGATGGGCAGGTGTGCTTCGCATCCCAGACTGAAAGCAGTTCGTGTCTCCGTGATTTTTTTCACCGACTCTCGGTCAGTAAAAAAATACTGGTGTGTGAACAGAGACATTGAAATAAATGGGTACACGTGAAAAATGCGGACCGTACAAGTTAGCGAAAAGCAGAAATGTGAACGAGGCCTTAGCCTACCACACACCGGTGCAGACCTCAAAACAGAAATGCCGCGCAGTTTTTTTCATTTGGATTTCTATGCGTTTCTGCACCGTAAAACGCATGTTAGGCCCCATGCACACAACCGTTGTTTTGTTCCGCATCCAAGCCGCAGTATTTGCGGACCTATTCACTTCAATGGGGCCTAAAAATATGCAGACAGCGCTCCGTGTTCTGTCCGCATCCGTTGCTCCGTTCCGTGGTCTGCGAAAAAAAAATATAACCTTTCCTATTCTTGTCGGTTTTGTGGACAAGAATAAGCAGTTATATTAATGGCTGTCTGCGCCGTTCCGCACACGGATGCCATCCGTGTTTTGCGGATCCGCACCGGTCGTGTGCATGTAGCCTTTCTATGCATTTCTGCACCATAAAACGGTCTGTCTGTTTTTCACGGATCCGTTGTTCCGTATCTGAGGTTTTTTTTTCCCCTCTGATTTAAGTCCTCTTCCGTTCCGTTATTCCACAAAACATATCCGTATGCGATCCGTTTTTTGCGGATCGGAAACAGTAACTTATTAATCACCAAAGACATGAGCAATACGGGCTGGGCGTAGCATTTCTACAGTACGGATCCGCAAAATACGGATGTGTTCCGTGTGCGTTCCGTATTTTTTGCGGACCCATTGACTTAAAGGGGGCCTCGGATTGTGATTTGCGGACAATAATAGGACATGCACTACAATTTTTTTGCGGAACGGAAATACAGAAACGAAAAGCACACGGAGTACCTCCGTTGTTTTTGCGGACCCATTGAAGTGAATGGTTCCGCATACAGTCCACATAAAAAACCCGGAAAGGAAGCGGAAAGAAAATACGGTCGTGTGCATGAGCCCTTACTTATATGGTTTTTGTTGCAGATTTCATGCAGATCATTGAAGAACTGACGGCGATGCGTTTTTCACTGACGCCCCATTCACTTCTATGGGGCCAGGGCTGCAGGAAAAGCGCAGAATATAGAAAAGGCTGCGATTCTCATGCAACGCTGAGCTGATGCGTGAAAAAAACCGCTCATGTACACAGACCCATTGAAATTAATGGGTCCGGATTCAGTGCGGGTGCTATGCGTTTATGTCACGCATTGCACCCGCGCGGAAAACTCGCTCGTGTGAAAGGGGCCTTAAAGTCAGCGGCGCAATTCAGACTTCCTTTGAGCCTGACACAGGAATTCCCAGCATGCACCATTCCTGTCCAAATCGTTCATTCAAATAACTGGGGGCTGGGAAAAAATGGGATGTATCCGAAAGATCAGATGTATTCTGCAGATGGAAATCGGAGCGTCCTCCAGAGTCCTCATTCACATGGATCCTGCACTTCCGTGGGGCTGTGCCGGGTGGTAAATGCGTGCGGAGGCCATGCTGTTTACCGTACCTGTGAATTCATTGCCCCCGTCTACGGAGCGCTTCCATGACATTTCGATCCCTGCCTATGCTCTATTTTTTTTGCGGTGCAGACTGATCGCAGCCCCATTCAAGTTGAATGGGCCCGCATCCGCCAGCACAGGCCACACGGTGCCCGTGAATGCACAGCACAGGCGGCGCACATTCATGCGCATAAGCCCTAAGTGGAAGACTCGATCCGTGAAAGGGAACCTCGCTCAGAGTTGTGCTGCCATGCAGGGTGGCCCCGTTTAAGCTCCTGGGCCCCAATGCAAATTCTGTACTGATGTCTTACTGGGCCCAGGGCGATGGCTGCCCCTGCGCCCCTTACCGCTGCGTAAGTGATATTTGGATTGACCGCAACTCAAAGATCGAAACTTTGCGGTTTTCCAATCATTAGATACTGATGACCTGTCCTCAATATTAGGGCTTATGCACACTAACGTATTTTCATTCTGTGTCCGTTCCGTTTTTTTTGCAGACCGTAGGCGGAACTATTCATTTAAAAAAACGGAAGCGACTCTGCGTGCCTTCTGTTTTCCGTATGTCCGTTTAACAAAAAAAATAGAACATGTCCTATTATCGCCCGCATTACCGACAAGAACAGGACTGTTCTATAGGGGGCTGGCTTTTCCGTTCCGCAAAATACGGAATGCACACGGACATCTTCCATATTCTTTGCGGATCCGTTTTTTGCTGACTGCAAAATACATACGGTCGCGTGCATGAGGCCTTAGATGGGTGGGGGTCCAACACTGGGCCCCCCCACTGATCAGCTGTTTGCGGGCCGCATTACGTGCGCGGCCGGGTGCATGAGGCCTAATTAATATTGATGACCTGTCCTGAGGGGTGATTTTGACGCTTATTTTTCCTGTGCCGATTTTGCTGCAAGCCCAAAACTAATCTCCGGCCAAATCCTCGTGTGTTGCAGGCGGCGGATTCACCATGAATTTCACTGTCTGCCACGCAATGAAAATCCGCGGAAAGAATTGACATGCCGCAGATTTCAACGTAAAATTTCCACGTGGTGTAGATGTCCCAGTAAATCACAGTGAGCCCTGGCCGTGGCGCTGTGTTTTGTGAAGTTTGTGTGCAAGAGGCCTAATCCTGAGAATAGAGGCGCTTGCCCCCCCCCCCCCCTTTCCATTACTGGTCGCCTCTCTCCCCCGAACTTTTCGGGACAGTCCAAAATCTGCAAAATATATTAAGGGGGTGAAGGCTGAATGATCGTACGGCCTCCGTCGCCCATATGCTTCAGTCTCATGATATTTACTGGACTCCGATGTATGATCGGGGGGGAGGGGGGGGACTGGGATGCTTGGCGTCCATTCCTGTGCCCCGGACATGAGGTGGTCGCTGGTAATGGACGGGCCTGGGCTGATGGTGTCACCTCTCATACAGGAATTTCCGGTGTATGGACGGCCTCCGCATCAGCCAATCCCCCCCCTCCCCCTCCCTCCCTCAGGGGCTTAAAGGGAGGAAATGTAGCTGCCCCGTCTGCCATACCCCCTATTCCATGCTAAACCCCTTTGTGAATAGATTCTATGGGATGTGGGGCCCCAACATTATATGGACCCCATAGGCTGCCTCTACGGCAGTGATCTCTAACCTGTGTCTGCCTTGCAAAACTACAACTCCCAGCATGCCCCCAGAGCCACAGATTGGAGATCACTGCAGTACAGTATGCAGCCTGTCAGGGCATGCTGGGAGTTGTAGTTTTGCAGTAGCAGAGAGTCACAGGTTGGAGATCACAACTGTATAGTGTACAGGTTATCAGAGCATGCTGGGAGTTGTAGTTTTACAGCGTCAGGAACACCAGAGGTTGGAGATCACTACTGTATAGTATGCGGGCATGCTGGGAGTTGTAGTTTTACAGCGTCAGGAACACCAGAGGTTGGAGATCACTACTGTATAGTATGCGGGCATGCTGGGAGTTGTAGTTTTACAGCGTCAGGAACACCAGAGGTTGGAGATCACTACTGTATAGTATGCGGGCATGCTGGGAGTTGTAGTTTTACAGCGTCAGGAACACCAGAGGTTGGAGATCACTACTGTATAGTATGCGGGCATGCTGGGAGTTGTAGTTTTACAGCGTCAGGAACACCAGAGGTTGGAGATCACTACTGTATAGTATGCGGGCATGCTGGAAGTTGTAGTTTTACAGCGTCAGGAACACCAGAGGTTAGAGATCACTATTGTATAGTATGCGGGCATGCTGGGAGTTATAGTTTTACAGCGTCAGGAACACCAGAGGTTGGAGATTAATGCTGTATAGTATGCAGGCATGCTGGGAGTTGTAGTTTTACAGCGTCAGGAACACCAGAGGTTAGAGATCACTATTGTATAGTATGCGGGCATGCTGGGAGTTATAGTTTTATAGCGTCAGGAACACCAGAGGTTGGAGATCACTACTGTATAGTATGCAGGCATGCTGGGAGTTGTAGTTTTGCAGGAGAGCCACATGTTGGGGATCACTGTCCGCCTCAGTCTCTCTGGTTAGTACGGTGGTTGGAGGTTGTTCCTTATGAAATGTAGATTTAAAGGGCTGTTCCATCCTCCTCTGTGAATCTGCTCGCGGTCACTCCTCCTCCTGTTTTCTTATTTTTTTTTGAAAGGCGATGAAGTTCTTGCAGCTCTTTGGGAGACTGAGGTCCGTTGTCATTGGGATGGTGCACCTGAAAGCCTTACCAGGTAGGTGGGGGAGGGGCGGCTAGATGCCAGTTACAGGGGTTTTACAGGATTTTTATACTGATGACCCATCCTCAGGACAGGTCATCGGTATCTGATCGGCGGGGGTCCGACACCCGGGGCCCCCGCCGATCAGATGCTCCTGTGAGCGCCGCGCCCTTCTCCCTGCTCACCAAGCACAGCGCCGCGCATTGTATTGTGGCCGTGCTTGGTATAGCGCCCCATTGGGCCTGAGCGCCATATTAAACACGGCCGCTATACATTGTATGACCATGTGCTTGGTGAGCACGGAGAAGGGCGCGGCGCTCACAGGAGCATCTGATCGGCGGGGGCCCCGGGTGTCGGACCCCCGCCGATCAGATACCGATGACCTGTCCTGAGGATAGGTCATCAGTATGAAAATCCCAATTAATCCCCTTTAAGTGATCATAGCGTTCCTTTCACGTTAACCCTTGTTTTCCAGGCACGCCGCGCTGCACGTCATCAGTGGGGCAGATTCTGGAGGAGGCTTGTAAGGAAGCTGAGATCTACAGGAAGGCTGGCATTGTAAGGGTTAAGGCGTCCCTGTTATTCAGTGACATCCTGTACAGGCCAATTATCTCATATCCGTCAGTCTTCACAGCTGTCTCCTGATTGGATGCTGCGGCTGTCACTCAGGACAGAGAGGAGGGGCTGTGAAGCTTCCCGGACACTTGCAGGAGCAGAACCTGGCAGAGTAAAACTTCATAATCACACTACTCCTGATCATAAAAGCTCCAGAATAGGTACATTTGTTCTGTTCTCCCCAGCCGCCAACTGGCACTGTCAGCAATTTATCATAGTGTAAACTGCTGACAGCTCCCTTTAACCCATTAGTGCATAGTGCCATACATGTACAGCGTTAGTGTGGAGCGGACTGAGAAAAATGTGGCAGGTGGCGGTTGTGACCGGAATCAGAGATACTGCTGATCTAAGGTCTGTCATAGAGCTGCCAGCAGAGCCATGAAAAATCCCATAGACTGCAATAGAAGGTGTGCACATGTACATGTAATGGGACTAAAAATTACAGAAAAAAAATCTTGAAAACTAAAAAAAATTAAATTTTAATGAACCCCTTTCTCAATTTTTACATGTAAAAATAAACAAATAAAAATATAAACATAACCAGTATCTCCTCATCTAAAAAATGTGTTATCTACCCCAAAATGGTAGCAGTAAAAACTGCAGCTCGCCCTAAAAAATAAGCCCTCCGTAGACAGAAGTATAAAAAACATAAGGTCAGAATATGGTGATGCAAAAAAGTTTTATTTTTTTAGAAGGTTTTTATTTATTTATTTATTTTGAAGTAGTAAAACATAATATAAACCATACAGATTTGTAATAACCCACAGAGTAAGGACCTCGTGTCATTTTTAGCGCATAGTGAAAACCATAGTAACAAAACCAAACCTTGGCGAAATTTTTATATTTTTATTTACTCTACAAATGTATTTATTTTTTTCCATTTTTAAATACAACTGAAATGGTGCCATTAAAAAAAAACTTGCCCTGCAAAAAATAAGCCCCCGTACGGCTCTGTGAACAGAAAATGTAAAAAAGTTGTGGCTCTCGGAAGGTGGCGAGGAAAAAAACGAAAATGCAAAAACAAAAATTGGCCCAGTCCTTAAGGGGGGGTTGTATCCGCCTGGACCTTGATGGCATATCACTAGGATAGGGCATCAAAGTCAGATAGGTGGGACTTTGACGTCGGCATTTCCGCTCACTTCGCGGGTCCCATTCTGGAAATCTATCTAGGACCCGCACCTATCCTAGGGATATGCCACCAGTGGCTCAGCTAAGACAACCCTTTTAGTGGGATCAGATAATAAAGTTACGTCTGCCTGGTCACCACTAGGGGGAGCTCACAGCATACTGTTTTATCATTGCAGTGGACAGAAGGCTCCCTCTAGTGGTGGCTGCAGCTATGACAGATGTTATCATGTAACTATATCTGTGCAGGGGATTTGGAGCTTTGTAGCAGAAAAACGGAGCTCTGACCTGATAGATATGAGCTTGCCGTTAATTGCAACGCCTGGATTTGATCTGTCTGCCCAGCCTCGGCGCTTTATTGGAGCTGGTGATTTTCTCTTGTCAGGACGGCCTGATGGTGGAGAACATGAACGACGTCCCGTATACCCTGCACGTCGGACCGGAGGTTACGGCATCCATGGCCGCGGTGTGCGCCGCTGTCAGGCAGACGTGCCCACAGCTCCCTCTAGGGGTTCAGGTCCTCGCTTGCGCCAATCAGCAAGCCTTGGCGGTGGCGCTGGCAGCAGGTAAACAGCAGGGACTGTAAGGGTAAGTCCAAGTTGGTGGGGTGAGGACTAGCAGGAAGCCCCCCTCCCCCCAGTACATGACTCCCATCCGGACCCCTAATCTCCGCTGTTGTACAGGACTGGACTTCATACGAGCCGAGAGCTTTGTCTTCTCTCACGTCGCTGACGAAGGACTGGTGAGCGCCTGCGCTGGAGACCTGCTGCGGTACCGCAAGGCTGTGGGCGCGGAGCACGTCCAGATCTTCGCCGACATTAAGAAGAAGCACAGGTCAGTGGCAGCGGGCGCCGCGGACGTTGCTGTTAGCAATGAGGCTTGTAAAATTCTGCAACTTCCTAATAGGCTTTTTTTTATTAAGTTCAAGATTTTTGCTTGCTGTCAGTGAATGGAAACAGAAATGTTTGGAAACTGATCTCTATTTTTATGATGGATCCATTTGACCTGGAGACAAGGCAGTTTAGATTGTGTGACCTGCGATTGGTTGGCGTCTTGTATTTCGCTCGCTAGATACAATTGTAGCAACCCCTCAGCTATGAGAAATATAAGGTCAGGATGGTTTTGGAGCCTCTGGATGTACAGAAGAATGTTTTTGTTTGCTGACTGCAAGCAGAGATCTTGAAAAGGATGAGGAGTTACAGCAAAGTCTCAGAAACTTTGAGATCTGTGACTTAGGGCTCGTTCACACGACCGTGTGGACGGCAAATTGCGCGGGCACCGTCCGTGGGGCAGCCGCATGGGGATCGCAGTCCCATTCACTGGAATGGGGCCGCGATGCGTCCGTTCTGCAAAAAGATAGCGCAACTTCTATTTTTGCGGTGCGGAGGCACGGAACGGAACCCCAGAAAGTACTCCGTAGTGTTCCGTTCCGTATTGAAGTGAATGGGTCCGCATCCGTGATGCAGAATGCACACGGAACGGTGCCCGTGTATTGCGGATCCGTAAATGCGGTCCGCAGAACGACAACGGGCAGCACGCGCGAGCCCTTAGCCAGTGATTCCGTTTTTTATATGGATGGGTCCTTTAAAAAAATGTCCGTGTTCTCAGCTCCCACGCCGTGACTGCGGACGTTACGATATCGGAGACGGCAAAGGCAGCGGAGTTCTTCTTGGCGGATGGCGTTATATTGACCGGCGTCGCTACAGGACAAGAGGCAGATCCGCGAGAACTGAAAGGTAAAGTACAAAGATCCTCACCTCCCGACCAATACTTCTCACAGCTGAAGGTTCGCTACACTACACGCTTTTACCTGCACTGATACATTGTAACAGGTCGGCAGTCGATGCGCGCTGCTGATGGGTTTAGCCCACAGAGGATTGTCTAGACTGGATTCAATTGTTACAAACTCCCAGCTGTGAGAAGTCTTGGGTCAGGATGAGTTTTCGCTCTCTCTGGACGTTTCTGTTCACTGACAGCAATCAGAGAGGTGGAGGCTGGTGAGAAGGTCTATTAGATGTATTTCCATAGAGGATCTGCCATTAACCTCTTCCGTCCCGTCCTAGAGGTCCAGCGCTGCGTCCAGATTCCCGTTCTCGTCGGGTCGGGGGTGACGCTGGATAACCTGGAGAAGTACTCCGACGCCAGCGCCTTGATCGTCGGCTCCTACTTCAAACGTGGCGGCGACTGGAGAAACAACGTGGACTACGAGAAGGTCATGACCTTCATGGACAAGGTCAATAAGCTGCGGGACTGATGGACAGTCAGCTGGTGCTGCCCCCTGGTGGCCACTATGGGAGTAGTAGTCCTGGGCCTTTCGACCGACCTCTGATTTTCCACAAATTTTAAATGTTAAATTTAATTTTTACATTTTTCAAGTGAAAAATAATTAAGTTGAAACATTTTCCGGTTTGTCTTCTGTCTCTGGATACAATCATCTGCCGGTTGCTAGGCAGCGCTCTGACCCCCCCCCCCCCCCCCCCCCCCCGTCACTTCCATCAGTGCACTGTATCATCAAGCAGATGTCTTCATATCCCGTAAACTCTGCGGAGGTCAGAGGCAATGGAAAACCACTGCATTTGTTTGCAGCTGCCTCTAGGGGGAGCACAGAGATTTTACAGCTTCTGTTGAGTTTAATGGTTATTACAGATTTCTATGCACTGAGTTCCCCCAGACAGTTTTATAGTATATTGTGTGACGGGGAAATAGTGGATTTAGAGCCATATGGGGAGATTTATCAGTGTGTTTATGTAAGATGCTTCCTGATCATCACAGAATAAGTAATGTAGTGCAGAATAATGAGTGCAGCTCTGGAGTATAATACAGGATGTAACTCAGGATCAATACAGGATAAGTAATGTATGTACACAGTGACTGCACCTGCAGAATAGTGAGTGCAGCTCTGGAGTATAATACAGGATGTAACTCAGGATCAGTACAGGATAAGTAATGTATGTACACAGTGACTGCACCAGCAGAATAGTGAGTGCAGCTCTGGAGGATAATACAGGATTTAACTCAGGATCAGTACAGGTTAAGGAATGTAATGTATGTACACAGTGACTGCACCAGCAGAATAGTGAGTGCAGCTCTGGAGTATAATACAGGATGTAACTCAGGATCAGTACAGGTTAAGTAATGTAATGTATGTACATAGTGACTTCACCAGCAGAATAGTGAGTGCAGCTCTGGAGTATAATACAGGATGTAACTCAGGATCAGTACAGGATATGTAATGTATGTAGACAGTGACTGCACCAGCAGAATAGCGAGTGCAGCTCTGGAGGATAATACAGGATTTAACTCAGGATCAGTACAGGATAAGTAATGTATGTACACAGTGACTGCACCAGCAGAATAGTGAGTGCAGCTCTGGAGTATAATACAGGATGTAACTCAGGATCAGTACAGGATAAGTAATGTATGTACACAGTGACTGCACCAGCAGAATAGTGAGTGCAGCTCTGGAGTATAATACAGGATGTAACTCAGGATCAGTACAGGATAAGTAATGTATGTACACAGTTACTGCACCAGCAGAATAGTGAGTGCAGCTCTGGAGTATAATACAGGATGTAACTCAGGATAAGTAATGTATGTACACAGTGACTGCACCAGTAGAATAGTGAGTGCAGCTCTGGAGTATACTACAGGATGTAACTCAGGATCAGTACAGGATAAGTAATGTAATGTATGTACACAGTGACTCCACCAGCAGAATAGTGAGTGCAGCTCTGGAGTATAATACAGGATGTAGCTCAGGATCAGTACAGGATATGTAATGTATGTAGACAGTGACTGCACCAGCAGAATAGCGAGTGCAGCTCTGGAGTATAATACAGGATTAACTCAAATCCTAATATATGCTGTACAATGATACAGTGCACAGATCAGCTTTATAAAACATAACCTTTGCTTAGTGTCCCCAGCCTGTATGAGTGACAGGAGCAGCGCTCTCTCACATTACAGCACACGTCATTACACCCATCTACCACTGGATGGCACTATCCCACACGTGTAACACAAGGATGAATTAAAAGCTAATGTTACGTGCGGGCGACGCCGCTCCGCGGACACTAGAGGGCACTGTGCCTCATCTATGAGGGCAGTAAATGGAATTTTTTACACGGGTGGCGACGGCTACCAAAGTGCCAGCAGCTAGTCACGTGCCAGGGAACAGCCAATGGCTGCACGGCACATTCCCTTTCATTCTGTCTAACGCTGCCGTATCCCAGCGCCGGCCGCGCTGCACGTGGCTCCCGGTAACCGCTGCGCGTGGAGCCGAGGGAACATCAAATCTGTGAGAAATCACAACGGTGACCCTTCCGAGCCCTTGTGACGTCATCACCTCCATCTCAGACACGAGTGACTTCTGGGGGCCACGCTCTATGGTTTTCCAGCCAATGGGACGCGAGTGAGTGGTAGCCCCGCCCCCTAAAGCTGTCACATGTCACCAGATAGAAAGTAAAAGGAGAGACTGCTGACCCGAAACAGGTGAGCTGTGACTACTACTCCCACCATGCCAGGGGTGTGCTGACTCTGCTGGAGATTGTTCCAGAGAGACTCTTCGGGTATGCTGGGACTTGTAGTGAAGTGCTGCTTGGAGGGTATGTCACCTGGCAGGGAATGCTGGGAGTTGTAGTTCCACTGGTAGAATATGGGCACTGATGGGTTCTGTTTTGCACAAATCTGTAGATCAGAGGTTACCCAATATCTGGCTGTCAGAGCATGCTGGGAGTTGTAGTAGTTGTGTAACAGGAGGGCTGGGTCAGTTGTAAACCTTTGGGGGGGGATGGTGGCGGCAGTGAGGCGGAGCGGGACAGGCGAGGGGAGCGGGGCAAAGAGTGTTAGTCAGAGAGCTAATGGGTGAAAGTCCAAAAGATCTTAGACTAACCGCAGGGAGGAGGCACCGTCAGCGAGGTATCGCAGGGGCGAAAGGAGGCACCATCAGCGAGGTATCGAGGAGGCGAGAGGAGGCACCATCAGCGAGGTATCGAGGGGACGAAAGGAGGCGCCATCAGCGAGGTATCGCGGGGGCGAGAGGAGGCACCATCAGCGAGGTATCGAGGGGGCGAAAGGCTGGCGGTGACTGTAGATGTAGAGTAACGTAAAAACCTGCCACAAGGAAGGCGCCAAATCCCTGTATGTCACTGAGAGGCGTCCTCAGAGCGGGAATGGGAAATAGAAAGTAACACAGAGAGAGGTGATCCACTGCAATATGATACAGAGGGAGGTGATCCACTGCAATATGATACAGAGGGAGGTGATCCACTGCAATAAGATACAGAGAGAGGTGATCCACTGCAATATGATACAGAGGGAGGTGATCCACTGCAATATGATACAGAGGGAGGTGATCCACTGCAATATGATACAGAGAGAGGTGATCCACTGCAATAAGATACAGAGGGAGGTGATCCACTGCAATATGATACAGAGGGAGGTGATCCACTGCAATAAGATACAGAGGGAGGTGATCCACTGCAATAAGATACAGAGGGCGGTGATCCACTGCAATAAGATACAGAGGGAGGTGATCCACTGCAATAAGATACAGAGGGAGGTGATCCACTGCAATAAGATACAGAGGGAGGTGATCCACTGCAATATGATACAGAGGGAGGTGACCCACTGCAATAAGATACAGAGGGAGGTGATCCACTGCAATATGATACAGAGGGAGGTGACCCACTGCAATAAGATACAGAGGGAGGTGATCCACTGCAATAAGATACAGAGGGGTCCTAAACCCAGTGATTTCAGCTGGACCATCTTATGTGTATGGGGGCCCCCCGACTCTCACTATGAGGTTGGGTTTCAGTATGCCTGATCTGTTCTCAGGGGTTAAGCCATTAGCAGAGGTGTCGGGTGGTGCCGTTCTCCTGACAACACGCGCATGCTCCGCCGAGCTGAGTGTGCATGTGGGGAGAAATAGCTGGAAGCCGCCCCCTTCTTCTGGAGTGCGTTCGGATGATCAATAACCATGTTATAAGGGAAAATAATACAATCTTCAGAACATCAATCCCAAGCCTGAACTTCTGTGAAGAAGTTCGGGTTTGGGTACCAAACATGCGCGATTTTTCTCACGCGAGTGCAAAACGCATGACAATGTTTTGCACTCGCGCGGAAAAATCGCGCATTTTCCCGCAACGCACCCGCCTCTTATCCGGGCAAAAAACATGACGCCCGTGTGAAAGAGGCCTAATAGATGGAGGTACGTGGTGGAGTTACTTGCCTTTAATGTGAGGCACACAGTTTTATAAATTTGGACCCCCACGTGCCTCAGTAACCTCATCAAGTACCTCACATTAACCCCATGTTGCCCATTCTGTGAGGAGATGCTTGATGGGGGCACATGGAGGTATTAACGATAATAATAATTAGTCACCCCCATTGTTTATCTCACATAATGAGTCCCATTAACCCCAGTGTTGCTGGCCTGCCTTTATTTCAGGCTGGCCAAGTCCGTTCACTGACTAATGACCGGACTCTGGACTCCACACTGTCGGACATGACTCGGCTGCAGGACATATGACGTGTAGTGCTCCACCTGGTGGTGTGAGGCGGTACTGCGTCATGGCAGCCCGTCAGATCTCAGCGTCTTGTTTTCAGTGGCGCTTTATACGCGCTTCCCCGCCGTCCTCCTGTCGTGACAGTACAGTCATGACACAGCCTCATGTTACAGTGGGGCCACTATGACAGGGCCCCATCATTATCGCAATTATTTGTAAATCTCTCTGTTCCCTCCTGTACCTTTGTATGGCTATTGCGGCCATTTTGTTTTCTCCTGTACATTTCTTGTGGCCATTTTCTTCCCTCCCGTACGTTTGTTTTATGCTCATTGCGGCCATTTTGTTTCTGTTCCAGCCGTGAACATGCCGATTAATGTGGACGACATCCTGCGCCTTCTGTGCCACTTGTCGACGGAGCAGAAGATGAAGGTGGCCATAAAGCATTCTGCCAGGGGGGCCGTGGCTGCCGGTGCTGGAGCCTTTGTAGGGGGATTGCTAGGAGGACCCCCGGGGATAGCCGTGGGTAATGTACAAGTTTTACCGTCTTCATGGCTGCCATGATGTCCCTGGGTAAATCTAGATCGCTGGGGGTCCCACCGCTGCTCCAATAAAACGGGGGACACGGAATCCCTGTTCTCGGGCGCAGTGGGACCCCCACCATCACATCACAGGTCCTATGTCAATCTTGGAACAACCCCTTTAAGCCCGTCCCGCTCAGCGGCAGCGAGGGATTGGGGGGGGCAGGGGGATATGGGCCCTAACACTATTCCCATGGCCGCCATCTATAGTACTCTTATTAATCCCTGTCCGAGGAATTTTCTACACATAATTATTATCGCCGCGGTCATAACGACCTGAGCTTTTAAATAATCACATTAATAATTAAAATTTCAAATTAAATAATAATTAAAATTATATAATTAAAAAAATGATTACAATGAAAAATAAAAAGCGATAAGAAAAGTCGTATATGCGCCAACATGGCAGCAATAAGAGCCCCCTGCGGTAAGGGGTTAATGGCCCATTGCTTGTGTTTTTCAGGTGGCGCTCTGGGGGGCGTTCTAGGAGCCTGGATGGCGAACGGACAGTTTAAGCCCGTTCCCCAGATCCTGATGGAGATGCCGCTTGTGCAGCAGCAGAAGCTGTGCGAGCAGATCTACGCCATCATCCGGAACCTGGACTGGACGGACGCCACGCAGCTCATCATGCTGGTCTCGGGCAATGCCGCTTTACAACAGCGGGTGGCAGCAGCGCTCATCGGATACGTGACACAGGAGCTGAAAGCCGAAATCCAGTACGGAGACTAGACTGCAGCGTCAGTGGTCACATGACCACGTGGTTCGCCGCCACGGAGGGACTTTAGGATAATGACTGTGAAGACTGACTGATGTAATAGTATGGCGCTGCGTGCAATCTGCCACAGGGGGCGCCGTACACGGCACACACTAGCCAAAAGACGATGCCACTGACAGAAATCGAAAAATATATATATATTTTTGGGTTTAAATTGCTGACCTTGTGCTAATCTCAGGATCGGAATCACAGTGTCTGAATTCGCGCAACTGCGGCGGCCTTCGAAACTGAACTGCGCAATATGATTTGCTCTAATTGCAGCAAACGTCATGTGACATTTACCGTTTAAGAGCTCATGCACAAATGTATAGTTTTTTTCCCCAATTTAAATTTTTTTTTTACAGGTCCATATGTGGAACCATTAATTTCAATGGTGCTTGAAAAAAAAACGGAAATGACTGTACATCTGCATGTCTATTCCGACCCCAAAAAAGAACATGTCCTATTCTTGTCCGTTTTGTGGAGAAGGACAGGCATTGTTATAATGGATCTGCGGGAAGAAAAAACGTATGCAACATGGACGTCACACATTATGTCATCCGTTTTTTTTTGCGGGCCGGAAAGTACATACGGTCGTGTGCATGAGCCCTAAGTATGATATGATGCGCCATGCATTTTTACACCCGCAACTGACCTGCGCGCGGCATCACTTTTGATGAAGTGATTTTTTTTCTTGCGGTGTCTTCGGTAGGATTTTTTTGTAATTTATGTTTATTATGGTGTTTACTGAGTAATAGGATTAAGGCTCCATTCACACATCCGTAATAATGGGTCCGCATCTGTTCCGCAAATTGCGGAACGGGTGCGGACCCGTTCATTCTCTATGGGGCTGGAATGGATGCAGACAGTGTGCTGTCCGCATCCGCATTTCCGGAGCACGCCGCCGATCTTCCAGTCCGCGGCTCCAGAAAAAAAATAGAACATGGGGGTAAAGTGTGGACAGCCCCTTAACTCTCAGTTTATGCTGACCATTTGTCCTGCAGCCCCATGTACATTCGTGGAGGGCTCCACCATAGGTTCCCCAGCACTCTGTACTGATGAGGGGCGTTAATATAAGGCCCTGTACTCCTGCTGGCCTATAGCTGTTTATTTTTCTGGCCAGACGGCATCACCTCAGGTGCCTTTATAGAATACGGGTAAACCTAAAGAGATAAGCGGGGGCGTTTACCAGTTGAAACTCCACCCCCGAGCAGCCGAAGAGCATTGATCTTGTGCTATAAGAGGCATTGTTTTGCCACTTGGGGGCGCTAGACCATAACTATCAGTTTCCTAACATGTTTCCAATAACACGTTATCCATGGAGCCGCAGCTGTAGGGCGTCATAAAATGCAATGATTGGGGAGCCTTATGTGATATACTAGAAGATTGCTAGTTAAGCAATGCCCCAAATATAGTATTTAGTATTATGGAGTTGCCTTTAATTTACATACATTGCAGAAGAAGGTAAAGTCTATCACCTCCAAAACCGCTTTCAACCTAAGCATACCGCCATGTAGGGTAGGTGGTCCGAAACATAACTCTACTTTTATTGTGAAAATCCGTTGTTTTGTTGTTTTTTTGAGAAATGCTTCTTTTTCTTTTTATGTAAATAAGGTTTTTGGTGCACTGTGGGCGGAGCTGCTCTGTTGGGTGCACCGTTGCTTCACTAGTAATGCAGACCAGTACATCACCTCCTGTTTGACTGACAGTCTCTGAGATTTCACAGCTGGAGCGATGGCGTAGACAAAGACAGGTGCGTCGATCGGAGCGGCCCCGCCCAAAGTGCACCGAAAATCTTATTTGCATAAAAATGAAATGAAGCATTTCTTAGGATTAGAAGGACCGGGTTTTCACAAGAAAGTCTAAATAGAGTCTCATTGATTGTTATTCTGGACACATGGGCTTTCACAACCTCTCAACGTAATTCCGCTAATCAAGCTCGCGACCAAACAACCCAAGCCTTCTTAAAGGCGCTGTCCACTTTGTACTACCCCTATTTGTCAGTGGGTCTGCGGGTGCTCCGCTGCTGTGATCACAGTGATCGCCTGTAATCTGCACAGGAAACTGGCAGTGAGTGTTTAGTTTCCCTGCAGTGCCACCACAGGTGAAATAGAGCATTACACCGGTGTTATTGAAATCAGCAGGCTGTCTGAGGACGTGCTGGGTCCTCCAGAGTGAGGGACTCTTTGTACCTCTTTTTTGTAACTTTGAGGTATAGAGGAATTGTCTATTTTTGGATTTTTTTTCTTAATTATTATATCAATTATATTTTTGACTGGCATGAAGTAGCCGTTAGGATGTGGACACCAGGTGTGGCCTTGTACCCCTCTGCTGTTTGTTCTGTCTGCTCTGAACAATATTTGATACCTCAATAAATAAAAATATAGAATTGTATTTTTTGTGTTGGGTCTTTTATTTTTTTATTTTTTGTTTTCCATATAAATAAATTCGTATTTTTGTATTTTTTATTTTTTTGCCTGACAGATGTTGCTACGTCATCACAGAGCCCTGACTGCTGTGCCGGACAAATCCTGGGGGTCCGTCTGTTGTCTGAGGGTCAGAATATTTCTGCTGTTGCTGTTAATAAACACCAGAGACCCCGATAACAACCTAAAAACCTTGAGCCTCATCTTCCTGCTTCTTTTTCATAGGCTGGGTCTGGTATTGCACTGTTAGAATGAATGGCGCTATGGGTAAGGGCGGCACTGTTTCTGGATGAGAACAACCATATTTCCCTAATCACATACGCCTTTATTGCTGAGAAAAATTAAGTCTTAATATATGCAAATGAGCCTTTAGGTGCAACGGGGGCGTTGCCGTTACACCTAGAAGCTCAGCTCTCTCTGCAACTGCCGCGCCCTCTGCACTTTGACAGGACCAAGCAGTGTAAATATGATCCCACCTGGCCCTGGCAATCCAAGTGTTAAAGGGACACTTACCTTATTTTCATTGGATAATGTTCGGAGGTCAGGCCCTGGACGACCCCTCCCCTGCTTTACACTCCACCCTTCATCCCCCTATTGCTGATTCGGCTCTCTGGGGTCCTCTATTTTCTATGTGCGGCCCCGGAATGTTGTGATGGAAAGTCTCAAAGTTTCTTCTTTCGGGGCCGACATATATAAAAAAAACATAAAATGACAATTTGTAACATTTATCATTCCTCGCGCAGCTGGAGCTGGGCGCGCAGACTGCTTCTGAAATCCCGCCCCAGTGCTGGAGCTAGGCGCGCAGACTGCTTCTGAAATCCCGTCCCAGTGCTGGAGCTGGGCGCGCAGACTGCTTCTGAAATCCCGCCCCAGTGCTGGAGCTGGGCGCGCAGGCTGCTTCTGAAATCCCGCCCCAGTGCTGGAGCTGGGCACGCAGACTGCTTCTGAAATCCCGCCCCAGTGCTGGAGCTGGGCGCGCAGACTGCTTCTGAAATCCCGTCCCAGTGCTGGAGCTGGGCGCGCAGACTGCTTCTGAAATCCCGCCCCAGTGCTGGAGCTGGGCGCGCAGACTGCTTCTGAAATCCCGTCCAAGTGCTGGAGCTGGGCGCGCAGACTGCTTCTGAAATCCCGTCCCAGTGCTGGAGCTGGGCGCGCAGACTGCTTCTGAAATCCCGTCCCAGTGCTGGAGCTGGGCGCGCAGACTGCTTCTGAAATCCCGTCCCAGTGCTGGAGCTGGGCGCGCAGACTGCTTCTGAAATCCCGTCCCAGTGCTGGAGCTGGGCGCGCAGACTGCTTCTGAAATCCCGTCCCAGTGCTGGAGCTGGGCGCGCAGACTGCTTCTGAAATCCCGCCCCAGTGCTGGAGCTGGGCGCGCAGACTGCTTCTGAAATCCCGTCCCAGTGCTGGAGCTGGGCGCGCAGACTGCTTCTGAAATCCCGCCCCAGTGCTGGAGCTGGGCGCGCAGACTGCTTCTGAAATCCCGCCCCAGTGCTGGAGCTGGGCACGCAGACTGCTTCTGAAATCCCGCCCCAGTGCTGGAGCTGGGCGCGCAGACTGCTTCTGAAATCCCGTCCCAGTGCTGGAGCTGGGCGCGCAGACTGCTTCTGAAATCCCGCCCCAGTGCTGGAGCTGGGCGCGCAGACTGCTTCTGAAATCCCGCCCCAGTGCTGGAGCTGGGCGCGCAGACTGCTTCTGAAATCCCGTCCCAGTGCTGGAGCTGGGCGCGCAGACTGCTTCTGAAATCCCGTCCCAGTGCTGGAGCTGGGCGCGCAGACTGCTTCTGAAATCCCGTCCCAGTGCTGGAGCTGGGCGCGCAGACTGCTTCTGAAATCCCGCCCCAGTGCTGGAGCTGGGCGCGCAGACTGCTTCTGAAATCCCGTCCCAGTGCTGGAGCTGGGCGCGCAGACTGCTTCTGAAATCCCGCCCCAGTGCTGGAGCTGGGCGCGCAGACTGCTTCTGAAATCCCGCCCCAGTGCTGGAGCTGGGCGCGCAGACTGCTTCTGAAATCCCGTCCCAGTGCTGGAGCTGGGCGCGCAGACTGCTTCTGAAATCGCCTTGGAAACCGGGCAAATAAAATAAAAACTTACCAAGCGCAGCCCAGCCGCCATCCTTGGGAAAGTCTACCTGCCATTTTGAAAACGCAGCTATCTGTTTTGCATCATTCACAAGCTAGAGTGTCCGTGGAAGGCAGCGGGTGAGGGCGAATTCTTATGGCTTTGTCTCTTGCTTTTTATTGTTTTCATAGTTAACCGCTGAACATTTTTGATGTTTAGAAGCAATTCATCCAAAAAATTACATTGTGGCCTGGGGTCTTTTCTCTTTTCTTAGACATTTTCTTTTAAGGTGATAGAGCTGTAGCCAAAAATAAGGAGGGGGGGAGAGATCAGATTTTTTTAAATTTATTTTTTTATTATATAATTTGCTTTCCTTGGCAGCTACCCCCTCCTGAATCCACCTGACCTGTTAATCCTTATGTATGAGAGACACTTCGAAAACGTTCGCACCGGCCATGTTTGCAAGCCCCCATTCACATTAGTAGGTAACACTATCGATGGCACAAATGAGGTCTGTAGAGGAAGCCAAAGTGCCCTACCTCCCATCTTTTGGTCCGCACTGAGGCCTTTACCACCATGGGTCATCTCTGCCACCTTTTATTTTAAGGAAAATGTATTCCAACCACCATGCCCCTCCAATCATAGCAGCAGGCACCCAAAATGGTTTAACTCATTCTTAAGATCCTAAGATGAAAAATTTGTACCCGGGCCTCTGACTACCACATGTTCTTCAAATCACTACGACAACTACCTCTGCATCCCCCAGAACTAGTCCGCCCCCCCCCCCCCCATGCTGTACTACATCACTAGTGAAAACCCTGTTTTATTATTCCTTATTGTCAAAGCTCTGGAAAGTAGAGATAACATCTGCTCGTTGTCCATACACCCGCTGCAGGATTCATCTGGAACGTTCTGTCAGGCCTGCTGCAATATGCTGTCCTACTAAACTCCTCCGAGTGACAGGGACCTGGCGCAGAGCCGGAGCCCAACCGTCCAAAATCTCTTTCACAGAGCAGATCTTGTGACACGTAATTCCTGCCAATACTCTGCAAAACACAACCACTTTACTAAGCGTCTGGTCAAAATGCCGACCAGAGAAGAGTCCATATAGCAATCACTGCTGACATCGTCATGATAGAAACAGTGATCAATACTGACATCATACTGCACAGAGACAACTGTTGGGAATAAAAGTCTGGCTCAGAAAAACAACCACATATAGTCCAGTATATCTACTATAATACTGCTACTATCTACAAGAATATAACTACTATAATACTGCTACTATCTACAAGAATATAACTACTATAATACTGCTACTATCTACAAGAATATAACTACTATAATACTGCTCCTATGTACAAGAATATAACTACTATAATACTGCCTCCTATGTACAAGAATATAACTACTATAATACTGCCTCCTATGTACAAGAATATAACTACTATAATACTGCTCCTATGTACAAGAATATAACTACTATAATACTGCCTCCTATGTACAAGAATATAACTACTATAATACTGCTCCTATATACAAGAATATAACTACTATAATACTGCCTCCTATGTACAAGAATATAACTACTATAATACTTCTCCTATGTACAAGAATATAACTACTATAATACTGCCCCCTATGTGCAAGAATATAACTACTATAATACTGCTCCTATGTACAAGAATATAACTACTATAATACTGCTTCCTATGTACAAGAATATAACTACTATAATACTGCTCCTATGTACAAGAATATAACTACTATAATACTGCCTCCTATGTACAAGAATATAACTACTATAATACTGCCTCCTATATACAAGAATATAACTACTATAATACTGCCTCCTATGTACAAGAATATAACTACTATAATACTGCCTCCTATATACAAGAATATAACTACTATAATACTGCCTCCTATGTACAAGAATATAACTACTATAATACTGCCTCCTATGTACAAGAATATAACTACTATAATACTGCTCCTATGTACAAGAATATAACTACTATAATACTGCCTCCTATGTACAAGAATATAACTACTATAATACTGCCTCCTATATACAAGAATATAACTACTATAATACTGCTCCTATGTACAAGAATATAACTACTATAATACTGCTCCTATGTACAAGAATATAACTACTATAATACTGCCTCCTATGTACAAGAATATAACTACTATAATACTGCCTCCTATATACAAGAATATAACTACTATAATACTGCTCCTATGTACAAGAATATAACTACTATAACACTGCTCCTATGTACAAGAATATAACTACTATAATACTGCCTCCTATGTACAAGAATATAACTACTATAATACTGCCTCCTATGTACAATATAAATAAAATGCAAACTAGTTCTCAGACTCCTGGTTATGGAGAGATGCCCCCAGAGACATTGGAGCTGCACATTACGCAGGGTTGCAGTCTCCTGGTCAGCAGCAGTGATGTCATCTACAGCTGCAGTCACCTGACCTCATAGAACATGCGCCTCTCCCCTTACTCTGGTCACAGTACATCTGATCCTACGTGGAGATCGAGGTCTCGCTGGGAAGTTCTAGCTCTGACGTCAGCACAGAATCAGGCGACTCTCACATCTGGCCGGCAGATTTATTGCACTTAGTTTTGTCAACAAATGTATTTTACAACTGCAGTGATTTGTATCTCTGGGAAATAGAAGGGATATTAAAGGGACGGGTAACTTTAGCTTACTGATGATGATGATGATCTGTTTCACTTCAATGAGGCTGAGCCACGGCCAGGCCACTGAAATAGTCGTGACGTCACTGGCCTGCAGGAAAGCTGTGGCCCTACTGCGAGCGCCACTGTCTTCTCAAACAGCTGATCGGTGGGAGTCCTGGATGTCAGACCAACCCCTTCCATCAGATACTGATGATCGATCCTGAGGATAGGTCATCAGCAGTGGCGTGCCTAGGGTGTTTGGCACCCGGGGCGGGTCCTTTCTCTGGCCCCCCCACCACCCCCAATACTTTAAAAAAATTGCACCCCCTCACAGTAGTATTTCCCTCATTGTACAACCTTCACAGTAGTTATGCCCACATTGTGCCCCCCTCACAGTAGTTATGCCCGCTCTGTGTCCTTTTTACAGTTGTAATGCCCTCTTTGTGCCTCCTTCACAGTAATAATCCCCATTGTGCCCCCTTCACAGTAATAATCCCCATTGTGCCCCCTTCACAGTAATAATCCCCATTGTGCCCCTTCATAGTAATAATCCCCATTGTGCCCCTTCATAGTAATAATCCCCATTGTGCCCCTTCATAGTAATAATGCCTATTGTGCCCCCTTAATAGTAGTAATGCCTATTGTGCCCCCTTAATAGTAGTAATGCCCTCTGTGCTAGTAATGCCCTCTGTGCCCCCTCCATAGTAGAAATCCCCATTGTGCCTCCTTCACAGTAATAATGTCCACTGTGCCCCCTTCATAGTAGTAATGCCCACTGTGCCCCCTTCACAGAAATAATGCCCACTGTGCCCCCTTCACAGTAATAATGGCCTTTATGCCCCCTTTAGTGTAGTAATGCCCTCTGGCTCTGTGCCGCCTCTATAGTATAAATGCTCCTTGTGCCCCCTTACATTAGTAATGCCCTCTGTGCCCCCTCCATAGTAATAAAGCCCTCTGTATTAAAAAAAAATAAAACAACACACTTTGTCCTGCTCCTGAAGCTCACATACCTCTCTTCCCTGCAGACACAGATCACTCTGCAGCACTGTGTGGGAGGAGCTTATGCAGATTACCGGGCTGCAGGCTCCTCCCACACAATCCGGCAGCGCAATCTGTGCCTGCAGGATGAATGGTGGAGCGGGGAGAAGTCTTCCTGCTTTCCATTCTGTGCGACACCGGCCTGAAGGAGGGGAGGAGCGCTGGGAGCTGAGCGCTGAGTGACAGGACCGCAGCTCCCAGCGCTCCAGCAGTAGTTATATTCTTATACATAGGAGCAGTATCATAGTAGTTATATACTTATACATAGAAACAGTACTATAGTAGTTATATTCTTGTACATAGGAGGCCGTATTATAGTAGTTATATTCTTGCACATAGGAGCAGTATTATAGTAGTTATATTCTTGTACATAGGAGCAGTATTATAGTAGTTATATTCTTGTATATAGGAGGCAGTATTATAGTAGTTATATTCTTGTACATAGGAACAGTATTATAGTAGTTATATTCCTGTACATAGGAGCAGTATTATAGTAGTTATATTCTTGTACATAGGAGCAGTATTATAGTAGTTATATTCTTGTACATAGGAGGCAGTATTATAGTAGTTATATTCTTGTACATAGGAGCAGTATTATAGTAGTTATATTCTTGTACATAGGGGGCAGTATTATAGTAGTTATATTCTTGTACATAAGATGCAGTATTATAGTAGTTATATTTGTGTACTGTCCCTAATATAGGCATATTTTAGCTTACAAAACTGACCCCTATGTGTATTAAGAAGTCTAAGCATACTGTGTAATACTGTAACATGTCTACAGTGAATGTGACAGCTAGAAGAGTATTTCCGCAAGACAGATTTGTTGTAATAGTTTCTGCCTGATTCATCTGAACAGGACTTGCACAAATGCATGTTCATGTCACTAAAACAACCTTATTCAGATGAATGTAAGTGATTTTCTTTGCATGTACAGTACGCTATGAGTTACATTATAAATGGCCTCCATCTTCCATCTGATCTGTTGCAGTGGGAATGCCATTGTTTCTCTCTGGCAGGAGTTGTCAGCCATGCTGCTTTTTATGGTGCATGACCTCACAAAGATGATGACATCAGTGTCCCATGATGCGGTAAGAAGCCACAGCTGACACCTCTTCATCCTTTACTACAGGAATCAGCAGCATTTAGCATTCCAGCTGCTGTGAAACTACAACTCCCAGCATGCAAACCTGCTCAGCTGTTGTTTGAACTCCCGTAGATGTGAAAGGAGCATTCTGGGAGTTGTAGTTTCTGAACAGCGGGAGTGTCGGAGGTTGTTGATCCCTGCTTTTCTAGCTTACAATAGTAGAAGCAGTAAGCCCGTTATTACAGGGGACCACCGGGAAGAATCTGCTCCGTGTCCGCAGATGGTTTGTGGATTCATTTTCCTCGATTTTTGGTGATAATTTCTTATGCATATTAAAATTAGCCCAAATTTCTGTATTCAATACTCCCAGCGTGGGCCTGATTCTCTAATGGGTGGAAGGGCTGAGCATGATCAGAACTTTGCCCATTGAGTCCATGCATCTGAGGGCCCGAGAACGGGGCAAAATTCACAGCAAAATCTACAATTCCGCTTGTAACTGGTGCAGACTTTTCTGTTCCGTGTGGTCATACCGTAAAATTCAGATCACTGCAAGAAGACCTGAGTGTAGCCTCACTGCGCAGACAATCCAGATGTGGCTTCTTGTTATGTCTACCCAAATGTAATGCGTGTGAGGAATGGATGTTTAGGAAGTGCACAGAGTGGATTTGTGATGTAGCAGAGCAGAATTTGTTATTGGAAAAACATCTGGTTTCAACACAATTTGCAGAGAATTCCTCTGCATCGTTATAAAGGAAGTCTCCAAAAATAATTCATTCATTTAGACATTGCATGGCCAAAGTAATATTCTAGCATTCCTCTGTGACAGGGATGCAGTGATAGATTCGAGTCCTTCTTTAAGTTTTCCTTGCACTTTGGCATTCTTGGCTGCACAGGGAACTACATCATGCTCGGGATCAGTCTGGATGTAAGGTGATGCTGAGACCACCTTAAGACAAGTGCTGGGCCATCAGGCTCCTCTGTACTGGTAGCACAGTGTTCAGGCTCCTCTGTACTGGTAGCACAGTGTTCAGGCTCCTCTGTACTGGTAGCACAGTGTTCAGGCTCCTCTGCACTGGTAGCACAGTGTTCAGGCTCCTCTGTACTGGTAGCACAGTGTTCAGGCTCCTCTGTACTGGTAGCACAGTGTTCAGGCTCCTCTGTACTGGTAGCACAGTGTTCAGGCTCCTCTGTACTGGTAGCACAGTGTTCAGGCTCCTCTGTACTGGTAGCACAGTGTTCAGGCTCCTCTGTACTGGTAGCACAGTGTTCAGGCTCCTCTGTACTGGTAGCACAGTGTTCAGGCTCCTCTGCACTGGTAGCACAGTGTTCTGGCTCCTCTGTAAAGGTAGCACATTGTTCAGGCTCCTCTGTACTGGTAGCACAGTGTTCAGGCTCCTCTGCACTGGTAGCACAGTGTTCAGGCTCCTCTGTACTGGTAGCACAGTGTTCAGGCTCCTCTGTACTGGCAGCGCAGTGTTCAGGCTCCTCTGTACTGGTAGCACAGTGTTCTGGCTCCTCTGTACTGGCAGCACAGTGTTCAGGCTCCTCTGTACTGGTAGCACACTGTTCAGGCTCCTCTGTACTGGTAGCACAGTGTTCAGGCTCCTCTGTACTGGTAGCACAGTGTTCAGGCTCCTCTGTACTGGCAGCACAGTGTTCAGGCTCCTCTGTACTGGTAGCACAGTGTTCAGGCTCCTCTGTACTGGTAGCACAGTGTTTAGGCTCCTCTGTACTGGTAGCACAGTGTTCAGGCTCCTCTGTACTGGTAGCACAGTGTTCAGGCTCCTCTATACTGGTAGCACAGTGTTTAGGCTCCGCTGTACTGGCAGCACAGTGTTCAGACTCCTCTGTACTGGTAGCTCAGTGTTCAGGCTCCTCTGTACTGGTAGCACAGTGTTCAGGCTCCTCTGTACTGGAGTGGTAGCACAGTGTTCAGGCTCCTCTGTACTGGTAGCACAGTGTTCAGGCTCCTCTGTACTGGTAGCACAGTGTTCAGGCTTCTCTGTACTGGTAGCACAGTGTTCAGGCTCCTCTGTACTGGTAGCACAGTGTTCAGGCTCTTCTGTACTGGTAGCACAGTGTTCAGGCTCCTCTGTACTGGTAGCACAGTGTTCAGGCTCCTCTGTACTGGTAGCACAGTATTCAGGCTCCTCTGTACTGGTAGCACAGTGTTCAGGCTCCTCTGTACTGGTAGCGCAGTGTTCAGGCTCCTCTGTACTGGTAGCGCAGTGTTCAGGCTCCTCTGTACTGGCAGCGCAGTGTTCAGGCTCCTCTGTACTGGTAGCACAGTGTTCTGGCTCCTCTGTACTGGCAGCACAGTGTTCAGGCTCCTCTGTACTGGTAGCACAGTGTTCAGGCTCCTCTGTACTGGTAGCACAGTGTTCAGGCTCCTCTGTACTGGCAGCACAGTGTTCAGGCTCCTCTGTACTGGTAGCACAGTGTTCAGGCTCCTCTGTACTGGCAGCACAGTGTTCAGGCTCCTCTGTACTGGTAGCACAGTGTTCAGGCTCCTCTGTACTGGTAGCACAGTGTTCAGGCTCCTCTGTACTGGTAGCACAGTGTTCAGGCTCCTCTGTACTGGTAGCACAGTGTTCAGGCTCCTCTGTACTGGTAGCACAGTGTTCAGGCTCCTCTGTACTGGCAGCACAGTGTTCAGGCTCCTCTGTACTGGCAGCACAGTGTTCAGGCTCCTCTGTACTGGTAGCACAGTGTTCAGGCTCCTCTGTACTGGCAGCACAGTGTTCAGGCTCCTCTGTACTGGTAGCACAGTGTTCAGGCTCCTCTGTACTGGTAGCACAGTGTTCAGGCTCCTCTGCACTGGTAGCACAGTGTTCAGGCTCCTCTGTACTGGTGTGCGCTCATACGCTGGGGGTGAGTGCTGGAAAAGGCCTGCTGCAGCAGGTGAGTAAAGAGAGGCCTGCTTTGACTAAAGGGGCAGATGCAGGGTTTACGGGAGAAGGAGTCTTCCTCCCACAGTAGAAGGATCTGCTGAGAGTTGCTGACATTTATTAAGAGTAAGGGGCTCATCATGACTTTAGTCAATTCTTCATCGGATGGTTTAGAATCCATCTGTAATTTTGAGCCAAAGGGCCCTTGATGTCCTTTTTTGGGGGGTGCACATTTTCTAAAGGGCCCCTGTGTAGCTACACAGGCTGCACTGATGGCATGTCCGCTCCTCTAAGAAGATGACACAGACTCTCCACCAAAGCCTGGGAGATGCAGTGGAACAAAGCTGCAGGAGAGACCCTGAACGGAGTCCTCCAGAGGGGTGTAATGTCACCCCTCGATCAGGGTTGTTCCCCTTAGGACATGTACTCTATATACTTGCAAGGACAGTGCTTTTAATAAACTGTATGTGTTTATGCCCTCATCCTCAGTGACTGAAACCATTAAGCATGTGTGCCGCCTGTAAATATTATGCACACAATGTTTTAAAAGTGTGCCTTGCCCTTCTCTGGAGACGGACATGGGTATATGTACAGTAAAGTTTTTTCTGCGCCATCCAAAGGACCTGTCCACATCTCTACAGGGGTCCTAGAGGCCGGGTCCCCCAACTATCATAAATGACGGAAAAGTGAAAAGCCCTTTAAAGGGAATCTGTCAGCAAGAGAATGCAGTGCAAACTGTAGCATGTCTATAGAGCAGGAGGGGCCGAGTAGATTGTTATATAGATGTAGGGGAAAAGATTCTCGCATTATATTCATTTACATTCCTGCTCATTCTGGGCTGTGAAGTCCAGGAGGCGTCCTGTCAGTGATTGACAGCTTTCCCTCTATGTCTATGTATACAGAGAGAGCTGTCAATCACTGATAGGACCGCCTCCTGGACTTCACAGCCCAGAATGAGCAGGAACATAAATGAATATAATGCGAGAATCTTTTCCTATAAATCTATCAATCCACCTGCTCAGCTCTTCCTGCTCTATAACATTCTGCCTGCAGATTGCACTGCGTTGTCATGCTGACAGGTTCCCATTAAGCTGCCATTCAATACAAGTGAATGGGAAAAGTCATGAGACCATTGTGCAAACCTCCTTTGATCCCATTCTCTTTTATCGACGCGCTGCGCCGTTTAGCAGACATGGCAGTGCAGTGGCTGGAGCATCAGAACTGTGCGGCTCGACGCCTTCCTATGGGGGCTGCACAACTTCAAAAGTAGAGCTATAGTGCTATACGCATCTGAATGACAAATTCAGCTCTGCTACATTCATCTGGATAATAGACGAGATCTCAGAAGACACTGAACTATTGTGTGGAGAATGCGGAGACAAATATCTCACACCCACGGCCACTGGTCCAGTCGTCTCGTGACATTCCTTCAGTAGGGGGACTGTGTTATTTCCACTCCACTAGGTCTGTGCATATGGAGATAATAGGTGGGGGCCCCTATAGGGTCCCTCGGTGCATTAGCTCGGATCCAGCCCCATGTTCTCCGTGCATTGCACAGGCACCTGCAAGGGTCAGCAACCTCCAGCTCTCCAGCTGTTGTGCAACTACAACTACCAGCATGCACACTGGCTTGGCTGTTCTCAAAACACTTATAGAAATGAATGGGGTGTCATCAGCCCCGATGCCAATAAGTATGACACGTTATCGCTGGTCGGGGACCACCGAAGGATCCGTGGGGGATTGAATACGTGACATCACTTTTAAAATAATTCTTTGCACGCACGTCCAGAAGCTGCTTCTAAGCTATTAATGGTGATGTCTGGGATCTAAAAAATCGTGGCTGCTTTCTCATGAACACTGCGCCACCCCTGTCCACAGGTTGTGCATGGTATTGCAGCTGAGCCTCATGCAGTTCAGTGGAGCAGAGCTGCAATACCTGACACAGCCCATGGACAGGGGTGGTGCTGTTATGGAAGAAAGCAGACATTTGTGGAGAAATGGTGGAGCCTGTTGGTGGCACCCTGGTGATAAGCCTCTCTTGGTGGCCGGTGGCCACTTAGTTGATGTCAGCAGGCCTCCGTGACCTCCATAAGGTCTAATACGGTGTATTAAAAAGGGTTGTCCAGAGTGGACCATGCCTTTAAGGAGTTTAAAGGAACACAATGGGCAGCGCTGATGCTGGGACCAAAAGGGTGGAGCGCGGAGGATTCTGTCTTCGAATCCCAGTGTCACGCTCCACCCCCTCGGCCATATCACAGTATAAGCTGCAGGGGCAGAAGAGACAATGTTGCAAATATTGTGAAACAAAACGAAAAAGTGCAGGAAGTTGCAAAATGTAACCATGAATGACAAATCGGTGGAGCACGTGATCCGTGCGAGGTCTGCCCACAGATTGTTGGAATTACGTGGAGTTCTGGGGAATGTGATTCCTAATAGAAGAAAGTGAAGAACGTGCAATGCGACCCCGGGCCCCGACGGTCGGATACTCCATATTCTCCCTACCCCTCTCTATCTGTCTATTATCTGCCGCTTATATATCATATCCCACAATGCCGTGCTTCGACCGACTTCTTCCTGACACGTGTAAACGCGGAGATGTCGACAAGGACTTCCAGCTTGTGAAGGGTTAACACGCGGGTGATTCATCTGCTAAGAAATCTTTTTCGTCTTTTTGTTTGTCACATGTTTAGTTTTTATTCTGTTAGAAAGAGGAAGGATTATCACATCTGGGGCCAAGATGTCCACCATGTAGGTGACCGGTCATGAGCAGATTATTGTCCCAGCATCACATGAGTGGAGATATTACTTTCTCCTACTCTCCTGAAATACTCTGCGCTGCCAAGGGACTCCCACTTGTTCCCATTCCAATCAAGTCATGCCCCTGCGCGGTCACATGGAGTCCTGTCCTCACTAACATCACCATGAAGTCACTGCCCCTCACAAGATCAGCAGGCTCCTCTCCTGAAATACTCTGTGCTACTCTCAGCCTCCTCCACTTCTCTCCATTCCCCTCCTCTCATCATGGCACTACTTTTGTCACACGGGGCTCTGTCCTCACCAACATCATCACATGTGAGGACTCCATACACATGTTCAGCAGACTCCTATGCTGAAATACTCTGTGCTACAGAGGGACCCTCCTCGCACTTGCCTCCATTCCTCTGCTCACATCATGACTAGGGTTGAGCGGACCCGTGGATGTTCGGGTTCGGCCGAACTTTGGGTAAAAGGTAGGGTTCTGGACCTGAACTTGACCCTATCTCGAACCCAAACCCCATTGACGTCAATGGGGACCCGAACTTTGGGGCACTAAAATGGTTGTAAAATAGTCATAGTGAGGGCTGCAAAAGATAGCAAAATGGGGGCAAGAGCAGGAGAGTTGCCCCGAAAACAAATGTGAATAGGGAAATGACTTAAAATAATATAGAATAGAAAAAAAATAATGATCTTGAACTAGGAGGCGGTGGACGTGGCAGCGGTGGTGGAGGAGGAGGAGATAGCCAACACTGTTTACTTGTTTTTTTATTTTTATTTTTTCCTTTATTAATTTATTTTTATAAATTTGGGAAGACCCCAAAACATTGGGAACTAGAAAAGAGAATGCAAAGAGAAAGTGCGCTGGAGTCTAACAATGGCTGGCTGCGGCCCAGCATTCTGTCCAGTCTGAACGTGAGCTTGTCCAAGTTAGCCCCGTCCTCACTAACATCATCACATGATTGGACGGATACCCTAGACAAGATCAGCAGACTCCTAAGCTGAAATACTCTGTGCTGCAGGGGGACTCTGCCCTGCTCCATATACTCTCGGTCTGTGACCTCCACCATCGTAGAAATCCCTGTCCCTACTAACATCACATATGAGGACATATTGCCATCGTGCACAAGATCAGCAGACTCCTATGCTGAAATACTCTGTGCTGCAGGGGGACTCTGCCCTGCTCCATATACTCTCGGTCTGTGACCTCCACCATCGTAGAAATCCCTGTCCCTACTAACATCACATATGAGGACATATTGCCATCGTGCACAAGATCAGCAGACTCCTATGCTGAAATACTCTGTGCTGCAGGGGGACTCTGCCCTTGCTCCATGTACTCTCGGTCTGTGACCTCCACCATCGTAGAAATCCCTGTCCCTACTAACATCACATATGAGGACATATTGCCATCGTGCACAAGATCAGCAGACTCCTATGCTGAAATACTCTGTGCTGCAGAGGGCCCCTGCTCCATGTGCACACACACACACAGTGCCCCCATCACATGCAGCCCTACCCTCCTCCTTCAAAATTAGGTGCAAAAGGGATGACAGATAAAAATAAGACGCCACTGATCTACTATGGGTGACTTCCTCCAGGATAGAGCCAGGAGGAAGAAGCAGAAGTGTGCAGAAGGTGACCAGGGTGGCCATACTGGCTTGTAGTACTGATGAGGGTATACCACGTGCCCCCTCTTCTTGCACGGCCTAGGTCACCATGGTTTAGCTGGTTAGGTCCAACCTAAAAAGTTTAAGAAGTTCTGATTTATAAAAATGAGCCGTTCTATGTAATCAGTGAGTCACTCCACGGAGCATTTATTGTATGACACATCAGAGTATATTATACTATATTACATTACAGTCCTTAGTGTTACAAGCATCATCCACCAGCTTTAGGCCTCATGCACACAAGCGTATATTCTTTATATTCTTTCCGTGTCCGTTTTTTTGCGGACTGTATATGGAACCATTAATTTCAATCGGTCCGCAAAAAAACCTCAAGTTACTCCGTGTGCATTCTGTTTCCGTATGTCCGTTCTGCAAAAAAAACTGAAGTTACGCCGTGTACATTCCGCTTCCGTATGTCCGTATTTCCGTTCTGCAAAAAAAATAGAACATGTCCTATTATTGCCCGCATTACGGACAAGGATAGTACTGTTCTATAAGGGGCTAGCTGTTCCGTTCCGGAATGCACACGGACGTGATCTGTATTTTTTGCGGACCGAAAAATACATACGGTTGTGTGCATGAGGCCTTAAGCTAGACGCTACAAAATGTCACAAACACGGCAAATGTCGTCAATGTATCTAATAAAGAGCTGAGAAGTTACCAGCAGGGTCATAGCTACAGGGGGTGCACTCACCCCACTGGCCCCAGAACCTCTGTCCCATGTAGGAGATTAGTACTATAAATGACAAGTGACAGTTGGGGGTCGCTGCCATCTATTTTTCATCAGGTACCAGGAGCTTCAGGTTCTGTCTGACATAAGGGGAAGAATGCAAAATGGCCTCCTAGGCTGGTTCACTCCATACCCCACCCCCCACCCATCTGGGATACATGGGCCGCATCTAGCTAGACCTCAGGGCTACCTCTTGAATGGGTGAGTGGTATGGCCCATCTCCTATATTTGTATCTAGATATAGACTTGGTTTATGGTACTAGTACTGCAGAATTATCACTGAGTAACTTCTATAGAGTCCACTGATTACCATGTTACAAGTTTATGGCGTTTTGTTAAGGGTATGTTCACACAGTGGATTTTTATTTTCTCTTGGAGTCAGCCTCAGATTCCATGTGTGTGAACATACCCTAAGAGAATCTATTTTAGTGTCATCGAAGTCTATGGGATATTTTCCAAGTGTTGACTGGTTAGACTGCCAGTATATGCCACCATAGGGTCTACAAACCAATATAATAGTGGCTACTGGCAATGTCTAAAGAGAATTTGTTGCTTTGGGCAGAAACAGTGGTTGACTGCACCAATTGCTTTTTGAGCCCCATACACCTCAGGTCCACAGCTTTGAATTTTTGGTTATTTTGACCCAATTGTATCCAGATGAAACATTTATTGGATCATTTCTATTAGAAAGATACGTTTTTGGAACACAATGGCTAGCCAAGTCTTTGACGCAAGTTCTCCTCAAGCCTCCCTGAGTTTGGCCACCAGACATAAAACACCAGTGCACAGAGATCTGCCCTGTGTGGTAGTGTTTCTCCAATAAACTGGTGGAACTGACACCATGATCAAGGAGAGTTTGTGAAAATCTTCAATGTCTTTGAAGTCCTGAAACTCTTTGAGAGGTCTCCAAGGTGCCCACCAACACAACTCATTCTGGGAAGCCATCCCTGCGAAGTTACACATGCATGTCTCTTAATCCTGTCTTGTAGACCATTAAAAACTTTTTATAAAAAATATGAAAAAATAAAATAAAATCAGGCATGGAACGCTGACCATGAAGAAGAGTAGAAGTCATTGTTCCTGTCTTCATCACTGTCTTCATCACTGGAAGGTTCATATTGTGGCATCCTCCTTAGGATCTCGTCATATCGCCTCTTTTTATCCTCCTCAAGTTTTTTGTCGGCCATCAGCTTTCGATGACACAGGGTACAGACTCTTAAGGGCTTGGAAGATAAAGATGGGATCAAGAACCGGGCCTGAGAACAATCATGACATACGACAAATCCACAGTTGCGACAATGGTGCCTACGGGTCAAAGTCGTGAATTTTGTTTTGGTGCACCTCATGCAGATTTCGGTGTCTTTGTCCGGTATCCAAGGTGCCGCGTGTTTAGTGGATGGTCGTCTTCCAGTCTTTGCCAAGAGCCTACTGGAACATTCCTTGATATGACTGATCCATTCTTCCCGTTCGGTGTAAGAGGCAGCAGAAACCACAAAAGATTTCTTAGAGGTCTTCAGCATCCACCGATTCTTCATGTCTCCACTGTCAGGAAGTTTCTCGGTGGACACATCTTCCAAGGGGATGATGTGCTGGCAACTGTATTTAACTTTATTTATGAGGATGGTTCCATAGACGAGGATATCGCTGAAGAGAAAGAAGACCCTTTGCTTAGGTTTCTTCCGACATTCTTTGGTCAAAATCCCTTCCCCTACAAGGACTCTTCCGGAAAGAGTGAGAGGCTGACCTGCAGCACCAAAACATGTTTCCACCGCCGATATCCTTTGGCTGTTGATCTCTGTGTGTGCAAGTTGATCCACCATGTTGCCTACAATACCTGAAAAGTACAAAAATGGATTAACAGATGTTCATAGAGCAAGTTGCATGATCTTTTCATATTCTGCTCAGCTAGAGTTTCTTAGGAAAGTCTTCAAATTAGCTCTCCTCGAAAAGAAACCTGTAGACAGCTGTGACGAGGAGCAACAACGTCCAGGGAGCTTTCTACAGATGGGTGTCTGTGGTTTGGCTGAAATCCATAGACATGTTTTAAAGGGGTTATCTAAGATTAGAAAAACAGGGCTGCTCTCTTCCAAAAACAGCGCATCTGCCCAGTGGTTGTGTCTCAGTTCGACTGACGTGAATGTGAAATAAAAACTGAATTAGATACTAGATGTACAACCTTTGGACAGGTGAAGTGCTGTTTTTAGAAGAAAGCAGCCATGTTTTTATAAACCTGGACAAGACTATTTAAATGGGTTCTCCAGGAATTAAGAAAATGAAAATAATTAAATATTACTTTATTATAAGTATATTCTCAAATACCTTTCATTATTTATAATGGCTCGTTTTGTCTGGGGAGCAATCATCAGGGGAAACAAAATGGCCGCTGTCCCATTAGTTCACACAAAACCTGTCCTGATCACACATGAGGACAAGTTACTTCACAACACTGAAGTAAAGAGCTGCCTCATCCTCCTATCTGCTCTACTTGTCAGGGATTATGATTCTGAATACAGATGATAAGAACTTTAGCTGAATCTCTGGGGAATTTAGTTCATGAGGAGACATGAAGTACAGAGAGGACAGACAGGACAGACTGTGGTGATGGAGGCTGCATACAAGAGATGCTGCTCATTATCCACACCTCACCCTCCTCTCAGGTCTCATCTTCTCCATTCCCACAGAGATTCACCTGTATTCAGGATCATGATTCCTGACAAGCAGAGAGGAGGATGAGGCAGCACTCATTGTGGTGAAGTAACTTGTCCTCATGTGTGACTAGGACAGGTTCTGTGTGTACTGATAGGGCGGCAGCCATTTTATTTCTCCTAATGATTGCTCCCTAGAAAAAAAAACAAGCCATTATACAGACGTGGACAAAATTGTTGGTACCCTTTGGTCAATGAAAGAAAAAGTCACAATGGTCACAGAAATAACTTTAATCTGACAAAAGTAATAATAAATTAAAATTCTATAAATGTTAACCAATGAAAGTCAGACATTGTTTTTCAACCATGCTTCAACAGAATTATGTAAAAAAATAAACTCATGAAACAGGCATGGACAAAAATGATGGTACCCCTAGAAAACACAGAACATAATGTGACCAAAGGGACATGTTAATTCAAGGTGTGTCCACTAATTAGCATCACAGGTGTCTACAACCTTGTAATCAGCCATTGGGCCTATATATATGGCTCCAGGTAATCACTGTGTTGTTTGGTGATATGGTGTGTACCACACTCGACATGGACCAGAGGAAGCAAAGGAAAGAGCTGTCTCAAGAGATCAGAAAGAAAATTATAGACAAGCATGTTAAAGGTAAAGGCTATAAGACCATCTCCAAGCAACTAGATGTTCCTGTGAGTACAGTTGCACATATTATTCATAAGTTTAAGATCCATGGGACTGTAGCCAACCTCCCTGGACGTGGCCGCAGGAGGAAAATTGATGACAAATCTAAGAGACGGATAATCCGAATGGTAACAAAAGAGCCTAGAAAGACTTCTAAAGAGATTCAAGGTGAACTTCATGCTCAAGGAACATCAGTGTCAGATCGCACCATCCGTCGTTGTTTGAGCCAAAGTGGACTACATGGGAGACGACCAAGGAGGACACCATTGTTGAAAACGAATCATAAAAAAGCAAGACTGGAATATGCCAAACTACATGTTGACAAGCCACAAAGCTTCTGGGAGAATGTCCTGTGGACAGATGAGACAAAAATCGAAGTTTTTGCCAAGGCACATCAGCTGTATGTTCACAGACGAAAAAATGAAGCATATCAAGAAAAGAACACTGTCCCTACTGTGAAACATGGAGGAGGCTCTGTTATGTTCTGGGGCTGCTTTGCTGCGTCTGGCACAGGGTGTCTTGAATCTGTGCAGGGTACAATGAAATCTCAAGACTATCAAGGAATTCTAGAGAGAAATGTACTAGCCAGTGTCAGAAAGCTTGGTCTCAGTCGCAGGTCATGGGTCTTGCAACAGGACAATGACCCAAAACACACCGCTAAAAACACCCAAGAATGGCTAAGAGGAAAAAATTGGACTATTCTAAAGTGGCCTTCTATGAGCCCTGACCTCAATCCTATTGAGCATCTTTGGAAGGAGCTGAAACATGCAGTCTGGAAAAGGCACCCTTCAAACCGGACACAACTGGAGCAGTTTGCTCATGAGGAGTGGGCCAAAATACCTGCTGAGAGGTGCAGATGTCTCATTGACAGTTACAGGAAGCGTTTGATTGCAGTGATTGCCTCAAAAGGTTGCGCAACAAAATATTAAGTTAGGGGTACCATCATTTTTGTCCATGCCTGTTTCATGAGTTTATTTTTTTACATAATTCTGTTGAAGCATGGTTGAAAAACAATGTCTGACTTTCATTGGTTAACATTTATAGAATTTTAATTTATTATTACTTTTGTCAGATTAAAGTTATTTCTGTGACCATTGTGACTTTTTCTTTCATTGACCAAAGGGTACCAACAATTTTGTCCACGTCTGTAACTAATTAAAAAGGTATTTGTGAATATATTTATTATAAAATAATATTTTAAGTATATATAAAAAAAAAATTTAAGTACTATTTTTATAATCCCTACCATGGTGGTCCAGTCACAACTACTCTTCTTTTGGTTTACTTTTTATTTTCAACTCTCTTTGGTCCATTTAAAGAAGAATCCCCAGGAGACCCCTTTAAAGAGTTTTTCCAACATTTTTTAAACATTGTCAGAAGGGGACGGTATAAAATAAATAATAAAAAGCCTCCTGCTTTGTAAATTGCAAAAAATCCTGGACAAGCCCTTTGACTCACAGGGTAGCTACCTATAGGTGGCACTAGAGGGACAGTGTTCTTTCTCCTGGAGGAGAGCTAATTTGCATATCTTTTCCCAGGGAGCATTGCCTGTAAGACGTCCTACACCAGCTCTCCACAAGGAGAAGCAGAACCTGTTGGCAGCAGCTACAGTTCTTTCTGGTAGGCGGCACCCATCCATTACTTTGCCAATTGGTTTGTGACCCAGCCAACCATACACCTGTGGATGTTACATGGTCATCCACTGAACCGGAATGAATATGAATGAGGAAGGAGAAATCCTCTAAGAGGTTCCATGGTGAAGATAGGACAAGCACAGTCCTCCTTTGGGTTGAATGCTATATGGAGGTAGCTCATGGGGCCAGAGGGTCACACTGCCCTCTATAGGATGGGAAGGACATGTCTGGGTAAAGAGGGGTGCGATGCATGACCCAGCACCAGAATAGGAGAAGGTGGCATTTAAGCTTTGGGTCACTTTGGACACCATTGCCTACATACACGGATACTTCCTAGGATACAATGAATCCAAAAATATTAATAATGGCAAATAGTGATCTCATTATGTAAGATTGTGGTAAGGTGGTGAAATAGTTTCCGTCTGAGCAAAACAGTACAACTATCTATACAGGAGACGTATAGCGCGTGGCCTGGCAGCATCAGCAGCTCCTTCTAGGGGAGGGGGGAGTTCTCCTGCAATGAATGCTACAGGGGACGAGCTGCAGATATCAGTCTGCTAGGGAAAGAAATGCTGCTGGAGGTTCTGAAGTAGTAGATATGGGGTCAGGGAGGATTCAGGACAAAAGCACTGCAGTCAACTTCTCCCCAGGCTGAAATGGCTGATAACAGAGGGCAGTAGCTCAACCAGGAACGGAGCAGGCCGATCCTCGCTGCGATTTATTGTATTACATTGGGACTTTAGTTTTTGACCTGGAAAGAGTTAAATGTCTCCGTACATGGCGTCTCATGCAGAAGAGTCACAGAAAGCCACAAGTCGTTCTTGAGGGTTGGAGTAAGGAAGTCGGATACGTGTGCCTGACTGAAGCTCAGAAGGTGGTTTACCCCAGAGCTAGAGACGGCCGGGGAGGAAACGTATGAATAAGGGCTGTCAGCAGATCAGGCTATAGGTCGGGGTTTCACTTCAGTAATAGAATTTACCTACAGTATATTACATGGTTCCAGCACCCACGTCCGGGGCCTCCATAGAACATTCTATTAGAACGCCCGTTAGGAACCCTGATGTCCGCCAGCTTGTATCGGTGATGATGATGGATCCAGCAATGGCTTCTGTAAACAGCTGGAGTCTATATGGTCTGCTTGGCTAGAGTATCTAATCCTATCATGTGTGATACTGTCTGCTTGGCTAGAGTATCTAATCCTATCATGTGTGATACTGTCTGCTTGGCTAGAGTATCTAATCCTATCATGTGTGATACTGTCTGCTTGGCTAGAGTATCTAATCCTATCATGTGTGATACTGTCTGCTTGTCTGGTGGATTTAAACTTATTGTGTGTTATGTAGTCTGCTGAGCAAGGGTATCTAATACCATCATGCGCAATACTTTTTGCTGAGCTGGTGTATCTAATCCTGTCATGTATGATACTGTCGGCTGGCTGGCGTGTCTAAGCTGATCATGAATGATACTGTCTTCTTGAGTGGCATATCCAAGCTGTTCATGAGTTATACTGTCTGTTTAAATGGTGTATCTAAGCTTATCATGTGTGATCCTGTGTGACTGGCTGATGTACTTAAGCATATAATGTGTGATACAGTTTGCAGACTGCTTATGTGTTGTATGGTCTGCTTGCCTGGCGTATCTAAGCCACTCGTGCATAATACTGTCTTATGAGCTGTGCATCTAAGTGTGCGATGTGGTATACTGTCTGCTTGGCTGGGGTATCTAAGCCTATTATGTGTGATACTGCATGGCTGCTATACCCAAACCTCACATTTATGATTCTGTCTGCCTGGCTGTCATATCTAAGTCCATCAAGGAAAAAAAAAAGGAAAAAATAATAATTTTTACTGCCAGGTTTATCAACAAGCAGCCTCACCCAAGACTTTCTAATGATCTGAAGGGCGCGGGCAATGTGCAATGTCTGTGATCTACCTCCAGGAGGAAGAGGCGGCTGCCCTAGAGAAAGGGGTGCAGGAGGAGGAAGAAATGGCTGCCCTAGAGAAAGGGGTGCAGGGGGAGGAAGAAATGGCTGCCCTAGAGAAAGGGGCGCAGGAGGAGGAGGAAGAGATGGCTGCCCTAGAGAAAGGGGTGCAGGAGGAGGAAGAGATGGCTGCCCTAGAGAAAGGGGTGCAGGAGGAGGAAGAGATGGCTGCCCTAGAGAAAGGGGTGCAGGAGGAGGAAGAGATGGCTGCCCTAGAGAAAGGGGTGTAGAAGGAGGAAGAGATGGCTGCCCTAGAGAAAGGGGTGCAGGAGGAGGAAGAGATGGCTGCCCTAGAGAAAGAGGTGCAAGAGGAGGAAGAGATGGCTGCCCTAGAGAAAGGGGTGCAAGAGGAGGAAGAGATGGCTGCCCTAGAGAAAGGGGTGCAAGAGGAGGAAGAGATGGCTGCCCTAGAGAAAGGGGTGCAAGAGGAGGAAGAGATGGCTGCCCTAGAGAAAAGGGTGCCGGAGGAGGAAGAGATGGCTGCCCTAGAGAAAGGGGTGCAAGAGGAGGAGGAGATGGCTGCCCTAGAGAAAGGGGTGCAGGAGGAGGAGGAGATGGCTGCCCTAGAGAAAGGGGTGCAGGAAGAGGAGGAGGAGATGGCTGCCCTAGAGAAAGGGGTGCAGGAGGAGGAAGAAGAGATGGCTGCCCTAGAGAAAGGGGTGCAGAGGGAGGAAGAGATGGCTGCCCTAGAGAAAGGGGTGCAAGAGGAGGAAGAGATGGCTGCCCTAGAGAAAGGGGTGCGAGAGGAGGAAGAGATGGCTGCCCTAGAGAAGGGGTGCGAGAGGAGGAAGAGATGGCTGCCCTAGAGAAAGGGGTGTAAAGGAGGAAGAGATGGCTGCCCTAGGGAAAGGGGTGCAAGAGGAGGAAGCGATGGCTGCCCTAAAGAAAAGGGTGCCGGAGGAGGAAGAGACGGCTGCCCTAGTGAAAGGGGTGCAGGAGGAGGAGGAAGAGATGGCTTCCCAAGAGAAAGGGGTGCAAGAGGAGGAAGAGATGGCTGCCCTAGAGAAAGGGGTGCGAGAGGAGGAAGAGATGGCTGCCCTAGAGAAAGGGGTGCGAGAGGAGGAAGAGATGGCTGCCCTAGAGAAAGGGGTGCGAGAGGAGGAAGAGATGGCTGCCCTAGAGAAAGGGGTGCGAGAGGAGGAAGAGATGGCTGCCCTACAGAAAGGGGTGCGAGAGGAGGAAGAGATGGCTGCCCTAGAGAAAGGGGTGCAGGAGGAGGAGGAGGAAGAGATGGCTGCCCTAGAGAACGAGGTGCAAGAGAAGGAAGAGATGGCTGCTTTAGAGAAAGGGGTGCAGGAGGAGGAAGAGATGGCTGCTTTAGAGAAAGGGGTGCAGGAGGAGGAGGAAGAGATGGCTGCCCTAGAGAAAGGGGTGCAAGAGGAGGAAGAGATGGCTGCCCTAGAGAAAGAGGTGCAGGAGGAGGAGGAAGAGATGGCTGCCCTAGAGAACGAGGTGCAAGAGAAGGAAGAGATGGCTGCTTTAGAGAAAGGGGTGCAGGAGGAGGAAGAGATGGCTGCTTTAGAGAAAGGGGTGCAGGAGGAGGAGGAAGAGATGGCTGCCCTAGAGAAAGGGGTGCAAGAGGAGGAAGAGATGGCTGCCCTAGAGAAAGGGGTGCAAGAGGAGGAAGAGATGGCTGCCCTAGAGAAAGGGGTGCAGGAGGAGGAGGAAGAGATGGCTGCCCTAGAGAAAGGGGTGCAAGAGGAGGAAGAGATGGCTGCCCTAGAGAAAGGGGTGCAGGAGGAGGAGGAAGAGATGGCTGCCCTAGAGAAAGGGGTGCAAGAGGAGGAAGAGATGGCTGCCCTAGAGAAAGGGGTGCAGGAGGAGGAAGAGATGGCTGCCCTAGAGAAAGGGGTGCAGGAGGAGGAGGAAGAGATGGCTGCCCTAGAGAAAGGGGTGCAGGAGTAGGAAGAGATGGCTGCCCTAGAGAAAGGGGTGCAGGAAGAGGAGGAAGAGATGGCTGCCCTAGAGAAAGGGGTGCAGGAGGAGGAGGAGGAGGAGGAAGAGATGGCTGCCCTAGAGAAAAGGGTGCAGGAGGAGGAAGAGATGGCTGCCCTAGAGAAAGGGGTGCAGGAAGAGGAGGAAGAGATGGCTGCCCTAGAGAAAGGGGTGACTCTGTCTGCATTCTGTGTCCATATGTCCTTATGGTCGTTCTGCAAAAAAATAGGACATGTACTATTATTGTCCACATTACGGACAAGGATAGGACTGTTCTGTTAGGGGCCGGCTGTTCTGTTCTGCAAATGCACATGGCCGGTATCCGTGTTTTGTGGATCCTCAATTTGTGGACGGCAAACACCCAATGGTCGTGTGCCTGAGCCCTAAAAGTGATGTGGCCGGACCTGCCCTTTACATGTATCTTCCAGGGCAATGACCATGTGTATATGGTCCCTGTAGAATATGCGGGCGATATAATCTGTAAATATATATAGGGCATATATATTAGTCTGGGGTCTTTTACCACCAAATGTTAGGTACAGTTTTTCTGCAACGTGTAATTGGGGTGCAGACAGACTACAACTTCCATCATGCCCTGACAGCTGCAGGCAATAATGGGTGTGCGGTGCTGATTGTGGCACCCAACCGGTAAGACATCCTATCCGCAGAGGGCACACCAAGAAGCAGCCATGTCAGGAGTACTAAAGGTCTGGACAGGGGTCGACCGGCGCTCCCACCAGTACAGGCCTGACAACCTGCCACATCAGCGAACCCCCTCCCATCTGCTTACATCCTCCTATAATGCGGACATTCCTCCCCGGATCTGGGAACGCTGCCTGACCGCTAAACAAAACAAGAAAATGACTTTTTTTTTTCAGCAGCAAATTTCCCCCCTTGTTCCATAGAATTCTTTCCAGGCCACGGATTAACCCCTTCCACCTTATAAAAGACAGAACATAATGGGGCAACAGGTCCAAAATCCCTCTGCCCGGAGTCCATATCTCACCGTTCTTACATGGGTTTCCTCCCATACTACAACTATCTGATGTATGTAGCAAAACTTAAAGGGGTTGTCTAGGACTTTTTTTTTTTTATCTTAACCTCCACTGTCTCCGGTGGGACCTGTGACGAGATCTATACTCAGCCCCAGCTGCCTGTTCGACACGTTTTTTTTGTCTGGCCAAAACCTGGCACTCATGCTGGAAGGCGGATGATCCCTGCCGGATCCCACTGCAGTCTAGGGGTCGGCGGTGAATGGCCGTATCCAGCAATGCCGGATCTGGTGAACTCCGGTTGCCCTCTGCCACATGGACTGGGTCTCGCGCGCTGCTGAAGCCAATGACTGGCCTCAGTGGTGGGTCACGTGCTGCTCAATCATTGGCTGCAGCGGCTCAGGTGACCCAGCCCATGTGAAAGGACAGCCTGGGAGCCACAAACCTGGAACGGAGCGGCAGGGAGCAGGTAGGTATAGAGCAGGTAGGTATAGATCTCTTCACGGGTCCCACTGGAGGGGGAAGGAGACAAAGAAAAACCATCACATGCAATGTTTCAGTCCCCAAAGAGAAGGGCCCAGACAGGGCATGCTGAAATCTCCCATGTGAATGGTTTAGCTTTGTTTTTACCAGATTTTTGGAGTGCCGCCATGTTTTTCTTTGCAGGACTGTGCCAAAGCCATTAAAGGGCAGCCTGTTCCGGATATCCAGGGCTGTTTCTTGTTCTACCTGTATCCGTCTATATCTTATTTGTCATATCTATGTATCCACGTATGGATCTATCTTTCTATGTATCCACGTATGGATCTATCTATGTATCCACGTATGGATCTATCTATGTATCCACGTATGGATCTGTCTATGTATCCACGTATGGCTCTATCTATGTATCCACGTATGGCTCTATGTATCCACGTATGGAGCTATGTATCCACGTATGGATCTATCTATGTATCCACATATGGATCTATCTATGTATCCACGTATGGATCTATCTATGTATCCACGTATGGATCTATCTATGTATCCACGTATGGATCTATCTATGTATCCACGTATGGATCTATCTATGTATCCACGTATGGATCTATGTATCCACGTATGGATCTATGTATCCACGTATGGATCTATCTATGTATCCACGTATGGCTCTATTTATGTATCCACGTATGGCTCTATTTATGTATCCACGTACGGCTCTGTCGATGTATCCACGTACGGCTCTATCTATGTATCCACGTACGGCTCTATCTATGTATCCACGTACGGCTCTATCTATGTATCCACGTACGGCTCTATCTATGTATCCACGTACGGCTCCATCTATGTATCCACGTACGGCTCCATCTATGTATCCACGTACGGCTCCATCTATGTATCCACGTACGGCTCCATCTATGTATCCACGTACGGATCCATCTATGTATCCACGTACGGATCTATCTATGTATCCACGTACGGATCTATCTATGTATCCACGTATGGATCTATCTATGTATCCACGTATGGATCTATCTATGTATCCACGTATGGATCTATCTATGTATCCACGTATGGATCTATCTATGTATCCACATCTTTCTAACTCCTTAGAAAGAATCCCTCCCTTTTCGAAATTTCTGAACTTTCCGCTGAACTTTTGGGATCCAGTTTATCTTTAGCAACGACAACATTTTTCCCATAAAAGGAGAACGAAAAAATGTAAAGCGCTTAGCGTCCCTGGGGGGGGGGTGGGGGTGTCATAGCGCGACATTTCGCCAGAAGCAGGGATACCCTAGGGCCAGAGCCGCATAAGAGTCCATAGGCCAGCTGCCAGCACGGATCGGCTGCCAGCTATAGGTGGAGCTCTGCCGACGGCGGAGTCTGGCAGCTATTATGGGATGTCAAACATGTGGTGACATTAGAGGATCACTCAATGCCGGGATACGACTGCAGGGACTGAAGTTTGAAGGCGTGGTCCACCCTGGTAATCCCCTAACAATAATCCGATCACAGGGGGCCCTGCTGCGGCCAACAGCTCAGGCTACTTTCACACTAGCGTTTTTGTCTTCCGGTATTGCGTTCCGTCCTAGGGGCTCAATACCGGAAAAAAACTGATCAGTTTTATCCTAATGCATTCTGAATGGAGAGCGATCCGTTCAGGATGCATCAGTTCAGTCCCTCTTACGTTTTTTGGCCAGAGAAAATACCGCAGCATGCTGCAGTTTGCTCTCCGGCTAAAAATTTTAACACTTGCCGGAATGCTGGATCCGGCATTAATTTCCATTGAAATGTATTAAAATTTCCGCATTGACGGATCCGTTCTTCCGGTCCGCGCATGCGCAGACCTTTAAATCTGTGAAAAAAATTAATACCGGATCCGTTTTTCATAATGACAACCGGAAAGACGGATCCGGTATTGCAATGCATTTGTCAGATGGATCCGCATCCGTCTGACAAATGCATCAGTTTGCGTCCGGATTGCCGGCGACGGAACTGCCTGCCGGAATCCTCCGCCGCAAGTGTGTAAGTACCGTAGCCTTAATCAGTGGGATATTCCAGCAGCAAGTTCTTGATTAGCCTGCAGCGCCACCACAGGCTAAATCAAGTATTACACTCTTCTCATTTAAATCAATGGGGTGTCCATGTACTCAGACGTCTTGGGTCCTCCCTTCTGGCCAAAATATGAGGATCCTAAATGCCTCCCCTTTACCCCCGGACAATCCCTTTAAAACCTGCTGTCTCGCCTCCTTCTCTAAAGGCTTATTCACACGTGCACGTTTTGTGCAGGTTTTCTAAATGCCGTTTTTTTAAGCCAAAACCCGGAGTGGCTTTATAACAGAGGGGACGTCCCGTCTGCCCTTTATACATTCTCTCCTTTCATGATCCACGACTGGTTTTGGCTTTAAAAAACGCATCCGAAAACAGGATCAAAACCTGAATGTGTGAATATAAGTTTTTATTCTTGCATTTTTCCCAGAGTTTTTCTTTTTCTTTTAATTTTATTTATAATCATTCAATCTACTTCTACACAGCAGCCGCAGTGTAAAGCATGGGGGAAGGATAACTTCTAATGTAAAAAAATTACTTATTTGGACGCTAGATTGTTTGCGTCCACATTATTACAAACAACGAGGTATTTTTCAACCATTTACAGGCGGTTTCTGGATTTCGCTGCGATCCACATTCCAAATTTAATAAGAAAATTCCCGGTGGCAAAGAAAGTGTAAAAACGCCCATGCAACAAAATATATATATATATAAAAAAATAATAATTGTGACCTTTTTACCCTGAAAACCGGCACAGCAATCTTAGTAAATGACCCCCAGTGTGGCTGCGATTACACAAACACATGCATTTCTACATCAGGGTAATGGATTCCTTTGTATACCACAACCCGCAGCTCCCCAGCTGTTGTGAGACTACAACTCCCAGCGTGTCTGGACATGAAAACTATGTAAGTTATGCATCCAGACACTTCCTGCAGAACTTTAAGAAAGTTTTAGTGAAACAAATTCCACTTACTGTTAGCGGAGCGCTGTACTGGAAGCGGCTATACTGGGACCAGTCACCACCATCTGCACACATCAGTGGCTGTGAGTTTTTACAAGAAGTTTATATGTCCTCTCTCTTTACAGCAGTGGGCATGGCCACCCCCCCCCCCTCCCAGTTAAAGCCGCCCCATTCTTGCAGCCCGCCCACAGTCAGCAGCACCAGTGCTGAACACCCACATGTAGTCCTGACCCTTGTCTTCTGGGCGTCACGTTCCAGCCTCAGTCTTGTGTTCAGATGACGTTCATCTACATCGGGCAATTCCTTAACTAACAAGTACTTTCACACTCGCGGTATTCTTTTCCGGCACCGAGTTCCGTCCTCGGGGCTTAAATCCAGAAAAGAACTGATCAGGCATATCCGAATGCATTCTGAATGGAGAGCGATCCGTTCAGGAGGCATCAGGACGTCTTCAGTTCAGTCTTTTTGACTTTTCAGGACGGAGATAATACCGCAGCATGCTACGGTTTTATCTCCGTCCAAAATTCCGGGACACTTGCCGGAATGCCCGATCCGGCATTAATTTACATTGAAATGTATTAGTGCCGGATCCGGCATTAAAAATACCGCAATGCCGGATCCGTCCTTCCGGTCTGCGCATGCAAATGTGAAAAAAAATAGAAACAGATCCGTTTGTCCGTATGACAAACAGATCCGTTCTTGCAACGCATTTGTGAGACGGATACGCATCCGGATCCGTCTACAAATGCTGTCCGTTTGCATGCAGATTGCCGGATCACTCTGCCGCAAGTGTGAAAGTAGCCTAAGGCCTATAGCACACCACCGTATGGCTTTTTCAGTGTTTTGCGGTCCGTTTTTCACGGATACGTTGTTCCGTTTTTTGTTTCCGTTGTGTTTCCGTTTCTGTTCCGTTTTTCCGTATGGCATATGCAGTATACAGTAATTACATAGATAAAATTGGGCTGGGCATAACATTTTCAATGGACGGTTCAGCAAAAAACGGAACGGAAGACATACGGATGCATTTCCGGCACTTCGACAAACCCCCCCCCCCCAGAGGAGCGGAATCTGAGCTACAGCCTGAGACATGATGGGAATCATATAAATGTCATGAAATCTCTTTGCCATAAACCTTGATGTCAACGATGTCCGCATCACAAGTGGCAGGAATTGCCCTTTAACCCCTGACATAAATCCTCAGGTTACAAGAAGGGTCTAAGTGAAGTCATCGGTCACCAAGGAGGATGTGATGTGATACGGAGGAAGAAAGTGTCATCCAGAGTGGGAGAGATGGTGGCTTCCTCAAGAGGTCGCACTACGGAGCAGCGAGGCACGAGGCACCACACCTCACCATGCCCCTCTCAGCTGAGCAAGTGTGCATGCTGAGAGTTGTAGTTTCCCAACAGTTTCCCTTGACCTCATTCAGGTCACTGATCATTTATACTTTCCTATCAAGATGGCTGCCCTTTGCACTTCATTATTGCACTCGGGCTCCTTCTTGGCATCTCATTAGCGTACAATTAGAAAGGGGTTACTATGTCACGGCACGGAGAGGCCGGGGGAGAAATGAATGTCTCCGACCGACTCTGCCCGGCCTTGTGCCCCCCCCCCCCCTTATCTACACTGTGATACAATGTTACTTTTCCTTTAATCCAATGTATCAAGAAATGTTTCCAATATTTGTAAATATAACAAGCTGAAGACAAAACAAAGGACAAACGTGTGCATTGAAAGGAGCCATAAACATGTGACACTCCGCTGCTCCAGTCTTACAAGCCAATAATCGGCAACGACCATTCCCGCCGATCGCCCATTAGGTGATCCTGTCGCTTGTGTAGGCGCTAGTGATGAGCGGCAGGGGCAATATTCAAATTCATGATATTTCGCAAATATTTGCCATTTATTTTGCGAATTTGAGAATTCGTTATCTCCAGTCATTTTCTTCTTGATTGCGGAAATCGGCAATGAAAAAATCTGCATTACGAAAATTCGCAATCAACACGACTCTTAAAGTCAAGGACATTGTGGTCTAAACAGCGATCTGCTGCTCAGAAACCATGAATCTGTATGTGGACGAGGGGTCGCTATAGAAATCCTCCGTCCTCGTGCAGTGAAGGAGATCGCTGCATGTAAACAGGTCTCCTCCACACAGCCGACTGTCGGGAAGGCACTATCGTCCCGTCTGAACCCACCTTTAGATGTCCAGTAAACTAACTGCGGTATCAGCAAGGACTGGGAAGCTATAATTGTGCATCAGATATAGTCAGTGGTGAGTCCAGTCTTTTAAAGGGCCAGTAACCAATTTCATAGCCCCCCCAGCTTTCGGTGCATCCTGCACACTTTAAACGTGTAAATGTCTGTGAAGGTTCCCTGGGGACATGTGACAAAGCGGTGACCGTGGCAGAAGACATGCTGTCATATGTAGACGACCAGCAGGTTGTGCAGTTTGCAGGGGTCCGGGTATTACACCAACAGATTATCTGACACATTTTCTGACCAATCATTGGTCAGATGGCCAATTACACCGACTATTGGTCTGATTGGACAGAAATTGGTCAGATAATCTGTCGGTGTAATACAGGCCGAATATTCAGGTTAAAATCCATATTATCACTGTTCAAATCTGTCTTAAAGGGGCTGCACAGGATAGGAAAAACATGGCTGCTTTCTTCCAGATACCTGTCTATGCTATCACAGCTCCATTGACTTAAATGAGCCTAAGCTGCAATACCAAACACAACCTGTGGACAGGTGGGGGCTCTATATCTGGAAGGAAGCAGCCATGTTTTTCTAACCTCATTAAAGGGGTTCTCTCACTTTATCAGATGTCATTTATCATGTGGAGAAAGTTAATACAAGGCCCTTACTAATGTATTGTGATTGTCCATATTGCCTCCTTCATTTTTCCATCACGTTGTACACGGCTTGTATCCAGGGGTTATTACGACCGCTCTGTGATATAGCAGCGGTGGTCGTGCTTGCATAGGTCGGTGCTTTTTCTTAGTGTGCAAGTATGACCACCACTGCTGGATTGAGGGGTGGTCGTGACCATGGAAACAAGCACGGAAAAATGAATCAAGACAGCAAAGGAAGCAATATGGACAATCCCAATACATTAGTAAGGGCCTGGTATTAACGTTTGCTGAAGTGAGAGAACCCCCTGGCTGATAGCAGAGAACGTACTATACAGGTCCTTCTAAAAAAATTAGCATATTGTGATAAAGTTCATTATTTTCTGTAATGTACTGATAAACATTAGACTTTCATATATTTTAGATTCATTACACACCAACTGAAGTAGTTCAAGCCTTTTATTGTTTTAATATTGATGATTTTGGCATACAGCTCATGAAAACCCAAATTTCCTATCTAAAAAAATTAGCATATTTCATCCGACCAATAAAAGAAAAGTGTTTTTAATACAAAAAAAGTCAACCTTCAAATAATTATGTTCAGTTCTGCACTCAATACTTGGTCGGGAATCCTTTTGCAGGAATGACTGCTTCAATGCGGCGTGGCATGGAGGCAATCAGCCTGTGGCACTGCTGAGGTGTTATGGAGGCCCAGGAGGCTTCAATGCGGCGTGGCATGGAGGCAATCAGCCTGTGGCACTGCTGAGGTGTTATGGAGGCCCAGGATGCTTCGATAGCGGCCTTAAGCTCATCCAGAGTGTTGGGTCTTGCGTCTCTCAACTTTCTCTTCCCAATATCCCACAGATTCTCTATGGGGTTCAGGTCAGGAGAGTTGGCAGGCCAATTGAGCACAGTAATACCATGGTCAGTAAACCAGTTACCAGTGGTGTTGGCGCTGTGAGCAGGTGCCAGGTCGTGCTGAAAAATGAAATCTTCATCTCCATAAAGCTTTTCAGCAGATGGAAGCATGAAGTGCTCCAAAATCTCCTGATAGCGGCTGCATTGACCCTGCCCTTGATAAAACACAGTGGACCAACACCAGCAGCTGACATGGCACCCCAGACCATCACTGACTGTGGGTACTTGACACTGGACTTCAGGCATTTTGGCATTTCCCTCTCCCCAGTCTTCCTCCAGACTCTGGCACCTTGATTTCCGAATGACATGCAACAGTCCAGTGCTGCTTCTCTGTAGCCCAGGTCAGGCACTTCTGCCGCTGTTTCTGGTTCAAAAGTGGCTTGACCTGGGGAATGCGGCACCTGTAGCCCATTTCCTGCACACGCCTGTACACGGTGGCTCTGGATGTTTCTACTCCAGACTCAGTCCACTGCTTCCGCAGGTCCCCCACGGTCTGGAATCGGTCCTTCTCCACAATCTTCCTCAGGGTCCGGTCACCTCTTCTCGTTGTGCAGCGTTTTCTGCCACACTTTTTCCTTCCCACAGACTTCCCACTGAGGTGCCTTGATACAGCACTCTGGGAACAGCCTATTCGTTCAGAAATTTCTTTCTGTGTCTTACCCTCTTGCTTGAGGGTGTCAATGATGGCCTTCTGGACAGCAGTCAGGTCGGCAGTCTTACCCATGATTGCGGTTTTGAGTAATGAACCAGGCTGGGAGTTTTTAAAAGCCTCAGGAATCTTTTGCAGGTGTTTAGAGTTAATTAGTTGATTCAGATGATTAGGTTAATAGCTCGTTTAGAGAACCTTTTCATGAGATGCTAATTTTTGTAGATAGGAATTTTGGGTTTTCATGAGCTGTATGCCAAAATCATCAATATTAAAACAATAAAAGGCTTGAACTACTTCAGTTGGTGTGTAATGAATAGAGTTGAGCGAACACCTGGATGTTCGGGTTCGAGAAGTTCGGCCGAACATCCCGGAAATGTTCGGGTTCGGGATCCGAACCCGATCCGAACTTCGTCCCGAACCCGAACCCCATTGAAGTCAATGGGGACCCGAACTTTTCGGCACTAAAAAGGCTGTAAAACAGCCCAGGAAAGAGCTAGAGGGCTGCAAAAGGCAGCAACATGTAGGTAAATCCCCTGCAAACAAATGTGGATAGGGAAATGAATTAAAATAAAAATTAAATAAATAAAAATTAACCAAAATCAATTGGAGAGAGGTTCCATAGCAGAGAATCTGGCTTCCCGTCACCCACCACTGGAACAGTCCATTCTCAGATATTTAGGCCCAGCACCCAGGCAGAGGAGAGAGGTCCCGTAACAGACAATCTGGCTTCATGTCAGCAGAGAATTAGTCTGCATGTCATAGCAGAGAATGAGGCTTCACGTCAGCCACCACTGCAACAGTCCATTGGCATATATTTAGGCCCAGCACCCAGGCAGAGGAGAGAGGTCCCGTAACAGACAATCTGGCTTCATGTCAGCAGAGAATCAGTCTGCATGTCATAGCAGAGAATCAGGCTTCACGTCACCCACCACTGCAACAGTCCATTGTCATAAATTTAGGCCCAGCACTAGTGTTGAGCGGCATGTCCCATATTCGAATTCGCGAAATTTTGTGAATATTCGAAAGAATATTCGTAAAATATTCGCGATTATTCAAATTCGTTATTATTTCGCATATGCGATAATTCGAATTATCGCATAATACATATGCTATGCAAAATTCACATGTGCGCTAATGAAATCGCCTTACGAAGATTCGCAACTCAATTCAATCACTAATGTATGAATGCAATGCCCTTTGCCTCTGTTCTGGGACAAGTGTAGATATTCGCATGTGCGCTAATAAAATCGCCTTACGAAGATTCGCACCTCAATCACTTTCTAGGGAATGTGAGACTTTTGGGAATCAATCGAGATACAGTGGGGGGTGATGACAGTAGTTGACAGAGTACAGATCAATGTAATCTGTAAGGTGGAAAGTAAAATAAAAAATACGAATATTCGTAAATCGAATTTTACGAAGTTCTACGTATTCGCGAATATGGTGCTATACTATATGAATGCACAGGCCTTTGCCTCTCTGTTCTGGGGACAAGTGTAGATATTTGCATTTGCGTTAATAAAATCGCCTTACGAAGATTCGCAGCTCAATTCAATCACTAATGTATGAATGCAAAGCCCTTTGCCTCTGTTCTGGGACAAGTGTAGATATTCGCATGTGCGCTAATAAAATCGCCTTACGAAGATTCGCAACTCAATTCACTAATGTATGAATGCAAAGCCCTTTGCCTCTGTTCTGGGACGTGCCGATATTCGCATGTGCGCTAATAACATCGCCTTACGAAGATTCGCAACTCAATTCACTAATGTATGAATGCAAAGCCCTTTGCCTCTGTTCTGGGACGTGCCGATATTCGCATGTGCGCTAATAACATCGCCTTACGAAGATTCGCGCCTCAATCACTTTCTAGGCAATGTGAGTAAGATCTGAGCTGTTGGACCTTTGGGAAACAATCAATTATATGTGTACTGTAATTTTGTGGGGGGGGGGGAAAAAACAAAAAACGAATATTCGTTTTTACGAATATATAGCACTATATTCGAAATATTCGCGAAATCGCGAAGTTGCGATATTCGCGAAAAAAAATTGCTTTTCGAATATTCGCGCTCAACACTACCCAGCACCCAGGCAGAGGAGAGAGGTCCCGTAACAGACAATCTGGCTTCATGTCAGCAGAGAATCAGTCTGCATGTCATAGCAGAGAATGAGGCTTCACGTCAGCCACCACTGCAACAGTCCATTGGCATATATTTAGGCCCAGCACCCAGGCAGAGGAGAGAGGTCCCGTAACAGACAATCTGGCTTCATGTCAGCAGAGAATCAGTCTTCATATCATAGCAGAGAATCAGGCTTCACGTCACCCACCACTGTAAGAGTCCATTTTCATAAATTTAGGCCCAGCACACAGGCAGAGGAGAGAGGTCCCGTAACAGAGGATCTGGCTTCATGTCAGCAGAGAATCAGTCTGCATGTCATAGCAGAGAATCAGGCTTCACGTCACCCAACATTGGAACAGTCCATTGGCATATATTTAGGCCCCGGCACCCAGACAGAGGAGAGGTTCATTCAACTTTGGGTAGCCTCGCAATATAATGGTAAAATGAAAATAAAAATAGGATTGAATGAGGAAGTGCCCTGGAGTCCAATAATATATGGTTAAGGGGAGGTAGTTAATGTCTAATCTGGACAAGGGACGGACAGATCCTGTGGGATCCATGCCTGGTTCATTTTTATGAACGTCAGCTTGTCCACATTGGCTGTAGACAGGCGGCTGCGTTTGAGGCCTAGTATTTAGGCGCTGGGTGACCGGTATGGATTTAGTGACAGAATTAGACTTGGAAATACACAGTAGCGGGTGTGTGTGAAGTTATTCTGAATGACCCAATGTGCACCTTGAATATTATATACCCTTTTAGGGATAGATTTCAAATAGCTCTGATATAGCAGAAACCACTAAATTATGAAATTGCTAAATTGGGAATTGTACTTCAACCCAGAACAAAAAATGTGCTTTGACGGACACTAAATATCTTGCCCAGCAACAACAGTACAGCGGTGGGTAACGAGAGATTTAGAGGGATTTAAATTTGAGGCCTAGTATTTAGGCGCTGGGTCACCGGTATGGGTTTAGTGACAGAATTAGACTTGGAAATGCACAGAAGCGTGTGTGTGAAGTTATTCTGAATGACCCAATGTGCACCTTCAATATTATATACCCTTTTTGGGATAGATTTCAAATAGCTCTGATATAGCAGGAACCACTAAATTATGAAATTGCTAAATTGGGAATTGTATTTCAACCCAGAACAAGAAATGTGCTTGAACGGACACTAAATAACTCGCCCAGCTACAGCACTAGGGACAGATTTAGCTGGATATAAATTTGAGGCCTAGTATTTAGGCGCTGGGTGACCGGTATGGATTTAGTGACAGAATTAGACTGGGATATGGCCAAAAAATGAACAGACTATTGCTGGTTAAATGCACTTGGTGTGACAGCTTCACCCTGATGTAGGCTTTAGCCAAAAAACAACCACACCATTGAGGGTTAAATGCACTTGGTGACAGGCGCAGCTTGCCCCTGATTTTGTATATGGCCAAAAAATGAACAGACTATTGCTGGTTAAATGCACTTGGTGTGACAGCTTCACCCTGATGTAGGCTTTAGCCAAAAAACAACCACACCATTGAGGGTTAAATGCACTTGGTCGCAGCTTGTGCTGGCGCACCACAAGACACAAAATGGCCGCCGATCACCCCAGAAAAATGAGACTGACAAACGGTCTGTGCAGCCTAAAAACAGTGAGCAATTGAGGATCAGCAGCTCAATGATCCACAGCTGCAGATCGATCAGTTAATCAAGTCCTTTGGAGGAGTTAATCTGCCTAATCTCGCCCTACTGTCGCAGCCGCAACCTCTCCCTACGCTAATCAGAGCAGAGTGACGGGCGGCGCTATGTGACTCCAGCTTAAATAGAGGCTGGGTCACATGGTGCTCTGGCCAATCACAGCCATGCCAATAGTAGGCATGGCTGTGATGGCCTCTTGGGGCAAGTAGTATGACGCTTGTTGATTGGCTGCTTTGCAGCCTTTCAAAAAGCGCCAAGAAAGCGTCACAAAAGCGCCAAGAAAGCGACGAACACCGAACCCGAACCCGGACTTTTACGAAAATGTCCGGGTTCGGGTCCGTGTCACGGACACCCCAAAATTCGGTACGAACCCGAACTATACAGTTCGAGTTCGCTCATCCCTAGTAATGAATCTAAAATATATGAAAGTCTAATGTTTATCAGTACATTACAGAAAATAATGAACTTTATCACAATATGCTAATTTTTTGAGAAGGACCTGTATATTGGTATCTTCGTTTTAGGCTCCAGGTCAGACAGTACCATCGGGTTTAGGTACTGGATTCTGTCTGGCCAATTTACCTCTTGGTAAGGCCTCATGCACACGGCCGTTGTTTGGGTCCGCATCCGAGGCTCCGTTCCGCGGCCCCGCAAAAAAATATATAACATGTCCTATTCTTGTCTGCGATTTGCGGACAAGAATAGGCATTTATATTGCCGGCGCCCATTTCGTTCTGCAAATTGCAGAAGGCAACACGGGCTCCTTCCGTTTTTTGCGGATCCGCAGTTTGCACGGCACAGTCGTGTGCATGAGGCCTAATACTATTTGTAATTGTGGTGGAAAGAGCACGAAATGAAGAAATCGTGTTCTTAGAAGGAATGTCTCAATCACATGTGCGCTGCAACAGTTCCATGATACAATGTGTCTGCACGTCAAGCACAGTCACATTCCATGGAAATCACTGCCTGAAATATATGGCCGTGTAGCATAGGGCCCGGGGTCCTACAGATGTCCTGAACTGAACTATTGATGGCCTATGATCATCAGGATAGGTCATCTATTTCTGATCAGTGGCCGATCAGCAGCCACTTCTTTGTATACCAGGCACAGCGCCTCACACTGTATAGTGGCTGTGCTTGGTATTGCAGCACATTCCCATTCACGTGAATGGCTGACGAACGCGATGCCACAGGCCAAAGACGATCTGCAGCACTTCCCCAGACACTGATCGACGGGCGCTGGGAGACGGACCCCGACTGATCAGATATTGTGAGAGCACATCGTCATTATTTACCGTATTTTTCACTTTATAAGACGCACCTAGGTTTTTGAGGAGGAAAATAAGAAAAAAATATTTTGAACCGCACTGTTATGGGGGGGGGGGATCTGTGGATGCCGCACTGTTTTGGGGGGGGGGGGGGGGGATCTGTGGATGCCGCACTGTTATGGGGGGGGGGGGGATCTGTGGATGCCGCACTGTTATGGGGGGACCTGTGGATGCTGCACTGTTATGGGGGGGGGGGGGGGGATCTGTGGATGCCGCACTGTTATGGGGGGGGGGGGGGATCTGTGGATGCCGCACTGTTATGGGGGGGATCTGTGGATGCTGCACTGTTATGGGGGGGATCTGTGGATGCCGCACTGTTATGGGGGGACCTGTGGATGCTGCACTGTTATGGGGGGATCTGTGGATGCCGCACTGTTATGGGGGGATCTGTTGATGACACTTATGTCATCCACAAATCCCCATAAGTGTCATCTACAGATCCCCCATCAGATGCATCAGTGTGGAGGGAGGAGGTGGGGCCCGGTGCAGTGACTCTACTCTAATACACCGGGCCCCGCAGCTGTTAAGTACATTCAATCCGATCCATATCTTAATGTATACCGCACTGTTCTGTACTTACTGTAGTACCGTATGTATAGCGTTAGGACGGCGCAGACCGGCAGCTCCCTCCTCATGCGCCGCCTGTCTGCTTATCTTACTTTATGAATGAACAGGCAGGCGGCGCATGAGGAGGGAGCTGCCGGTCTGCGCCGTCCTAACGCTATACATACGGTACTACAGTAAGTACAGAACAGTGCGGTATACATTAAGATATGGATCGGATTGAATCTACTTAACAGCTGCGGGGCCCGGTGTATTAGAGTAGAGTCACTGCACCGGGCCCCGCCATGAGTGTCCTCGCCTCCTCCCTCCACACTGATACTTCGCTGGCCGCGCTGTGCAGCATAGCGGCAGGCGAAGTATCCGCTTTATAAGACACACGGCCATTTTCCCAGTGCGTCTTATAAAGCGAAAAATACGGTAAGTCCCAGAAAACCCCTGGGTGGTGGTAAATCAAACATAAATGTGTACTCCAGGACGCCCACCATTTACTGCCTCTTCCCACAATTCTGTGCGCTGCAGCACTCACCTAAGATGTGATCTGTCTATCTTGTACTTCCTGTTTCACAAATAAAATGCCAGAACTACAGTGAAGACTGACACATAGGCATTGGAGACTCAAGAACATTCAGGGTCTATGGAAAGCCAAAGACGGTGAGGCAACCTATGGTTTTATGGAAGAAATATAGTCAGTCACTCTTTAGGCCTCATGCACACGGCCGTTGTTTGGGTCCGCATCCGTTGCTCCGTTCCATGGCCCCGCAAAATATAACATGTCCTATTCTTGTCCGCGCTTTGCGGACAAGAATAGGCATTTATATTGAAGGCTGTCCGTGCCGTTCTGCAAATTGCGGAATGCGCACGGACGTCATCTGTGTTTTGCGGACCGCAAAACACACCACAGTCGTGTGCATGCGGCCTTAGTCCTATAAAAACAATTGTACCCTTTTGGATCGTAAGTTCTTCTGGACAGAGCCCCTCCTTAATCTCATGGCTTGCTGCAGGATATGTTATTGCTATAGATAAATATATATAAAGTTTATTATTACAAGTATCTTACCATTAACACGGTGGCTCAGTGGGTAGCACTGGTGCCTGGCAGCGCTCGGATCCTGGATTCCAATCCAACCAAGGACAACATCTGCATGGAGTTTGTATGTTCTCCCCGTGTTTCCTCCCACACTCCAAATACATACTTATAGGGAATTTAGATTGTGAGCCCCATTGGGGGCAGTTAGATGCTAATGTCTGTAAAGCGCTATATAAATGCATAAAATAAATTAGTCTAGGAGTTGCAGCTCTGCTGCCCTCTGGTGGCCGCACACAGTAATGCTTTACATCGGGTAAAGGTCCATGTTTTGCACCTTGTACTGCAACTTTGCGCCGTAATAAAGTCATTTGTATATACACTTAAGGGAATACCCTGCTTGTACGCGAGTCCAGCCACTTTTTTAACACTACTGTAAAACGGTTATAAATTATTTACAAAGCGCTCACATAAATGCATTCCCCATGATATATTATACCATAAAATGGTAAAACACATGACCAAGAGCCCAAGCACAGCATTGCTGAGCTTATACATTAAGGAACATCATTACAACAGGAAATTTCAGTTCTCAGTGGTTTCCCTTTAATAACTTAAAGGGATTGTCCCACAAAAAATATTCTGCAGTTTTCAAACCAGCACCTGGATCCGAGTACTTTCCAAATTACATGTAATTAAAAATGTAGTACAGCCAGTGAGTTATTCAATAAAATGTATCTGTATGGAGCCACCAGTTTTTTTTTTTATTATTATTTCTCTGTCCACCTTGCTGAGGTGGACGCTCAAGCACGGAGCTGCGGCAGAAAACACACTCCTCTCCGGAGCTGCGGCAGAAAGGACACTCCTCTCATGAGCTGCGGCAGGAAGGACACTCCTCTCATGAGCTGCGGCAGAAAAGACACTCCTCTCCGGAGCTGCGGCAGGAAGGACACTCCTCTCCGGAGCTGCGGCAGAAAAGACACTCCTCTCCGGAGCTGCGGCAGAAAAGACACTCCTCTCCGGAGCTGCGGCAGAAAAGACACTCCTCTCCGGAGCTGCGGCAGAAAGGACACCCCTCTCCGGTGCTGCGGCAGAAAGGACACTCCTCTCCGGAGCTGCGGCAGAAAAGACACTCCTCTCCGGAGCTGCGGCAGAAAAGACACTCCTCTCCGGAGCTGCGGCAGAAAAGACACTCCTCTCCGGAGCTGCGGCAGAAAAGACACTCCTCTCCGGAGCTGCGGCAGAAAAGACACTCCTCTCCGGAGCTGCGGCAGAAAAGACACTCCTCTCCGGAGCTGCGGCAGAAAGGACACTCCTCTCCGGAGCTGCGGCAGAAAGGACACATGCCCTGACTGCGGCAGAAAAGACACGTCACCTGAGCTGCCAGCTTGAAATAAATCTAACAGAACAATTGGAACAATGAATGTGGAGATCTCGGGATCAGGACTGGTTCTAGCTTTGTCAGAGACTGTTGTACTATACAGTCTGCGCTGTGCTCTTGCAGTCATCTTTACAGGACGGCCACTCCTAGGGAGAGTAGCAGCAGTGCTGAACTTACTCCATCTATAGACAATTTGTCTTACCGTGGACTGATGAACAGCAAGGCTTTTGGAGATAATTTTATAACCCTTTCCAGCTTCATTGTTGTCCAATCAATTAATACTTTTTATTAAAGGGTTTCTGTCATCAGAAAAAACGTTACGTTATGTAGCTGACTGACATTAGCGATGGGCTGATGTCAGCAGTACATAACTCCCTGCCGACTTATAATATGCTAATGAGCCTCTAGGTGCTATGAGGGCGTTCCTGCAGCACCTAGAGGCTCTGTCTATTCACCCTTTGGCAGTGGCACGCCCATGTCCAGTTGATTGACGTCCGAGTTCTCCTCTTCGTCCCATAAATCCCGCGCCTGTGCCGAATACTAAACGGGACGGCGCAGGCGTGGAATTTACGGGACGAAGAGGAGAACTCGGACGTCAATCAACTGGACATGGGCGTGCCACTGCCAAAGGCTGAATAGACGGAGCCTCTAGGTGCTGCAGCAACGCCCTCATAGCACCTAGAGGCTCATTAGCATATTATACATCTTTATTTTAATAGAACGGCGGCAGCGGCGGGCAGGGAGTTATAAAACACTCTGTTATGTACTGCTGACATCAGCCCATCGCTCATGTCAGTCAGCTACATAACGTTTTTTCTGATGATTGACAGATTTCAGAATCCTGTTTAAACACTGTTACATTACACTTCAAATGTTTTAAATTTATACCTTTTTAGAAGTAAGTGAGTGACTATCCAGGACAACAGGTGTCAGGACTCTCAGAGTTCAGTTCAGGACTCAGGACTGTCTTAGTTAGTCAGGTTGAAAAACCACTGCTGCTGCACTGCAGCCTGCAGGCAGGGCACAATAGTGGGCACTGGGCTGGGCACAACTTGGGCAGGCTGCCTGGCTGCTGCTGGAGGAGCTGGACTGGAGAGAAGTGAAGAGGAATGATTTTAATTCTCCCACGGGTGAAGGAGCTCCCTGCCTCTCTCTCTGATGCCACTTCCTGACTGTGGACCGTCACCTGACTTCCTTGTCAGAGAGAAGGAGGCAGGGTCACTGGGAGGCAGCCGCAGGCAGGGGAGGAGTGAGGAGGAGGGAGACTGACTGATTGAACAGTGAGTGAGCCGCTGCGCTGCCTGGCTGGGGGCACGGCACACATCACTGTAGTGTAGATAGAGGAGGAAGGGAGCAGGGAGAGGAGGGACTGGAGAGCTGCGCTCAGCTGATCACCCGGCTGCCGGCGCTGCAGTGAGTGACAGCAGGGCACCCTAAGCTCCGAGCGGCCGCGGGCCCCGCCCCCTCCTCACTATTTCCAATAGTACGTGCGCTTTCAGCGCTGTTAGTTAGCCGGCGGCCGCAAGAAAATAGTAATAAGTATACTTAGTTTGCGGCAGACTGTCGGCCGCCTGGCGCCCCTGTTCCTATGGCGCCCTGTGCGGCCGCACAGCCCGCACACCCCAAAGGCCGGCCCTGGCCGCATAGGGTGGGCCAGTGCCAGGAGGAGCCGCATAGGGTGGGCCAGTGCCAGGAGGAGCCGCATAGGGTGGGCCAGTGCCAGGAGGAGCCGCATAGGGTGGGCCAGTGCCAGGAGGAGCCGCATAGGGTGGGCCAGTGCCAGGAGGAGCCGCATAGGGTGGGCCAGTGCCAGGAGGAGCCGCATAGGGTGGGCCAGTGCCAGGAGGAGCCGCATAGGGTGGGCCAGTGCCAGGAGGAGCCGCATAGGGTGGGCCAGTGCCAGGAGGAGCCGCATAGGGTGGGCCAGTGCCAGGAGGAGCCGCATAGGGTGAGCCAGTGCCAGGAGGAGCCGCATAGGGTGACTGTTTAGTCAAGCAAGATGTAATGAAGATGAGCTGGTGGGAAAAGATGGGGAACTAAGGCCCCCCTTATTAGAGATTGTGGGTGTCCCCCCAATATCACAATGTCCTTGACTCTGCTACATTGCAGGACACTATAAAATGTATCTATTACAAGATTTCAGACTAAAGCCTGCCCCTGGACTATTTTCCTCAGCACCAATGAATTATTACTTAAAGGGACATACCCATATTTTCACCAAGGCAGCCCCCCTGATGTTAGCGTCGGAGCATCTCATGCTCCGATGCGCTCCCTTGCCCTGCGCAATTTCTTTTGCTTCCGCCCGACAGTGTGTTCAGTGACATCACTGGCTCAGACGGACATGCCTTAGCACTGCCCTAGCCGTTTTACTGGCTAGAGCAGCGCTAAACCCCACCCATCAGTGCCGGTGATGTCACCGGCTGCCTGGCAGCCCCATGGAGAGCTTATTTCGTCACCGGAACTCCTGAAAATGCCTTTGCCCTGCATGATTTAGCGCAGGGCAAAGGAGAGCATCGGAGCATGAACTGCCTGTCAGGGGGGCTGCCTGGGTGAAAATGGAGGTATGTCCGGGTTCAGCTCTGAACCCGGACAACCCCTTTAAGCCATAACTTTACATTACATAAAAAAAATTAAATACTGTAAAATGTTAGTTTTTCATACAATCCAACAAGTCTCATTAAATAATTATTTCCGCACACAAATTGATGTCCTGTTATTTACTTTTTTTTTTTTAAATATTCACAAGAAAAAAAAACACAAAAAAAAAAAAATATTTTCTATCACAGTTATAAAAAAAAAAAATCTCGGCTATCCTCCGTTTGTGCAGAAGTAAAGCTCCCGCCGACGTTAATTGCCTCCTCGGATCCACCCCTCTCCTTGTTGCTCTCATTAGAAGCGGCAGCCGAGCTTCAGCCCTTTAAATTTTCGCTCTTTGCCATCTTATTAGAAGACTGAAAATTCTTACATTCCAAACATTTTAGGACGTCGTAAAGTAAGGCAGCAGTTTAATGGCACAGGATATTATGTGTCATCGCCAGGAAATAAAAATGTTTTACTTTCGCGGGAGTTATTAGTTATACGAGAGTTCCATCATTACTCAATTCCAGCAGCCCTTGAAACGCATCCAAAAGCCGCAATATATACGATATTACTGTCGTATGACTTTGTGATTTTCATCCAGGGCTTGCTACACACACACCTTCATTAAAAAAAAAAATATAATAATTGAGACAAAAATATACCGTACATATAAAAAACTGAAAAAATCAAATTAGAAAGATAATCAAAAAAGAAAACAAATGGAGATTAATCTTTACACAATTACAACACTCAACCCTTTCACCACTGGTGGTCAGGGAGTGTATAAATCCTGGCCGATTAACCCCTTAGATGCTGTGTTCAATTCAGCAGTCAGCACTTCTAAGTGGTTGTCATGGCAGTGGGGGCCCGGCACCAGGCCTGCCATTTTAGGGTACTTTCACACTAGCGTTAGAAGGATCCGTTGCCGGATCCGGAAATCCGTATGCAAACGGATATCATTTGTTTCCGGATCAGTCTGACAAATGCATTGAAATACCGGATCCGTCTCTCCGGTGTCATCCAGAAAAACGGATCCGGTACTTATTTTGTTCACATTTCTATAAGGTCTGCGCATGCGCAGACTGGAAAACCGGATCCCTCAATGCAGCAATTTCCTGAACGATTGGTACCGGATCTGACATTAATACATTTCAATGGAAATTAATGCCGGATCCGGCAAGTGTTCTGGAATTTTGGACGGAGATAATACAGCAGCATGCTGCGGTATTTTCTCCGGCCAAATACCGTAAAAGGGACGGAACGGAAGACACCCTGATGTGTACTGAACGGATTGCTTTCTGTTCAGAATGCATTAGGACAAAACTGATGCGTTTTTTTTCCCAGTATTGAGCCCCTATGACGGAACTCAATACCGGAAAACTTTAACGCTAGTGTGAAAGTAGCCTAAGCCCTCAGATATCTCAGCTGATGGCAAAAATTATGGTTATCAGAATACTGGTGACAAAATGCACATTTTTTTCAAATAATGTTATAAAAATATTTTTTGGGGGGGAAGTAGTTAACTGTAACAAAAACTATAAAAATGTGTACAAAACTAAACGCCTCAAACATCAGAATAAGTGAATGTTGTAAAAAATGGAACCCAAAAAAAAAAAAAAAAAAAAATGCTTTTGGTTTTTCTATTCCACCTCAAAATAATATAATTTTTAGTTTCTGACTACATAATATAGAACCATTAAAAATACTATTTCTTCAGCAATAAACAAGCCCTTGTAAGGCTATATCAATAGGGCTAAAAAATAAAAAAAAATTAAATTATGGCTCTTGGGAGGCCGAAAAAAAAATTTGCGCCAAATTTGGTAAAATTGGAGCTAAAAAAACAAAAAAAAAAAAAAAACACATGAAAAATTAAGAAATAAAACAAGAATAAAATAAATGAATGGAAAAAAAAATATATAGGAAAATTGGTTATGAAAAAATAAAAAATAAATAAAGGACTGAAAGCAAACTCCGCAAAATGAGACGTAATACATGAGGGGACGGTCTTGCCTGGACGCCACAGTTACAGGTCGATGGTTCCTTTTGCTTTAAATTTCTTGGCTGATCTCTCGCTGGCTCTCATCTGAAGCTTGCTCCCGTAGATGTACGTGATAAATCCGTCAATTTCCACGCTGAAGACGCAGTTTAACTTGGGAACAACTGTCAGGCAGAAAGAAAAAAAAAAAGAAGTAGCAGCGAGCGGCCCGTAAATTAAGAGATTGGAAATGAGACCCCAGTTAAAGTGTCTTTGGGGATATTGCCGCGATTATTGTGAGAAATGTCTCGGTTATGGCCGTCTTCATGGTAACATTATCATAGCCTCTCACTCGGGCCGCAGATAAAACCCCGAATATTTAACGGGTGAATATCAATTTTTTGCAGAGAGAGAAAGAAGAAAGAGAGACAAGTAGAGAGACTCCTTCTCATCAGATGGGGGTGACCAGCAGAGCCTGGATATAACGGTGGCTACAACTGTGCACAGTGATACTGGTTAAAGAGAAACCCCGCTTTTAGGTGCAGTTTCTAATGGGTCTTTGCATCAGGTCGGCAGATAACATTGGTTCAGTGTACTACAGCAAAGACCCCAGATGATTCCCACCACATAGGGGACCACGTGGCTCATTAAAGGGGTTCTCTCACTTCAGTAAATGGGATTTATCACGTAGAAAAAGTTATTACAAGGCACTTACTAATAATGTACTGTTACTATCCATATTGCCTCCTTTGCTGGCCGGATTCATTCTTCCATCACATTATACACTGCTCGTTTCTATAGTTACAGACCACCCTGGAACCCATCATTAGTGGTCATGCTTATACACTATAGGCAAAAGCGTCAGCCTCTCTGGTGGCCGGAAACCATGGGAGCACACATAGGCTGGTGCCTTTTCCTATATTGTGCAAGCACGACCACCACTGATAGAATGCAGGGTGGTCTGTAACCATGGGAACAAGCAATGTATAATGTTATGGAAAAATTAATCCAGTCAGCAAAGGAAGCAGTATGGATAATAACAATACATTAGTAAGTGGCTCTCTACATGATAGATGCCACTTGCTGAAGTGAGGACCCCTTTAATAAGCATACATCCTGACCTCTGAGATCGACCCACATGCCCAGACCGCCCCGTGTACACAGACTACCTCATCTGTACAGGACATCAGACCAGGCCTCTTCCTTTCTACAGGCATCAGACCAGGCCTCTTCCTTTCTACAGGCATCAGACCAGGCCTCTTCCTTTCTACAGGCATCAGACCAGGCCTCTTCCTTTCTACAGGCATCAGACCAGGCCTCTTCCTTTCTACAGGCATCAGACCAGGCCTCTTCCTTTCTACAGGCATCAGACCAGGCCTCTTCCTTTCTACAGGCATCAGACCAGGCCTCTTCCTTTCTACAGGCATCAGACCAGGCCTCTTCCTTTCTACAGGCATCAGACCAGGCCTCTTCCTTTCTACAGGCATCAGACCAGGCCTCTTCCTTTCTACAGGCATCAGACCAGGCCTCTTCCTTTCTACAGGCATCAGACCAGGCCTCTTCCTTTCTACAGGCATCAGACCAGGCCTCTTCCTTTCTACAGGCATCAGACCAGGCCTCTTCCTTTCTACAGGCATCAGACCAGGCCTCTTCCTTTCTACAGGCATCAGACCAGGCCTCTTCCTTTCTACAGGCATCAGACCAGGCCTCTTCCTTTCTACAGGCATCAGACCAGGCCTCTTCCTTTCTACAGGCATCAGACCAGGCCTCTTCCTTTCTACAGGCATCAGACCAGGCCTCTTCCTTTCTACAGGCATCAGACCAGGCCTCTTCCTTTCTACAGGCATCAGACCAGGCCTCTTCCTTTCTACAGGCATCAGACCAGGCCTCTTCCTTTCTACAGGCATCAGACCAGGCCTCTTCCTTTCTACAGGCATCAGACCAGGCCTCTTCCTTTCTACAGGCATCAGACCAGGCCTCTTCCTTTCTACAGGCATCAGACCAGGCCTCTTCCTTTCTACAGGCATCAGACCAGGCCTCTTCCTTTCTACAGGCATCAGACCAGGCCTCTTCCTTTCTACAGGCATCAGACCAGGCCTCTTCCTTTCTACAGGCATCAGACCAGGCCTCTTCCTTTCTACAGGCATCAGACCAGGCCTCTTCCTTTCTACAGGCATCAGACCAGGCCTCTTCCTTTCTACAGGCATCAGACCAGACCTCTTCCTTTCTACAGGCATCAGACCAGACCTCTTCCTTTCTACAGGCATCAGACCAGACCTCTTCCTTTCTACAGGCATCAGACCAGACCTCTTCCTTTCTACAGGCATCAGACCAGACCTCTTCCTTTCTACAGGCATCAGACCAGACCTCTTCCTTTCTACAGGCATCAGACCAGACCTCTTCCTTTCTACAGGCATCAGACCAGACCTCTTCCTTTCTACAGGCATCAGACCAGACCTCTTCCTTTCTACAGGCATCAGACCAGACCTCTTCCTTTCTACAGGCATCAGACCAGACCTCTTCCTTTCTACAGGCATCAGACCAGACCTCTTCCTTTCTACAGGCATCAGACCAGACCTCTTCCTTTCTACAGGCATCAGACCAGACCTCTTCCTTTCTACAGGCATCAGACCAGACCTCTTCCTTTCTACAGGCATCAGACCAGACCTCTTCCTTTCTACAGGCATCAGACCAGGCCTCTTCCTTTCTACAGGCATCAGACCAGGCCTCTTCCTTTCTACAGGCATCAGACCAGAGCTCTTCCTTTCTACAGGCATCAGACCAGAGCTCTTCCTTTCTACAGACATCAGACCAGAGCTCTTCCTTTCTACAGACATCAGACCAGAGCTCTTCCTTTCTACAGACATCAGACCAGACCTCTTCCTTTCTACAGGCATCAGACCAGACCTCTTCCTTTCTACAGGCATCAGACCAGACCTCTTCCTTTCTACAGGCATCAGACCAGACCTCTTCCTTTCTACAGGCATCAGACCAGACCTCTTCCTTTCTACAGACATCAGACCAGACCTCTTCCTTTCTACAGACATCAGACCAGACCTCTTCCTTTCTACAGACATCAGACCTCTTCCTTTCTACAGACATCAGACCAGACTCCTTTCTACAGACATCAGACCAGATCCCTCCTTGCTATAGAACCCAGACTTCGACCTTCACAATATTTCTGCAATCACACTTCAGATCAGAATACCAGCGTGTTTGACCACCAACCACCCCCCGATTAGCCGTTGGTGAAACACGTGCTGGGTGAGCTCTGCCTGTGGGCTTATTATGTAGTATTTCTGGGTGTTGTTTTTACACTGACTATTGTTGGCAAGGTCCTATGATTTATAGCAGTTGACTATGTGCGATACCTTATAGTTGTGGGCTCACACCCCGTTTGTATCTGCTTAATGTAACGGCTCTAATTTAATGTTAACATTGTATCTGAATAAAGATGGTATTTTAACCATGGATTGGTCTGTGGTGCAAAAGGACTTATTACTCTTCATAAGGTTTGTCTTTGGGTTGAGTCAGATCAGACTAACCTGCGAGTGACATACCTGGGTGTATGTTCGTGTATATACATACACACACATATATCATGGCCGCCCCACAGTGCCCTATAGCTGTGCATTTGAAGATTCAATGGTCTTTGGGGATGTCTTCACTACAATCCTCTTACCTTTCAGTTTATCCTCTTTTGTGATTATTTTCAGGATGTTCTTCGATTCCTGTAAGATGATTCCTGCGAGTCCAACGTACGACGGACATTTTGATTTGAACACTGCAGATACAACAAGGAAAAGATGAAAAAGTGACTGAAGGCAGCACTACTGAGATGACAGACATGGCAGCCCGACCTACCGACACCAGTCAGTGGCACACATCACACATGACGCTGCGCATACAGAACACTGATGCAGCGAACTTGGGTCGGTCCAATAAATGCGGCCGTAACATATTCCTGTGACGCCGGCCTCAGATACACGAGCTACGCCGACAGCGTCAGACATGATGAGCTTAGATACACTGGGGCACATTTTATGCTGGTCCCAAAGTCTCTCCCTCTGAGCTTCTGTTAGATTAGACTAATTTATGATGAGGCGTGCGAATCTGTGGCGTATGTAGTGTTGTTTTTTTACAACATTTATGCCTCTTTGCAGGAGTAAATGTTAGCAAATTTGCCAGGGCTGGAGTCCCCAACAAGCCGTCGTCATGCCCAACTGGCGGACGCGGCGTAAAACCAATATTTAGTCGCACTGCCGGTTAGAAAAGGGGAACTGCGACTATTTTACACCTAAAATAGTCGCAAGTCCCTTAGTAAATGTGCTGCAGTAACTCACTATAACATGAGAGGATTAGATACAGTGGCTGAGCAGACAGTATCACACAGGATAGGATTAGATACAGTGGCTCAGCAGACAGTATCACACAGGATAGGATTAGATACAGTGGCTCAGCAGACAGTATCACACAGGATAGGATTAGATACAGTGGCTGAGCAGACAGTATCACACAGGATAAGGTTAGATACAGTGGCTGAGCAGACAGGGGCTGGGGCTGATACAGGGGCTGAGCAGACTGTATCACACAGGATAGGATTAGATACAGTGGCTAGGCAGACAGTATCACACAGGATAGGATTAGATACAGAGGCTAGGCAGACAGTATCACACAGGATAGGATTAGATACAGTGGCTGAGCAGACAGGGGCTGGGGCTGATACAGGGGCTGAGCAGACTGTATCACACAGGATAGGATTAGATACAGTGGCTCAGCAGACAGTATCACACAGGATAGGATTAGATACAGTGGCTAGGCAGACAGTATCACACAGGATAGGATTAGATACAGTGGCTAGGCAGACAGTATCACACAGGATAGGATTAGATACAGTGGCTCAGCAGACAGTATCACACAGGATAGGATTAGATACAGTGGCTCAGCAGACAGTATCACACAGGATAAGGTTAGATACAGTGGCTGAGCAGACAGTATCACACAGGATAGGATTAGATACAGTGGCTGAGCAGACAGGGGCTGGGGCTGATACAGTGGCTGAGCAGACAGTATCACACAGGATAAGGTTAGATACAGGGGCTCAGCAGACAGTATCACACAGGATAGGATTAGATACAGTGGCTAGGCAGACAGTATCACACAGGATAGGATTAGATACAGTGGCTCAGCAGACAGTATCACACAGGATAGGATTAGATACACAGCTCAGCAGACAGTATCACACAGGATAGGATTAGATACAGTGGCTCAGCAGACAGTATCACACAGGATAGGATTAGATACAGTGGCTGAGCAGACAGGGGCTGGGGCTGATACAGTGGCTGAGCAGACAGTATCACACAGGATAGGATTAGATACAGTGGCTCAGCAGACAGTATCACACAGGATAGGATTAGATACAGGGGCTGAGCAGACAGTATCACACAGGATAGGATTAGATACAGTGGCTCAGCAGACAGTATCACACAGGATAGGATTAGATACAGTGGCTCAGCAGACAGTATCACACAGGATAGGATTAGATACAGTGGCTCAGCAGACAGTATCACAGGATAGGATTAGATACACAGCTCAGCAGACAGTATCACACAGGATAAGATTAGATACAGTGGCTGAGCAGACAGTATCACACAGGATAGGATTAGATATCCTGATGCAGATGATTTTCCTTCCCATTACATCTTTTTATCAGTCGTCAATGTCAGACATATTGTGGGACGTTACTTGCGGCCGCGTGTCATCGGCTGCAGGCAAACAAGGAAGACGTATGGGGCTCAATACACAGGATTAGATATACAGCTCAGCAGGCAGTATCACATGACGGGCTTGGATACACAGTCCAGCAGACAGTACAACATATGACAGGCTTAGATACACAGCCCAGAAGACAGTATGACACACACTCTCACCTGTGACCATTGCTCCGTGCAGGTCGGCCTTCAGCATCTTGTTCTGGATCATCTGCGGTTGCCTAGAACATTGATATTAATAATTCAGACCTGAATATGGTGGATACGGCCGGGCCTCGCCTCAGACGTGTATTACTGCACTACTGGCCATTCAGGAGTCAGAGAAAGCTGGGCGACACAGTGGTAGCCATACTAGTCACCCAGCTTTCCTAGAGAGAGATGTAAGAAGTAACATCTCTCTAGGGGCTTATACGGGGGTAATCGTCACTCGAGGTCCACACTCACGCGTCTGGCCGCAGTCCGTAGCACAGGTTCCGGATATACTGCTTCCAGAGCTCGTGCAGCGGGAGGTACATGTCATATCTGTATGGGAGGAGATGGCGGTTAAGAAGCATGGTGGCGGCATCACCCTGGCATAGGACATCACACACACAGATGCCACCTTTGCTGATCTGGGTTGATGGTGAACAGTTTCAGCTCCCGCCGCTCCTTGGCTGTGAAACCCTTTGCCTTCTGTCGCTTCCGTTTCTTCTTCTTCTGGTCGTACTCCAGCACCAACGCCTTTCTGCCCAGGAACTCCTCCGCACTCGTCTTCAGGGAGGGCAAGCAGTGCTTGAGAAAGGCACTTACGAACGCCTCCGATTTCTTGCCGCTTTGAACCTACAGAGAATGACAGTCATCATCCGGCCCCAGGAACCTGTCCTTTCAGGCGGCCATATTTCTCATTAGGGTCATGTGATGTTCACAAATATGGCTGCCAGGACAGCTCCCACCAGGGATGTCACTCAGCAGAATGTCCTGACTGGCTGCACAGCAATAGGCCAGTAGACAGATCCACCATTCAGCCTAGAAAAGCTGTGCGACTCCTCTGATGAGGGTTTTAGTAGTGGATATCTTACCTTTAAACCAAGCTTTCTTGCCTCTTCGTGGGGCAACTTTTTGTAAATTATATCTAAAGGGGAAGAAGAGAATAAGATGAGGAACTCCCACCATGAGGATTCAGCGTCTAGCATCTGCAGGTAAAGGATCACGCCCCCTAAAGTGGGCAAAACTGGTGTACGGTGAGGCCGATATCACCTCCCTGTCACTCACAGGATAAGTAATGTATGCACCAGCAGAATAGTGAGTGCAGCTCTGGAGTATAATACAGGATGTAACTCAGGATGAGTACGGATGTAGTTGCGTTCTTATGGTGAGCTCCAGCAATAAACAGTGGAGAACTACAACTCCCATCGTACCCCACAAAACACTGCAGGGACTGCAGCTGCACATAGTGCCTCTCTCTCTCTATACATCTCCATATCAGCCTGCTTGTCATTCAGCAGACACTCCTCATAGGAAGTAATTACAGGATAAGTAATGTAATGTATGTACACAGTGACTGCACCAGCAGAATAGTGAGTGCAGCTCTGGAGTATAATACAGGATGTAACTCAGGATCAGTACAGGATAAGTAATGTATGTACACAGTGACTGCATCAGCAGAATAGTGAGTGCAGCTCTGGAGTATAATACAGGATGTAACTCAGGATCAGTACACGATAAGTAATGTATGTACACAGTGACTGCACCAGCAGAATAGTGAGTACAGCTCTGGAGTATAATACAGGATGAAACTCAGGTTCAGTACAGGACAAGTAATGTAATGTATGTACACAGTGACTGCACCAGCAGAATAGTGAGTGCAGCTCTGGAGTATAATACAGGATGTAACTCAGGATCAGTACAGGATAAGTAATGTATGTACACAGTGACTCCACCAGCAGAATAGTGAGTGCAGCTCTGGAGTATAATACAGGATGTAACTCAGGATCAGTACAGGATAAGTAATGTATGTACACAGTGACTGCACCAGCAGAATAGTGAGTGCAGCTCTGGAGTATAATACAGGATGTAACTCAGGATCAGTACAGGATAAGTAATGTATGTACACAGTGACTCCACCAGCAGAATAGTGAGTGCAGCTCTGGAGTATAATACAGGATCTAACTCAAGCCATAAAACATGCTATACAATAATAAAGTGGAGCTTTAATGAGGATGGATCCGTTTTTTCGGACACAATAGAAAACGGATCCGCCCCCTATTGACTTTCAATGGTGTTCATGACGGATCCGTTTTGGCTATAGAAGACATAATACAACCGGATCCGTTCATGACGGGTTCATGCGATTGTATTATGGTAACAGAAGCATTTTTGCAGATCCATGGCGGAGCGTGAAAGTAGCCTAGTGTTTACTATCTCTTCTGGTTTAGCGATCAGGGCTGTTAGTGAACGTACCAGTCACACAGCTAGAAAAACTGTTAACCCTTTGTGACAGAACGGCTAAATATTTTTAATAAAGGCCAATTGCATTTCACTTATTTTTGGCTAAAAATCATATTTTCAGTCATTAAAAAGATTGCCTCAGAAGGTGTACATAGCCTTTAAGAAGCAAAAAGGAGCAGAAGGTCTTAGGTCAAAAAGAGGGGCACTTTGGGGGCAGGTATTAGATTTGCCTGATGGGAATAGTAGTTGCGTTCTTATGGTGAGCTCCAGCAATAAACAGTGGAGAACTACAACTCCCATCGTACCCCACAAAACACCGCAGGGACTGCAGCTGAACATTGTCCCTCTCTTTCTATACATCTCCATATCAGCCTGCTTGTCATTCAGCAGACACTCCTCATAGGAAGTAATTACTGAGGAGGCGCAGGACAACTATAAGTCCCAGCATTCCGGGGCTTCACACCTTCCCACACACAGAAACACTCACGGTCCATCCCTGCGGTCACGCCTGCCGATGCCAAACGGAACCCACTTCCGGCTCCTGGAGAGTGACGTCATCAGGGCGGCGCAGCCCTTCTACGTCACATTGTTGCCATAGAGACCGTGCTCCTGAGACGTTTATTGATGCAATGGAGCAATTTGGAAACAAACAGTTCTAAGAAAAAAGGAACATGCAGAACGGATGATGGGGGTGATAGTGGACTGAGACCCCCCACACCCAGTGCAGTCTATACAGGTCAATGGATTTAGGAGGTTAACCCCATCACTGCCAGACTAATTGTGATACCAAACCTCCCAAGTGTCCCCCTTGGGACTATTTGTTACCCAAGTCCCTCTGTCCCTCTTTTTGATCTGAGGGACAGATCCACATTATTACATTGACCATATGGATCCAGAGTGTTTGGTGGTCCGCTCTGTGTATTAGACCCATCTGCTATATTATTTCATTATTTGATACAATTTGGATTGTAGGAATTTTAGATCATTTTTGCACTGAGTAAAGTATTAGTAAAGTGTATAAATAATCAGGAAAAATTGATCTTTCAAGCAATGAACCATAAGTGTCCCTCTTTGACCATCCAAAAAGTTGGAAGGTGTGTGATACTCCAACCACTACCATAACAGTGACATCCACAGAGCCCCCATCACAGTGACATCCACAGCGCCCCCATAACAGTGACATCCACAGAGCCCCCATAACAGTGACATCCACAGAGCCCCCATAACAGTGACATCCACAGAGCCCCCATAACAGTGACATCCACAGAGCCCCCATAACAGTGACATCCACAGAGCCCCCATAACAGTGACATCCACAGAGCCCCCATAACAGTGACATCCACAGAGCCCCCATAACAGTGACATCCACAGAGCCCCCATAACAGTGACATCCACAGTGCCCCCATAACAGCGACATCCACAGAGCCCCCATAACAGTGACATCCACAGAGCCCCCATAACAGTGACATCCACAGTGCCCCCATAACAGTGACATCCACAGCGCCCCCATAACAGTGACATCCACAGATCCCCCCATAACAGTGATATCCACAGCGCCCCCATAACAGTGACATCCACAGAGCCCCCATAACAGTGACATCCACAGAGCCCCCATAACAGTGTCATCCACAGAGCCCCCATAACAGTGTCATCCACAGAGCCCCCATAACAGTGACATCCACAGATCCCCCCATAACAGTGACATCCACAGAGCCCCCATAACAGTGTCATCCACAGAGCCCCCATAACAGTGTCATCCACAGAGCCCCCATAACAGTGACATCCACAGATCCCCCCATAACAGTGATATCCACAGAGCCCCCATAACAGTGACATCCTCAGAGCCCCCATAACAGTGACATCCTCAGAGCCCCCATAACAGTGTCATCCACAGAGCCCCCATAACAGTGATATCCATAGATCCCCCCATAACAGTGATATCCACAGTGCCTCCATACGAGTGACATCCACAGCGTCCCCCATAACAGTGTCATCCACAGAGCCCCCATAACAGTGACATCCTCAGAGCCCCCATAACAGTGTCATCCACAGATCCCCCCATAACAGTGACATCCACAGAGCCCCCATAACAGTGACATCCACAGATCCCCCATAACAGTGACATCCACAGATCCCCCATAACAGTGACATCCACAGAGCCCCCCATAACAGTGATATCCACAGCGCCCCCATAACAGTGACATCCACAGAGCCCCCATAACAGTGACATCCACAGATCCCCCATAACAGTGACATCCACAGATCCCCCATAACAGTGACATCCACAGATCCCCCATAACAGTGACATCCACAGCGCCCCATAACAGTGACATCCACAGAGCCCCCATAACAGTGACATCCACAGATCCCCCATAACAGTGACATCCACAGATCCCCCATAACAGTGACATCCACAGATCCCCCATAACAGTGACATCCACAGAGCCCCCATAACAGTGTCATCCACAGAGCCCCCATAACGTTTCTGCCACAAATCAAGCACTTTCGGAGAGCTCGGCAGCGGACGGCGCGGCCCGGGCGCTGAGGTCGTGTCACTCACCTGAATTGTACCCTGCCTGGTGAGAATCAGGTACACTCCTGCCGGAGGAATGCTATATTGCCTGCAAGCGGTTATTGGTTTGTATGAAACTACAACTCCTAGCATGCCCCGGCAGCAGCAGCTGTCTATTATTTGGTAACAGTACAACTCCAAGCATGCTCAGGTGACAACGGTCATCAATTTGTGACTCTGCGGCTGTGTTGACACTACAACTCCCGACATGCTCAGGCAGGAACAATCTGCAGGCTATGACTTTGCTGCAGCATGCCCTGGCACCCGCAGGCTAGATTGCTGACATCAGTTGTCACGGCGGCCATATTGGTTGTCACCCATTGGGTGCTCTTAGATTGCCGGTCCACCAATGTATGGCTTGCTTTCGGCATCCTCCCGCCATGTTTATGTTGGGATAGTGAATGAGTCCATTGGCAGGAGCGGGTGGAGTACTCCTTTAACCTTTTATATGGTCGTATTATAGGAGGGCCCTGGTCTTCAGTCCTAGATGCACTGTTCTTGTCATCTTTTATCCTGGGATGATGGGATTCCTCTCTACGAGGCCCCGCGTGACCGTTTATCGTCGGTGACTTATCCTTCTCGCCTTGGACTGGCCGGAGCTTTACTGGTCCAGAACAGCCATTAATCCTCTCGCTCGCTGTCACTTTGTCGATATTCACTTTGACAAGGCAAAAATGGTTTACAATCCAATTTATTATATATTTTTTCTGCCGCCCGAGGGAAATATCTTTGGCTGGTGTCCTGCGGTCCTGGCCACAATGAGATTCTCTCTCTACATAGTGTCTGCACGGGTAGGAGCTGCCATGTTACCTGCATCACCCATGAAAACCGTAGATAACCCATACCTCGCATAGGAAGAGCGCCACCTAGGGGCTAGTTGACTATAGGATTAGAATTTATGATCTACTAGTTTGAGGGTGAGGGATCTACTAGTCCTGTCTAGGATGTTTATGGGAGTCCTAGTCTTCAGCCTTAAAGGGGTTGTCCCATCTGAACATTTATAGCATGATATTGATGGCCTATCCTGAGCTGCTCGGCAACAGCAGGGTGCGCAACGTTTGGTGGACTCCCGACAATCAGATATTGATGACCTATCCTGAGGTGCAGCTGATCGGTGGGAGCGCAAGGTTTGGTGGACCCCTGACAATCAGATATTGATGACCTATCCTGAGGTGCAGCTGATTGGTGGGGGTGTGGAGTGTTGGACCCCTAACAATCAGATATTGATGACCTATCCTGAGGTGCAGCTGATCGGTGGGAGCGCAAGGTTTGGTGGACCCCTGACAATCAGATATTGATGACCTATCCTGAGGTGCAGCTGATCGGTGGGGATGCGGGGTGTTTGACCCCTGACAATCAGATATTGATGACCTGTCCTGAGGTGCAGCTGATCGGTGGGAGCGCAACGTTTGGTGGACTCCCGACAATCAGATATTAATGACCTATCCTGAGGTGCAGCTGATCGAGGGGGAGGGGTGCATTGGACCCCTGACAATCAGATATTGATGACCTATCCTGAGCTACTCGGTATCAGCAGATCCCTTCGACAATCAGATATTGATGACCTACCCCGAGGTGCAGCTGATTGTGGGGGTGCGGAGTGTTGGACCCCTAACAATCAGATATTGATGACCTGTCTTGAGGTACTTGGTAACAGCTGATTGGTGGGGGTGTGGAGTGTTGATCCCCTGACAATCAGATATTGATTACTTATCCTGAGGTTTAGCTGATTGGTGGGGGGTGTGGAGTGTTGGACCCCTAACAATCAGATATTGATGACCTATCCTGAGGTGTAGCTGATTGGTGGGGGTGTGGAGTGTTGGACCTTCGACAATCAGATATTGATGACCTATCCTGAGGTGCAGGTGATTGGTGGGGGTGAGGAGTGTTTAACCTCCGACAATCAGATATTGATTGCTTATCCTGAGGTGTAGCTGATTGGTGGGGGTGCAGAGTTTTGGACCTTCGACAATCAGATATTGATGACCTATCCTGAGGTGCAGGTGATTGGTGGGGGTGAGGAGTGTTTAACCTCCGACAATCAGATATTGATTGCTTATCCTGAGGTGTAGCTGATTGGTGGGGGTGCAGAGTTTTGGACCTTCGACAATCAGATATTGATGACCTATCCTGAGGTGCAGGTGATTGTGGGGGGTGCGGAGTGTTTAACCTCCGACAATCAGATATTGATTGCTTATCCTGAGGTGTAGCTGATTGGTGGGGGTGCGGAGTGTTAGACCTTCGACAATCAGATATTGATTACTTATCCTGAGGTGTAGCTGATTGGTGGGGGTGCGGAGTGTTAGACCTTCGACAATCAGATATTGATGACCTATCCTGAGGTGCAGGTGACTGTGGGGGTGCGGAGTGTTGAACCCCCGACAATCAGATATTGATTACTTATCCTGAGGTACTCGATAACAGCTGAACGGTGAGGGTGCAGAGTGTTGGACTCCCGACAATCAGATATTGATGATATATCCTGAGGTGCAGCTGATCGTGGGGGGCGCGGAGTGTTGTGCCCCTATCAAATATTGATGACCTATCCTGAGCTACTCAGTGTCAGGTGATCATGGGGGTACGGAGTGTTGGACCTTCGTCAATCAGATATTGATGACCTACCCTGAGGTGCAGCTGATCGTGGGTAGAGATGAGACAGTTTTTTCATATTTTGAAGTTCGTTCACACTTTGTTTGGTGGTAAAAGCAGAATTGCGTTACGGATTCCGTTACCACGGACCATAGCGCAATTCTATGACGGAATGCCTTTAGAGGCATTCTGTTATTCATTCCGTCATAATAGAAGTCTATGGGCTGCGTGTTATGTGGACTCCCCGCATAACAGAAACGGGACAGATCCGTTTTGCAGCCCATAGACTTCTATTATGACGGAATGAATAACGGAAAGCCTCTTAAGGCATTCCATCATAGAATTGCGTTATGGTCCGTGGTAACGGAATCCATAATGCAATTCTGCTTTTACCACCAAACAAAGTGTAAAGAATCCTCTACTATATGCACGATGATTGCGTATAGATAAAAGGTCCAACCTTCATACATCGAATAAATCCTTAGAAAAAGGACCTCGGCTGAGGACATATAAAATGTAACTTTTACTTATGATAGTTAAAATAGAAAACCCCCATGGTGCTCAAATCAGCGGTGAAAATATTAGAAGTAGAAAAGAAGAGAAAAATATAAAAAATGTTCATAGAACAGTAGCCGGTAATATATGGAATAGTCTTACCGATTCGTTTGAATGTAACTCAGGTAAGTACCGTACAACCGTCCTAAATACTCATGTGACGGGGTCCGTATTGATGCTGTGATTCTGCGGGGGACAAAACACTACTTAGCCCTCACATAAATGCCCTAAACAATTAGACCTGTCCTAGGTTGCTAGTATAGCTTATATGTGTATACAGCTAGACCTGCCAATAGCCTTAATACAGTTCCTATGTTTATGTGTTAAAGACAAAAGCAGAGTTATTTACTGTGACATCATGTTTTCGATGTCATATTTCGATGTCATATAACTGTTATAGTTTGTGTTCACAGAAGCAGAACAAGATAATATGCCTTTAAGATTCTTTTTGTAATGTAAGGTAAGCTCAGTGACACAGCAGAAACAACAGAAAGTATAGTGTTAATCTGTTGTTGCTGGGCAGAAGTCTAGACCAATCACAGCCAGCTTCTCACATAGCAAGAGTTTTCACCAATCACAGCCAGCCTCACACACAACCTGTCTGGGAATTCCCCTAGCTGGAATCATTACTCACCAGAGAGAGGAGCTGAACAGACACATTGTTCCACTCAGAGTCCAGTTTTATGTGAACAAGAGGCCAAAATAAGTATATAATGTTTATATTGTTAGTAGTGTGATTAGAGCTGTATACTGAACCAGTTATATGTGTGTTTACCTATAGTTCCACCAAATTGCAAGCATACAAACCATATTCCATACAAATTGCATACAAACTGTGAACTGCTCATACCAGATCATAAGCAATTGTATAGAGCAAACGGCAAACCAAGTTGAGCAAGTAAACTATTAGTTAGACCTCAGATATACCTCTCAGAGATCATAAAGTGCTTAAGGCTACTTTCACACTAGCGGCAGGACGGATCCGACAGGCTGTTTCCCCTGTCGGATCCGTCCTGCCGCTATTTTGCCTTGCCGCCGGACTGCTGCTCCGTCCCCATTGACTATATTGGGGGCGAAGCTCCGGCGCAGCATGGCAGTGCACGGCGAAAGGCCGCCGGACTAACAGTACTGCATGTCTGACTTTTTAGTCCGGCGGCCTCTCGCCGTGCACTGCCATGCTGCGCCGGAGCTCCATCCCCGTCCCCATTATAGTCAATGGGGACGAGCGCCAGTCTGGCGGCACGGCAAAATAGCGGCAGGACGGATCCGACAGGGTGAACAGCCTGTCGGATCCGTCCTGCCGCTAGTGTGAAAGTACCCTAAATAACTTAAAGTGACATTACAGATACTGAAAAGAGAAATATATCCACCATTTTATGTTGAATAACAAGATTGAACAGTTGAACCACCATCCTATGCATACCGCCATTTTGTGATATCTTTTCAACACGTGTTTTGTACATGGACTATCTGCTGCAGAGGTGGCAGTGTTATATGAAGTTATTTGAAGCATTTGGGGTGCTCTATAAACCTACTGTTTCCATAGAACAGCGCTAGAGGAATTACAGAGTAACAGACAGTCTGGCCGTCCCTGCCTAGCATAAATACGGAGCACCCACCCCAATAGGGACGACCCCGTATCGAACCTTTCCCTTATAAGAGCCTAGTCCCTCAACATATCCTTCACTCTCACATCTCAACATGACATATTTCATAAGTGGAAATTTGCTCATCTGTAATCATGGGGGTGCAGAGTGTTGGACCTCCGACAATCCGATATTGACAACCTATCCTGAGCTACTCTGTAACAGCTGATCAATGCGGGTGTTGGACCCCTGAGAATCAGATATTGAGGATAGGCCATCAGTAGTAGAATCCTGGACAACCCCTTTAAGTCCATGCCTTTAGACTGCAGTGTTATTCTGATGCCAGTCGATGACCTGATGCTGCTGTGTATCAGACATTCCCTCATGGCTGGCGTGTCGGCTGTGACAAGTGACGCCATTCTGTGCTTCGCTCGTGCTCAGCGGTAAATCTCCTATTACTCACATATAGCTGAGCGGTGGGTGCGGATCAGGAGCGCCATTCTATGTATAGAGAATTTACGATTTATTCTTGTCATTGGAGAGAGGAGAACTGACCCGGAAAGTGACAACGTAAAGTCCACAGTTATCCCATAGAAAAGGTATTAGCATTCATGTCCCCAAAAAGACGGGCAAGAATAGTGAATGAACCGTGACTTGTGCTGAGGAGGCTCCTGAGTACATTAAACTCCGGGGAGCAGGAAAACAATAAATCAGAAGACTGTGAGGCTCTACAGGCGGGGGAGGGGGATTTCTGTAGCCATCTTCAATAGCCAAATTATTGGCAGAGAGCAGTACAGAATAGTGTTGTGGCTCCGCCAATTACCACCAGGTGGCTCTGCAAACCGTAGGTATAATTAAAGGGACACTCCAGGGGACTATTGTGACACCCTAAGGGTCCATTCACACGTCCGTTTTTTCTTTCCTGATCTGTTCCGTTTTTTGCGGAACAGATCAGGACCAGATCTGGACCCATTCATTTTCAATGGGTCCTGGAAAAAATCGGACAGCACAATGTGTGCTGTCCGTTTCCGTTGTTCCGTTCCGCATGTCCGTTTAAATATAAAACATGTCCTATTCTTGTCCGCAAAATTCGGATCCTGGTACAATACAAAGTCAATGGATCCGCAAAAAACGGAAGACATTCGGATGTCATTCCGTATGTCATCCGTTTTATGCGGAATCCGTTCCTGGAAACACATAACAATTTATTTTTTTTTTCAATTTTTTTTCAAAGAAATCCAAACAACTTTATTTGATTATTGAACTTTATACATGTTTCCGTTTTTTGCGGATCCGCAAAAAACGGATGACATACGGAAACATTTTCAGGAACAACGGATCCGCAAAAAACGGACCGAAAATCGGGATATAGGAAAATGCTGACGTGTGAATGTAGCCTAACAGTAGTGGATATACCATGTGTGCTAACTGTGCAGCTGCACAGGAGCTAGATATATATGGGGGGCTCATATTATCATGTAAAGTACTTAAAGGGGTTTTCTAGGACTTAGATATTAATGATGTCATCAGTATTAGATTGGTGGGGGTCCAGTACCCAGTATCTCCACCAACCAGCCGTTTCGGGCAGCTGCCGTATACTATGGAAGCCGGAAGCAGAAGGTCTCGCCCTCTGTGTAGTGGCCATGCCGTGGTTCAACTCCCATTCAAGTGAATGCCACTGTTGTTTCCGGCTGCCTATTCCCACATACACATGCACACTTGGTTTGGTTGAGTGTGCATGTCTTTTCAATGGGGAACCTTCTTCATCATGCCCGATGTGTATGGACACCTTTAGAAAGGTTACCTGACCACAGTGGGTACTCACCGTCTAGGCAGACCATGGGGAGCTCTGATTTCCTCTGACATAAAACCATTGCTTTTCATGAAGCTGCCACTAGGAGGAGCCCAGAGCCCAGAGTTCAGTGGTAACTGTATACATTGCTATGCATGGAGCTCCACCTAGTGGTGGCTGCAAGCAGTCAGTTTTATAATCTGACATGTGAGGGGACGCAGAGGATTTAGGGGGAAGGTGCATTTATGTAAGCTGTGGGGCTTTACTAAGTTTTGCTATGGGGCCCTATTATATCTGTGTATGCCCTGCCCCACTGCTCACTTTACAATTAAAGGGGTATTTCCATTTTAGACATTGGGGGCATATCACTAGAATATGCTCCCAATCCCTGATAGGTGCTTAGAACAGTGCTGGAGGGCGCACCGTGCATTGATTTCTGTGGGAGCGCCGAAAATAGTCTAGCCAGCGTTGGGCTATTTTCGGAAGTGGGAATTGCACAGCGCAAGCGCGACCAGACCACCGTTCAGTTTACTTCTATGGGGCTGACGGAAATAAACGAGCCAGCGCTTGGCTATTTTCAGAAGTCCCATAGAAATTAGTGGGAAACGCACAGCGCAAGCGCGGCCACCGCTCGGTTCACTTCTATGGGGCTTACGGAAATAGCCTAACCTGCACTCACCTATTTTCTGCGCTCCCATAGGAATGAATGAGGGACGGATGCACATGCGTGGTGCGCCCTCCAACATTTTGCGGCCTCTGTTCTAAGTATAGGTACGGTACTCAGAGGTGGGACCCGCACATATCAGACATTGGGGTCATATCCTAGCGATATGCCCCCCAATGTCTAAGATGGGAATACCCCTTTAAGTCTTGTTCCTTTAAGCTCTCAACCCGATATGAGGGGATCGGCATTATTTCTCTCGGTGAGTGATCGTTCAGGACATCACAGAGAGTCCCTATTACTGTATATCCTCATTCATTTTTAGGTTTAGCGCCCCTTTAAGAGAAAATGGAGTCTTCTTACTTTCTAAGCGGCAATTCACTGCAACAATGAAGTGGAATTCTTCTCCTTCAGATAGCGGCGAGATCATTGAGTTAACCTGCTCGCAATTTCATTAAATGATGAAAGCAGATGACACGGGACAATAAGTATGATAAATGGGACAGATTTTTGCATTTTGCCGGAAATAATGGGACGACTGAATTGCTGGTGAATTAATTTTGTTATCTTTGGGTTTCGGAGAACAATTAAGAAGATGCATCATCTATCACGGCGGCCGCGTGGAGGCTCTGCGAGGAAAACCTCATTTGTGGACGGCAGGAAGGGGTCAAGCGGTTTTAAGGCATTTTATTTCAATTGTGTGAAGATTAACCCCGGAGGCTGCGGAGAGGAGATCAGACTGTGGCTTCAAGATCGCAAGAAGGACTGGGGAGGCCACCGAGATGTGTACAGCCGAAAGACAGTGGTTGTCGGCCTCTGAGTCAGCAGAATATGTCAATGGCTGTCAGTCTCTCAGTCAGACGGCAGACGTGGTCAGCAGTGGTCAGTCTCCAAGGTAAACGGCAGACGTGGTCAGCAGTGGTCAGTCTCTCAGTCAGACAGCAGACGTGGTCAGCAGTGGTCAGTCTCTCAGTCAGACGGCAGACGTGGTCAGCAGTGGTCAGTCTCTCAGTCAGACAGCAGACGTGGTCAGCAGTGGTCAGTCTCTCAGTCAGACGGCAGACGTGGTCAGCAGTGGTCAGTCTCTCAGTCAGACGGCAGACGTGGTCAGCAGTGGTCAGTCTCTCAGTCAGACGGCAGACGTGGTCAGCAGTGGTCAGTCAGACAGCAGACGTGGTCAGCAGTGGTCAGTCTCTCAGTCAGACGGCAGACGTGGTCAGCAGTGGTCAGTCTCTCAGTCAGACGGCAGACGTGGTCAGCAGTGGTCAGTCAGACAGCAGACGTGGTCAGCAGTGGTCAGTCTCTCAGTCAGACGGCAGACGTGGTCAGCAGTGGTCAGTCTCCAAGGTAAACGGCAGACGTGGTCAGCAGTGGTCAGTCTCTCAGTCAGACGGCAGACGTGGTCAGCAGTGGTCAGTCTCCAAGGTAAACGGCAGATATTGTCAGTGGATATTAGAAATCATTGATTGTCAAACTGTGAGTCGGATGGCAGAAGTTGTCAGAGGTTGTCCGTCAAAGGTTAGAAACTGGCAGCAGTTGTCAGTTTCTGAGTCAGATATCAGATGTTGTCAGTGGTTGTCAGTTTCTGAGTCAGATATCAGATGTTGTCAGTGGTTGTCAGTTTCTAAGTCAGATGTTAGACGCTGGCAGTGGTTGTCAGTGTCTGAGTCAGATATCAGATGTTAGCAGTGGTTGTCAGTGTCTGAGTCAGATATCAGATGTTGTCAGTGGTTGTCAGTTTCTGAGTCAGATATCAGATGTTGTCAGTGGTTGTCAGTGTCTGAGTCAGATATCAGATGTTGTCAGTGGTTGTCAGTGTCTGAGTCAGATATCAGATGTTGGCAGCAGTTGTCAGTTTCTGAGTCAGATATCAGATGTTGTCAGTGGTTGTCAGTGTCTGAGTCAGATATCAGATGTTGTCAGTGGTTGTCAGTTTCTGAGTCAGATATCAGATGTTGGCAGTGGTTGTCAGTGTCTGAGTCAGATATCAGATGTTGGCAGCGGTTGTCAGTGTCTGAGTCAGATATCAGATGTTGTCAGTGGTTGTCAGTTTCTGAGTCAGATATCAGATGTTGTCAGTGGTTGTCAGTTTCTGAGTCAGATATCAGATGTCAGTTTCTGAGTCAGATATCAGATGTTGTCAGTGGTTGTCAGTTTCTGAGTCAGATATCAGATGTTGGCAGTGGTTGTCAGTTTCTGAGTCAGATATCAGATGTTGGCAGTGGTTGTCAGTTTCTGAGTCAGATATCAGATGTTGGCAGTGGTTGTCAGTTTCTGAGTCAGATATCAGATGTTGTCAGTGGTTGTCAGTTTCTGAGTCAGATATCAGATGTTGTCAGTGGTTGTCAGTTTCTGAGTCAGATATCAGATGTTGGCAGTGGTTGTCAGTGTCTGAGTCAGATATCAGATGTTGGCAGTGGTTGTCAGTGTCTGAGTCAGATATCAGATGTTGGCAGCAGTTGTCAGTTTCTGAGTCAGATATCAGATGTTGGCAGTGGTTGTCAGTTTCTGAGTCAGATATCAGATGTTGGCAGTGGTTGTCAGTGTCTGAGTCAGATATCAGATGTTGGCAGTGGTTGTCAGTGTCTGAGTCAGATATCAGATGTTGTCAGTGGTTGTCAGTTTCTGAGTCAGATATCAGATGTTGGCAGTGGTTGTCAGTGTCTGAGTCAGATATCAAATGTTGTCAGTGGTTGTCAGTGTCTGAGTCAGATATCAGATGTTGTCAGTGGTTGTCAGTTTCTGAGTCAGATATCAGATGTTGGCAGTGGTTGTCAGTGTCTGAGTCAGATATCAGATGTTGGCAGTGGTTGTCAGTGTCTGAGTCAGATATCAGATGTTGGCAGTGGTTGTCAGTTTCTGAGTCAGATATCAGATGTTGGCAGTGGTTGTCAGTTTCTGAGTCAGATATCAGATGTTGGCAGTGGTTGTCAGTGTCTGAGTCAGATATCAGATGTTGGCAGTGGTTGTCAGTGTCTGAGTCAGATATCAGATGTTGGCAGCAGTTGTCAGTGTCTGAGTCAGATATCAGATGTTGTCAGTGGTTGTCAGTTTCTGAGTCAGATATCAGATGTTGGCAGTGGTTGTCAGTTTCTGAGTCAGATATCAGATGTTGTCAGTGGTTGTCAGTGTCTGAGTCAGATATCAGATGTTGTCAGTTTCTGAGTCAGATATCAGATGTTGGCAGTGGTTGTCAGTTTCTGAGTCAGATATCAGATGTTGTCAGTGGTTGTCAGTGTCTGAGTCAGATATCAGATGTTGTCAGTGGTTGTCAGTTTCTGAGTCAGATTTCAGATGTTGTCAGTGGTTGTCAGTGTCTGAGTCAGATATCAGATGTTGGCAGTGGTTGTCAGTGTCTGAGTCAGATATCAGATGTTGGCAGCGGTTGTCAGTGTCTGAGTCAGATATCAGATGTTGTCAGTGGTTGTCAGTTTCTGAGTCAGATATCAGATGTTGTCAGTTTCTGAGTCAGATATCAGATGTTGTCAGTGGTTGTCAGTTTCTGAGTCAGATATCAGATGTTGGCAGTGGTTGTCAGTTTCTGAGTCAGATATCAGATGTTGTCAGTGGTTGTCAGTTTCTGAGTCAGATATCAGATGTTGGCAGTGGTTGTCAGTTTCTGAGTCAGATATCAGATGTTGGCAGTGGTTGTCAGTGTCTGAGTCAGATATCAGATGTTGGCAGTGGTTGTCAGTTTCTGAGTCAGATGTTAGATGTTGTCAGTGGTTGTCAGTTTCTGAGTCAGATATCAGATGTTAGCAGTGGTTGTCAGTGTCTGAGTCAGATATCAGATGTTGTCAGTAATTGTCAGTGTCTGAGTCAGATATCAGATGTTGGCAGTGGTTGTCAGTGTCTGAGTCAGATATCAGATGTTGGCAGTGGTTGTCAGTGTCTGAGTCAGATATCAGATGTTGTCAGTGGTTGTCAGTGTCTGAGTCAGATATCAGATGTTGGCAGTGGTTGTCAGTGTCTGAGTCAGATATCAGATGTTGTCAGTGGTTGTCAGTGTCTGAGTCAGATATCAGATGTTGGCAGTGGTTGTCAGTGTCTGAGTCAGATGTTAGATGTTGTCAGTGGTTGTCAGTGTCTGAGTCAGATATCAGATGTTGGCAGTGGTTGTCAGTTTCTGAGTCAGATATCAGATGTTGGCAGGTGGTTGTCAGTGTCTGAGTCAGATATCAGATGTTGGCAGTGGTTGTCAGTGTCTGAGTCAGATATCAGATGTTGGCAGTGGTTGTCAGTGTCTGAGTCAGATATCAGATGTTGTCAGTGGTTGTCAGTGTCTGAGTCAGATGTTAGATGTTGTCAGTGGTTGTCAGTGTCTGAGTCAGATATCAGATGTTGTCAGTGGTTGTCAGTTTCTGAGTCAGATATCAGATGTTGGCAGTGGTTGTCAGTGTCTGAGTCAGATATCAGATGTTGGCAGTGGTTGTCAGTGTCTGAGTCAGATATCAGATGTTGGCAGTGGTTGTCAGTTTCTGAGTCAGATATCAGATGTTGGCAGTGGTTGTCAGTTTCTGAGTCAGATATCAGATGTTGGCAGTGGTTGTCAGTGTCTGAGTCAGATATCAGATGTTGGCAGTGGTTGTCAGTGTCTGAGTCAGATATCAGATGTTGGCAGCAGTTGTCAGTGTCTGAGTCAGATATCAGATGTTGTCAGTGGTTGTCAGTTTCTGAGTCAGATATCAGATGTTGGCAGTGGTTGTCAGTTTCTGAGTCAGATATCAGATGTTGTCAGTGGTTGTCAGTGTCTGAGTCAGATATCAGATGTTGTCAGTGGTTGTCAGTTTCTGAGTCAGATTTCAGATGTTGTCAGTGGTTGTCAGTGTCTGAGTCAGATATCAGATGTTGGCAGTGGTTGTCAGTGTCTGAGTCAGATATCAGATGTTGGCAGCGGTTGTCAGTGTCTGAGTCAGATATCAGATGTTGTCAGCGGTTGTCAGTGTCTGAGTCAGATATCAGATGTTGTCAGTGGTTGTCAGTTTCTGAGTCAGATATCAGATGTTGTCAGTTTCTGAGTCAGATATCAGATGTTGTCAGTGGTTGTCAGTTTCTGAGTCAGATATCAGATGTTGGCAGTGGTTGTCAGTTTCTGAGTCAGATATCAGATGTTGTCAGTGGTTGTCAGTTTCTGAGTCAGATATCAGATGTTGGCAGTGGTTGTCAGTTTCTGAGTCAGATATCAGATGTTGGCAGTGGTTGTCAGTGTCTGAGTCAGATATCAGATGTTGGCAGTGGTTGTCAGTTTCTGAGTCAGATGTTAGATGTTGTCAGTGGTTGTCAGTTTCTGAGTCAGATATCAGATGTTAGCAGTGGTTGTCAGTGTCTGAGTCAGATATCAGATGTTGTCAGTAATTGTCAGTGTCTGAGTCAGATATCAGATGTTGGCAGTGGTTGTCAGTGTCTGAGTCAGATATCAGATGTTGGCAGTGGTTGTCAGTGTCTGAGTCAGATATCAGATGTTGTCAGTGGTTGTCAGTGTCTGAGTCAGATATCAGATGTTGGCAGTGGTTGTCAGTGTCTGAGTCAGATATCAGATGTTGTCAGTGGTTGTCAGTGTCTGAGTCAGATATCAGATGTTGGCAGTGGTTGTCAGTGTCTGAGTCAGATGTTAGATGTTGTCAGTGGTTGTCAGTGTCTGAGTCAGATATCAGATGTTGGCAGTGGTTGTCAGTTTCTGAGTCAGATATCAGATGTTGGCAGTGGTTGTCAGTGTCTGAGTCAGATATCAGATGTTGGCAGTGGTTGTCAGTGTCTGAGTCAGATATCAGATGTTGGCAGTGGTTGTCAGTGTCTGAGTCAGATATCAGATGTTGTCAGTGGTTGTCAGTGTCTGAGTCAGATGTTAGATGTTGTCAGTGGTTGTCAGTGTCTGAGTCAGATATCAGATGTTGGCAGTGGTTGTCAGTTTCTGAGTCAGATATCAGATGTTGGCAGTGGTTGTCAGTGTCTGAGTCAGATATCAGATGTTGGCAGTGGTTGTCAGTGTCTGAGTCAGATATCAGATGTTGTCAGTGTCTGAGTCAGATGTTAGATGTTGGCAGTGGTTGTCAGTGTCTGAGTCAGATATCAGATGTTGTCAGTGGTTGTCAGTGTCTGAGTCAGATATCAGATGTTGTCAGTGTCTGAGTCAGATATCAGATGTTGTCAGTGGTTGTCAGTGTCTGAGTCAGATATCAGATGTTGGCAGTGGTTGTCAGTGTCTGAGTCAGATATCAGATGTTGTCAGTGGTTGTCAGTGTCTGAGTCAGATATCAGATGTTGGCAGTTTCTGAGTCAGATATCAGATGTTGTCAGTGGTTGTCAGTTTCTGAGTCAGATATCAGATATTGGCAGTGGTTGTCAGTTTCTGAGTCAGATATCAGATGTTGTCAGTGGTTGTCAGTTTCTGAGTCAGATATCAGATGTTGGCAATGGTTGTCAGTTTCTGAGTCAGATATCAGATGTTGGCAGTGGTTGTCAGTGTCTGAGTCAGATATCAGATGTTGGCAGTGGTTGTCAGTTTCTGAGTCAGATGTTAGATGTTGTCAGTGGTTGTCAGTTTCTGAGTCAGATATCAGATGTTGGCAGTGGTTGTCAGTGTCTGAGTCAGATATCAGATGTTGTCAGTGGTTGTCAGTGGTTGTCAGTGTCTGAGTCAGATATCAGATGTTGTCAGTGGTTGTCAGTGTCTGAGTCAGATATCAGATGTTGGCAGTGGTTGTCAGTGTCTGAGTCAGATATCAGATGTTGTCAGTGGTTGTCAGTGTCTGAGTCAGATATCAGATGTTGGCAGTGGTTGTCAGTGTCTGAGTCAGATGTTAGATGTTGTCAGTGGTTGTCAGTGTCTGAGTCAGATATCAGATGTTGGCAGTGGTTGTCAGTTTCTGAGTCAGATATCAGATGTTGGCAGTGGTTGTCAGTGTCTGAGTCAGATGTTAGATGTTGGCAGTGGTTGTCAGTGTCTGAGTCAGATATCAGATGTTGTCAGTGTCTGAGTCAGATATCAGATGTTGGCAGTGGTTGTCAGTGTCTGAGTCAGATATCAGATGTTGTCAGTGGTTGTCAGTGTCTGAGTCAGATATCAGATGTTGGCAGTGGTTGTCAGTGTCTGAGTCAGATGTTAGATGTTGTCAGTGGTTGTCAGTGTCTGAGTCAGATATCAGATGTTGGCAGTGGTTGTCAGTTTCTGAGTCAGATATCAGATGTTGGCAGTGGTTGTCAGTGTCTGAGTCAGATATCAGATGTTGGCAGTGGTTGTCAGTGTCTGAGTCAGATATCAGATGTTGGCAGTGGTTGTCAGTGTCTGAGTCAGATGTTAGATGTTGGCAGTGGTTGTCAGTGTCTGAGTCAGATATCAGATGTTGGCAGTGGTTGTCAGTGTCTGAGTCAGATATCAGATGTTGTCAGTGGTTGTCAGTGTCTGAGTCAGATATCAGATGTTGTCAGTGGTTGTCAGTGTCTGAGTCAGATATCAGATGTTGGCAGTGGTTGTCAGTGTCTGAGTCAGATATCAGATGTTGTCAGTGGTTGTCAGTGTCTGAGTCAGATAATCAGATGTTGGCAGTGGTTGTCAGTGTCTGAGTCAGATGTTAGATGTTGTCAGTGGTTGTCAGTGTCTGAGTCAGATATCAGATGTTGGCAGTGGTTGTCAGTTTCTGAGTCAGATATCAGATGTTGGCAGTGGTTGTCAGTGTCTGAGTCAGATATCAGATGTTGGCAGTGGTTGTCAGTGTCTGAGTCAGATATCAGATGTTGTCAGTGGTTGTCAGTGTCTGAGTCAGATATCAGATGTTGGCAGTGGTTGTCAGTGTCTGAGTCAGATGTTAGATGTTGTCAGTGGTTGTCAGTGTCTGAGTCAGATATCAGATGTTGGCAGTGGTTGTCAGTTTCTGAGTCAGATATCAGATGTTGGCAGTGGTTGTCAGTGTCTGAGTCAGATATCAGATGTTGGCAGTGGTTGTCAGTGTCTGAGTCAGATATCAGATGTTGGCAGTGGTTGTCAGTGTCTGAGTCAGATTTTAGAAGGTGTCAGAGGTTGTCGGTTTTTGAGTCAGATGTTAGACTGTGCCAGTGGCTGTCATTTTCTGAATCAGATGTTGGCATTCCCTGCATCAAATGTTAAAGGTTGTCAGTAAACATAGGTGTGACAAGTTGTCAGTCTCAGAATCAGAATGGCCGCCGCAGTCAGTCTTTAGAGCCCATATATCCGTATTGCACAGCATTGTTTATGGCTCCCTCTCACTACTTTATACTGTGCCCCCCTATGTGGGGATATCATCTAGGATACTGACTATTACGGGTGTAAGATACAACCTTTGATTTAGTGCATTTCCTGCAAAAGATAAAAAAAAAAAAATCACCATCGATAATGTAATCCCAGATGTCCTCATCCGTCCTCCCTCCTCAGGTTTCTAGATGGTTCTGTGTTCAGTGCCGGATTACCAGACTTTCTGAATGACCAGATCCTGGGTTTTTTATTACTGTATTTATGTATTTATAGGTTTTTATCATTTCACATCTAAAGCAAACCCCAGGTGCACTATATCCGAATGACCTGTAGAGGGCGCTCTAACACCAACCACGGATGAGTCAAAAAGACACGTCCAAGACTCCAAACCCCATTTTCCGCCGCCTGCCTCGCTCGGTGTCTTTCAGTGTTTGCTTTTTATTTAAAAATAAGAACATTCGTTAATTTGTTCATCGCATTCATCCCGGACACCCAGTACACGGTGCTAACAGCCTATCTTTCTCCATTGCTGACCTCATTCGTATTCATGGCTCCTATCCCTGTCTCCCTAGGGCCCCTGCTATAAAAATAAATGCGCAGTTGAAAGCTCGGCTGCTCTGTTCTCCCCGTAGCAGGATAACCCGCCTCCTGTGATGTCTGCACTCTGCATGTCGACGCCAGGCGTGTAGATTTAGCCTGGCGAGGATGTTTCATTGGGATTCAAGGAGCCTCTCTTGTAGTGTTACAGAGTCGTGGGCACTTATTACCAGCTGACAATGAGAGATGAAAGGAGCGCCGTCTCACAAAGCATTGCAGCATCCCACAGCCTGCCACAGAGAAGGAGACACAAGAGCCAAGTGGCCCAGGCCGTCTTGTTTTCCTTCTTGTTGTCAAACTTCAGACACTTTCCTTCCCTTTCATAGCCGGCATATTGCACTCAGCCTTTCATCTTTCCATACAATATTTTACTGTTAATGCCGCATGGAAAGCATAATACATGTGCATGAGGTCACAGCTAAGTCTACATGATAAGTAACCTAACCCAGATCAAGTACAGGTAGCACTATACATGTGTAGTAGTGAACTGCAGAACTAGCAACTCAAAAGACAAAACTGCCAACAGATGACGTAGACAAATATACCTACTATACCACTGCAGCTATAAGAATATAACTACTATAATACTGCCTCCTGTGTACAAGAATATAACTACTATAATACTGCCTCCTGTGTACAAGAATATAACTACTATACCACTGCAGCTATAAGAATATAACTACTATAATACTGCAGCTATAAGAATATAACTACTATAATACTGCCTCCTGTGTACAAGAATATAACTACTATACCACTGCAGCTATAAGAATATAACTATAATAATACTGCTCCTATGTACAAGAATATAACTACTATAATACTGCTCCTATATACAAGAATATAACTACTATAATACTGCTCATATGTACAAGAATATAACTACTATAATACTGCTCCTATGTACAAGAATATAACTACTATAATACTGCCTCCTATGTACAAGAATATAACTACTATAATACTGCAGCTATAAGAATATAACTACTATAATACTGCCTCCTGTGTACAAGAATATAACTACTATAATACTGCTTCTATGTACAAGAATATAACTACTATAATACTGCTCCTATGTACAAGAATATAACTACTATAATACTGAAGCTATAAGAATATAACTACTATAATACTGCTCCTATGTACAAGAATATAACTGCTATAATACTGCTCCTATGTACAAGAATATAACTACTATAATACTGCCTCCTATGTACAAGAATATAACTACTATAATACTGCAGCTATAAGAATATAACTACTATAATACTGCTCCTATGTACAAGAATATAACTACTATAATACTGCAGCTATAAGAATATAACTACTATAATACTGCTCCTATGTACAATAATATAACTACTATAATACTGCAGCTATAAGAATATAACTACTATAATACTGCTCCTATGTACAAGACTATAACTACTATAATACTGCAGCTATAAGAATATAACTACTATAATACTGCTCCTATGTACAAGAATATAACTACTATAATACTGCTCATATGTACAAGAATATAACTACTATAATACTGCTCCTATATACAAGAATATAACTACTATAATACTGCTCCTGTGTACAATATAACTACTATAATACTGCTCCTATGTACAAGAATATAACTACTATAATACTGCTCCTATGTACAAGAATATAACTACTATAATACTGCTCATATGTATAAGAATATAACTACTATAGTACTGCTCCTATGTACAAGAATATAACTACTATAATACTGCTCCTATGTACAAGAATATAACTACTATAATATTGCTCCTATGTACAAGAATATAACTACTATAATACTGCCTCCTATATACAAGAATATAACTACTATAATACTGCTCCTATGTACAAGAATATAACTACTATAATACTGCTCCTATGTACAAGACTATAACTACTATAATACTGCTCCTATGTACAAGAATATAGCTACTATAATACTGCTCCTATGTACAAGAATATAACTACTTTAATACTGCTCCTATGTACAAGAATATAACTACTATAATACTGCCTCCTATATACAAGAATATAACTACTATAATACTGCTCCTATGTACAAGAATATAACTGCTATAAAACTGCTCATATGTATAAGAATATAACTACTATAATACTGCTCCTATGTACAATAATATAACTGCTATAAAACTGCTCATATGTATAAGAATATAACTACTATAATACTGCTCCTATGTACAATTATATAACTACTTTAATACTGCTCCTATATACTTTGACCAAAAATATAAACGCAACACTTTCGGTTTTGCTCTTATTTTGCATGAGCTGAACTCAGATCTGAAACATTTTCTATATACACAAAAGACCCATTACTCTTAAATATTGTTCACAAATCTGTCTCAATCTGTGTTAGTGAACACTTCTCCTTTGCCAAGATAATCCATCCCACCTCACAGGTGCGGCATATCAAGGTGCTGATTAGACAGCATGAATATTGCACAGGTGTGCCTTAGACTGCCCACAATAAAATGCCACTCTGCTCTGAAATGTGCTCAGTTTTGCCTTACTGGGGAGGGGGGGGGGGGGGGAAGGGGATGTTTTCAGCTTCCAGGAATTGTGTACAGATCCTTGCAATATGGGGCCGCGCATTATCATGCTGCAACATGAGGTGATGGTTGTGGATGAATGGCACAACAATGGAGGGCCTCAGGATCTCGTCAGGTATCTCTGTGCAGTCACAATGCCATCAATAAAATGCACCTGTTTACGTTGTCCATAACATACGCCTGCCCATACCATAACCCCACCACCACCATGGGGCACTAGATGCACAACGATGACGTCAGCAAACCGCTCACCCACACGACGCCACACACGCTGTCTGCCATCTGCCCTGAACAGTGAAAACCGGGACTCATCCATGAGCAGAGCGCCTCTCCAACGTGCCAGACGCCATCGAATGTGAGCATTTGCCCACTCAAGTCGGTTACGACGACGAACTGCAGTCAGGTCCAGACCCCGATGAGGACGACGAGCATGCAGATGAGCTTCCCCGAGACGGTTTCTGACAGTTTGTGCAGAAATTCTTTGGTTATGCAAACTGATTGTTGCTGCAGCTGTCCGGGTGGCTGGTCTTAGACAATCATGGAGGTGAACATGCTGGATGTGGAGGTCCTGGGCTGGTGTGATTACACGTGGTCTGAGGTTGTGAGGCCGGTTGGATGTACTGCCAAATTCTCTGAAACGCCTTTGGAGACGGCTTATGATAGAGAAATGAACATTTATTGCACGGGCAACAGCTCTGGTAGACATTCCTGCAGTCAGCATGCCAATTGCACGCTCCCTCAATTGTTGCGACATCTGTGGCATTGTGCTGGGTGATCAAACTGCACATTTCAGAGTGGCATTTTATTGTGGGCAGTCTAAGGCACACCTGTGCAATATTCATGCTGTTTAATCAGCACCTTGATATGCCACACCTGTGAGGGGGGACGGATTATCTCGGCAAAGGAGAAGTGCTCACTAACACAGATTTAGACAGATTTGTGAACAATATTTGAGAGTAATGGGTCTTTTGTGTATGTAGAAAATGTTTCAGATCTTTGAGTTCAGCTCATGCAAAATGGGAGCAAAACCGAAAGTGTTGTGTTTATATTTTTGCTCAGTGTACTATATGTCACGTCAGTAGAGTAGATACAGACAAGGACAGTGAGGCCCTGGATTTCAACCCCCCCAACTGCCCCTACCCACTTACAGTACAAGCCCTAGATGTCTAGACCACAACTGGTCGACGGCCCCTACGCTACTTAAGTGCAGAGAAAGACAAACAAACAAACACAGACAGACAAACACAATATTAGAGTAATTACAAATGGGTCGGGACCAGACAGTCTAAGCAGTACCAGAATGGGCGATGGAGAGTGGTCAGATGAGAAGCCAAGGTTAGAAACCAGGAAAACAGGAACGAGGAACAAGGAACCTAGCTAGTGAGCCAACCAAGACTATTACTGGCACTGGCTCACAGCACTAGGGAGTTTAAATAGAGTGGCAGGTCCCTGGACCAGAACCTGATGTGTCCGGTGACCCGCCACTGTCATACATCAAATAACTAAATAGAACAACAATCAGCCATAACGCCCAGATTGGTGGAGGCTGCAATGATGGTTGAACTTCTGAAAGTATCTCCCATCTGCACACAGCATCTCTGGAGCTCAGCCAGAGTGACCACTGGGTTCTTAGTCGCCTCTTTTACCAAGGCCTTTCTCCCCCGATTACTTAGTTTGGTGGGATGACCAGCTCTAGGAAGCGTCCAAGTGGACTCCATTAAAGGTGTAGAAACATCTCAAAGATGATCCAGAGAAATGGGGACCCCAGAGCTACGAGAATGTCAAGTGTCATAGCAAAAGGTCTGAATACTTATGTCCAGGTGAAATTCTCATTTTGGGTTGAGTGGGGGAAAACTTTAAATTTGAGCACAAGGCCACAACATAACAAAATATAAAAAATAAGTGAAAGGGTCTGAAGACTTTCCGAATACATTGCATATGGATGTGAGCAAGTTATAGAATTTCCATGTCTTGAATTTGATGTTTCTTTGAGCATCTTGGGGGCAGCAGGAAACCTTCTGTGAACGGTGGACATTGTGTTAACAGTGATCCTCCTCTGATCACATAGTCTTGTCTCTGCCCTCTACAGGGGCGGCGGTGGTGGGTGCAGGGAAGCTTATGCAAATAAACACGTTAAGCGATTCAGCGCTCAACAAGTAGCCTGTTGTGTGGGTTTATTTGCATATCAAGAAGCCTTCTCCCTAATGATCCAATCAAGGTGAGGTCTAGCTGAGCCCTCAATTCTCATGTCTCATTAAGAAAGCCACCTCGAGAGGGCTGAGGACACGATGCAATGCGCTCTAAATGGCTTATTGTTTAAAGCAGCGCTCATGTGGCTACAGACCTGATGTTCACAGTGTGAGAGCGCTGAGAAAATGAGCACTTAAGTGAGGAACCTTCTACTTCTCAAGCACTTCGCAGAGAAACTTTATTTCTGGTTTCTTTTTAGTTTGAGGAGTACGTTGCAGTGAAATTCCATTACTCTGGCACCCTTTAGTCCGGGTTATCCAGCATAAAGTAGCCCTACGACAGATTAGTGGGCTCCCAGGTCAGTGGTAGGTGGTACCAGGTGTTTAGTTCATGGATATACTGGTAGGAAGATAGCATCGGCATTAGGACATTGGAGCCTATACATCACATGCCCAGAGGAATGGAGGAGGAGTGCATGTGTGTGAGTGGCCGGATGGGTGTAGTAGTTGTACTCACAGTTCTGAAGCTCTTTGGGCTCGTTCAGTGATGGGAAGGGGGCACCTTTTCTTTCCTTCAGGGGCACACTCCGTTTTTGGGTTTTTTCTGCCTTATGATGGTTTAGGTGCCCTTGGTGGTGAAGGTTTTGAGGTGCAAAGCAGGGTCCTAATTGTCGCGACACCAACATACATAAGTATCCAGGTGGCCCGGCACAGTTGTCTCCACTAGACTTCCTCTACACCTCTCCTTTCATCTGGTCTGTTTTCTGTAGGTGTTCTGGCTCTGTCCTGGGTGGTACGATGATGAGCTTGTGTGTCAGCTCCATACATGTGCTTCCTCCTCCTGGCCAAGTAGACTGCTCACTTAGGCTAGTTTCACACTTGCGGCAGGACGGATCCGACATGCTGTTCACCATGTCGGATCCGTCCTGTGGCTATTTCGCCGTGCCCGCGGACCGCCGCTCCGTCCCCATTGACTATAATGGGGACGGGGGCAGAGCTCCGGCGCAGCACGGCGGTGCACGGAGAAAGCCGCCGGACTAAAAAGCCTGACATGCAGTAATTTTAGTCCGGCGGCCTTTCTCCGTGCACCGCCGTGCTGCGCCGGAGCTCTGCCCCGTCCCCATTATAGTCAATGGGGACGGAGCGGCGGTCCGCGGGCACGGCGAAATAGCCGCAGGACGGATCCGACATGGTGAACAGCATGTCGGATCCGTCCTGCCGCAAGTGTGAAAGTACCCTTAAGGCTACTTTCACACTAGTGTTATTCTTTTCCGGCGCTGAGTTCCGTCCTAGGGGCTCAAATCCGGAAAAGAACTGATCAGTTTTATCCCCATACATTCTGAATGGAGAGCAATCCGTTCAGGATGCATCAGGATTTCTTCAGTTCAGTCTTTCTGACTGATCAGTCTTTTCAGAAAACCGTAGCATGTTGTATTTTTACCTCCGGCCAAAAATCCTGAACACTTTGACTGAACGCCGGATCCGGTCTTTTTCCTATTGACTTGCATTAACGCCGGATCCGGCGCTGTGTGTTCAGTCAAACCGGATACGGCTTTTGCATGTTAAACCCGAAAAATGTGAAAAAAAAGTTAAAGTCCATAAATGGCGGATCCGTTTTTTCCAATGCATTTTTTCATTGTGATCAAAATCCTGATCAGGATTCAATTGTAATCCGTTTTCACACGTTTTTCCGGATCTGGCAGGCAGTTCCGGTGTCGGAATTGAACGCCGGATTTAAACAACGCTAGTGTGAAAGTAGCCTGAAACTCAACTAGAACGCTCCAACCCTCTATTTATATATAGGGTGACGATAGCCCCATCTAGTGGTGGCCAAGGATAAGGCCTGTTATTACCGGGTGCTTGCATATACAGTGAAGGTATACATTACACAGAAATATATTATTTCTTTTCAGTTTGCAGTATACATTGACACTGGAGCAGGATGCTGCACAGTTATCGCCTGTCCACAGAAAAGGGTATAACTTTGATTGTTGGGGAACAGACGGCTGGGACCACTACCATTTACGAGACAGGTTGTCCCATACCCCTGAAATGAATGGAGCAGCAGGTCTAGCATTTGCATTGCCGCTCCATTCACTCTCTTTGGGTCAGCTGGAAAAATAGCCGAGTGCTTATGCACGACTGTCTCTCAAGATATATATACAGGTCCTTCTCAAATAATTAGCATATTGTGATAAAGTTCATTATTTTCTGTAATGTACTGATAAACATTAGACTTTCATATATTTTAGATTCATTACACACCAACTGAAGTAGTTCAAGCCTTTTATTGTTTTAATATTGATGATTGTGGCATACAGCTCATGAAAACCCAAATTTCCTATCTCAAAAAATTAGCATATTTCATCCGACCAATAAAAGAAAAGTGTTTTTAATACAAAAAAAGTCAACCTTCAAATAATTATGTTCAGTTCTGCACTCAATACTTGGTCGGGAATCCTCTTGCAGAAATGACTGCTTCAATGCGGCGTGGCATGGAGGCAATCAGCCTGTGGCACTGCTGAGGTGTTATGGAGGCCCAGGATGCTTCAATGCGGCGTGGCATGGAGGCCATCAGCCTGTGGCACTGCTGAGGTGTTATGGAGGCCCAGGATGCTTCAATGCGGCGTGGCATGGAGGCCATCAGCCTGTGGCACTGCTGAGGTGTTATGGAGGCCCAGGATGCTTCAATGCGGCGTGGCATGGAGGCCATCAGCCTGTGGCACTGCTGAGGTGTTATGGAGGCCCAGGATGCTTCAATGCGGCGTGGCATGGAGGCAATCAGCCTGTGGCACTGCTGAGGTGTTATGGAGGCCCAGGAGGCTTCAATGCGGCGTGGCATGGAGGCAATCAGTCTGTGGCACTGCTGAGGTGTTATGGAGGCCCAGGATGCTGCGATAGCGGCGTGGCATGGAGGCAATCAGCCTGTGGCACTGCTGAGGTGTTATGGAGGCCCAGGATGCTTCAATGCGGCGTGGCATGGAGGCAATCAGCCTGTGGCACTGCTGAGGTGTTATGGAGGCCCAGGATGCTTCGATAGCGGCCTTAAGCTCATCCAGAGTGTTGGGTCTTGCGTCTCTCAACTTTCTCTTCCCAATATCCCACAGATTCTCTATGGGGTTCAGGTCAGGAGAGTTGGCAGGCCAATTGAGCACAGTAATACCATGGTCAGTAAACCATTTACCAGTGGTTTTGGCACTGTGAGCAGGTGCCAGGTCGTGCTGAAAAATGAAATCTTCATCTCCATAAAGCTTTTCAGCAGATGGAAGCATGAAGTGCTCCAAAATCTCCTGATAGCGGCTGCATTGCCCCTGCCCTTGATAAAACACAGTGGACCAACACCAGCAGCTGACATGGCACCCCAGACCATCACTGACTGTGGGTACTTGACACTGGACTTCAGGCATTTTGGCATTTCCCTCTCCCCAGTCTCCTCCAGACTCTGGCACCTTGATTTCCGAATGACATGCAACAGTCCAGTGCTGCTTCTCTGTAGCCCAGGTCAGGCGCTTCTGCCGCTGTTTCTGGTTCAAAAGTGGCTTGACCTGGGGAATGCGACACCTGTAGCCCATTTCCTGCACACGCCTGTACACGGGGGCTCTGGATGTTTCTACTCCAGACTTAGTCTTTCTGTGTCTTACCCTCTTGCTTGAGGGTGTCAATGATGGCCTTCTGGACAGCAGGCAGGTTGGCAGTCTTACCCATGATTGCGGTTTTGAGTAATGAACCAGGCTGGGAGTTTTTAAAAGCCTCAGGAATCTTTTGCAGGTGTTTAGAGTTAATTAGTTGATTCAGATGATTAGCTTAATAGCTTGTTTAGAGAACCTTTTCATGATATGCTAATTTTTTGAGAGAGGAAATTTGGGGTTTTCATGAGCTGTGGCCAAAATCATCAATATTAAAACAATAAAAGGCTTGAACTACTTCAGTTGTGTGTAATGAATCTAAAATATATGAAAGTCTAATGTTTATCAGTACATTACAGAAAATAATGAACTTTATCACAATATGCTAATTTTTTGAGAAGGACCTATATATATACTGTATATACTAGATGTGTGCATAATGCCCAACGTCACTCTTATCATGAACTTCCCCAAATGTACTAGAGCTCACTTTTAACTCAAATTTTGGATAGGTCATAAAAAAATGACCTATTGTTTAAATCAAGTTTTTTTGCAAGCAAGAATTTTTGGTGTTTTTTCTAATTTCCCATGTCATTATCTATATTAAATGTAATAAAGAAATCTATCAGATTTTACTTCTGCCGCTGTACCCTGATTCCTATTCTGTAGTGATCCCTTCTCTGTAGTCATCTCATTATCATCACAGGTAGGATTACCGTGACAGGCAACACCCGTATACAGATATCACAGGATCCACCCTTTACAATAAGTGATTTCACATCTTATTTACTCCCCCTCTCTGCACAATGACCTCAACACAGGTCACAGAGCATGCCCCTAGCACTCTCTAATAGATATCACTGAGTACTCTCCAGTCTACAGGCTCCTGTGGTTTACGTGGCAGCTGTAAAGGAGCTCCGAATGCTGTTAAAGATGGACGCCCCGATATTCATGTAAATAAAACTACAATCAGAAAATAAAAAACAGATGAAAAATAACAGTATCTGGTTTTTATTAGAAGACATTATAGGTAATACATTCCCTTTAAAACATTTTTTACAATGATTGTTAAAGGGGTTGTCTCATGATGATGACCCCAGTCCTTGTGCCCTATTAGTAAATATGGAACTCAAAAAGATTTTTCTTCCCTGCTTTGCCCTCTCCTCCTCCTCCTACCCTATTAGCCACAATGGAGTCCCCTTATGGGGGCACAGAGCTATGGAAAATGGCTGCACATAGAGGTCTTAAAGGGGTTGTCCAGGGTCAGAGCTGAATCTGGACACATCCCAATTTTCACCCAGGCAGCCCCTCTGATATAAGCATCGGAGCATTTCATCCTTTGATATCACCGGGCTCACTGCTGGGCAGAAGCCTCCGCCTAGCTTTCCCCATGGAGAGCCCCGCTACGTCACCGGATCTCCAGAAAAAGCCTTTGTCCTGTGCGATTCAGCGCAGGGCAAAGGGAGAGCATCGGAGCATTAAATGTTCCAATTCTCATATCAGGGGTGCTGCCTGGGTGAAAATGGGGATATGTCCGGGTTCAGAGCTTGAAGTTTTGTGACATATTGCTAGAATATGCCACAAATGTCAGATGAGTGTGGGCCCCACCTCCTATCTCCAAAACGGGGCCCACGAAGTGAAAGGAGAGCAGAAATAAAGCCGTGCAAACGCAACCACCCACCACTCCGAAAATAGGCGAGCGCTGGCTCAGCTACTTCAGGCAGTCCTATAGCAGCGGATGGAAAGCGGCTTGCCCTCCATTCACTGCCATGGGAATCCCAAAGATAGCCAAGCTCCCTCATTCAACTGTTTTCGGAACTCCCATAGCATCTTCTATGTTCCTTGTAATGTAGTGGGTTAGGGATAGTTAGATAACATATACAAACCCCCCCCCCCCCCCCCCATTGTGCTGAGAAGACTACATACCTGAGTGAGTATCTCAGACACATGCGTGCTGCACACTGGACATCCCTAGGGGAGGAGCTGAAAGGTATAAACCTTGTGCACAAAGACAAATAACTGGAACTCTGCTGAGAACATCATCCAGGTAGGATGTTGTAGGTCACTATCTCTTTTTTGTATCACCATGGGGTGTCGGCCATGTTCTACCACCTGGCGACAGGAGTTGTTTCATTCCTTTGTGTTGCAGGCCAGTGATTGTCATGTACTTTTACTACTCTGTATGCGATTTGTCTTTTTTTTTTTTTATCACATTTAGCAAATATATTTAGGCTAGGACTACACGGCGACACGTGTCACACAACAAAAAGGGTACAACTACATTGTGACATGTGCCGCGCAACATTTTTTATAATGCGAGTCAATGGTGTTGAGCTGTGACTTGCGACATGCTGCGACTGCGAAACGACAGTCGCCAAAAATACATCCAAGTTGGATTTTTGTATGTTGCATTGCAGTCTCAGCATGTCGCATGTCACAGCTCAACACTTCTGACTCTCATTATAAAAATGCGTGACCCATGTCGTGTAAGCTTGTTTATTCTCACATTTTTTTTAAATTCACGTTAAAAGAGCCACCCATGCGCTGTGAAGTCCTCCCCCCACACTGTAGAGGTGTAATGGAGGGCCAAGAATACAGTTAGGGGAGCTTTTTGGTAATTTGGGGGGGGGGGGGGGTGCAGACAGGAAATTCTGGCGACCGCCCCTCTTTACGTGGACCAGATCGACCCCCCCCTCTGGCTGTGTCATGGTCACACGGGCGAGCGAGTGCCACGTTTGTCACAGCGATTACACTTTTCTCGCCATTGATTTCTGGAAGGGAGCGCAGGATCTTTACACCGCGCCGTCTCGCTTATTGGTTACAGTAAAATAGGACATAAAGATTTATTGTCTCCAGAGGTAAAGATTGAGCCACGAGAAGGGGCTGCCAATATTTTCATTGCTACAATACGATATGTGCTCCGCTGATCCGTCATTAACTCTCCCCGCAGTGAATTTCCTCTTCGAAGGAGACGCTAGCATTAACCGTTTCACTGCAAGGCTCGGCTGTCACAGTCACATGACTCAGATCGCGATCATATTGGGCAGCACAGAGTATTTCAGGAGAGGAGTAGGCTGGGTTTGGTAGGGGCTGGGGGACTGTGATGTGAGGCCTGCAGATGGCAAGTTTAATGGTTTAATGTCATAACGTGAGGACTGGAAAGGGAGATAATACACAGATTGAAAGTACCGTGGTTGCCACAGCAGCACAGATTATTTCAGGAGAGCAGTGTGTTGATCTTCTAGTCTAGAGGGATAACCTGTCCACTCAAGGATATATTGTATTGGGGTACAGAAAATGATGTTCCTTGAGGCAGGGTTGCCTTTGACAGGTCATGAAGTACAGTGGAGTGAACACAGTCTCCCAGCAGCACAGAGGATTTAATGGGATTGTGTTGATCTCCTGACCTGTCCTTGCAGGTGCGAACATATCTGGTGAATATTTCAGTTCGTGGTGCATGGACTGCCCAAGATGTGACGTGAGCTCCACCACCCACAGTCTTTAGTGAATGTGCCCCCATAGGTGCGGCTCAGGGAACATGTGGGGGTTCACTTCCATCTAAAAAGGACAGTAACAGATCGACTGCGTGTAAAGGAGTGCAAGTGATCACCCTGTCTCATAGTCACGGATAGGTTACTATCTACAGAAATTGTTGCGCAGGAAACTGCGCTGATGGAAACATCGGGCGTCAGGGGGAGAGGGGGCCGCCAATAGCAGGCCGCAACGGGAATGAGCCTCCCTAGCGTCATGCTAGAGAGGCTGTTTCCCGTCGCTGCCTGCTATTGGTTGCCCCCTCTCCCCCGACGCCCAATGTTTTCATCTGCGCAACGGAGAGATGCAGCTGCGGCCGTGCGGGCTTCAGAAGTGGCGCGGGTGCCGGAAAGCAAGGTGAGTACAACCTCTGTGATGGGGCCCGGACATATGGGGGGGCATTTCAGGGGTTGGGTAACCCCTTCAAAGAGACCATTCTGTATGGAGACTTAGGCCTCTTTCACACGGGCATCGTGCGTGAGGGACGGGCAAGATGCGGGTGCGTTGCGGGAAAATGTGCAATTTTTCCGCGTAAGTGCAAAGCGTTTTTATGCGTTTTGCACGCGCGTGAGAAAAATCGGCATGTTTGGTACCCAGACCCGAACCCGGACTTCTTCACAGAAGTTCGGGGATCGGTGTTGTGTAGATTTTATTATTTTCCCTTATAACATGGTTATAAGGGAAAATAATAGCATTCTTAATACAGAATGCATAGTAAAATGTCCATTGAGGGGTTAAAAATAATAAACAAATTTAACTCACCCCATCCACTTGATTGCGTAGCGGATCTCCTCTTCTTTCTACTTTCTTCAGGACCTGGCTAAAGGACCTGGCTTTTTTTTTCTTCTTCTAAGAACAGATTCTATCGAAAGCCCAAAGTCGTGCTCTCACCTCGTGCAACAAAATCGTGCAGCGTGCCACACAAAAATCGTGCACTAGGTCGCGGTCTATCGCAGGCCCTCTCCGAAGAGAAGAGCCCCCCACAAACCATTCCCAATCCCTCCGGGGCCGTTAAGCTCCTGCAAGGGGCTGAGACAAGTGGCAACCCTCAGCCGAAGCCAAGGGTACGCCCATCTATGCTCCCGGCTTTCGCCTAGGCTGCCACCCAAGGCGTCAGCCAGGAGCTTCAACAAGGTCTGGACTCTCCCCGAGCCCAAGGGGTTTGGCAGGGGGGTGAGGAACCAATATGGCCACACACACACCCCCTAGACCTCAAGGAGGGGGTACCCGTTAGGGCGCCGCAACCCTTGAAAATCCTAGTGAACACACAACGTGTAAAAGTGCACACAGTGATATAAAAAATAAATAAGTGAATGATTGCCATTACGGCCCGGACATTCGACCGGAATTATAAAAATTCCTCGTATCTTCAAGGCCGAAGCCGAGCAAATAGAGGTGTGTGCTAAAATTGTGATAAAGAAAGTGCTGTGCTAATGTGCCATCTCTCAGTGGGATTCCACCCCCAGTGAGTTCCGGCACCCCAGGGTCACCAGTCCTGGGGCACTTGCACTTTGGGCTTTCAACACAACTCGGCCTAATGGCATCGATCCAGCAACCCGGGCCACCTCGCACAGGACATTTCTGCCCTGCGCTGTACACCCTTCATGGGCCACTGTGTGGTTCTCTGCTCTTCTCTAATCCCATGGCTCACCCTGTCGCGGCCTTCCTCCATGGGCAGAGTTCAGTCCCGGAGCCAGGCTCCACTGGACTGATAAGAACAGATACTACACTTGATCTTAGCCAAAAGGCCGAGAAGCGATGGTGAAGGATCATGTGATGGACCATGTGATGAGCACAGTGATGTCATCAAAGGTCCTTTACCCAGGTCCTGAAGAAAGAAGAGATGCCGGCTGCACGAATGATTAAGTGGATTAAGGTGAGTTAAAAAAATAATTTAACCCCTCCAGCCCTATTGTACTATGCATTCTGTATTAAGAATGCTATTATTTTCCCTTATAACCATGTTATAAGGGAAAATAATACAATCTACAGAACACCGATCTCAAGCCTGAACTTCTGTGAAGATGCAGATTTTTCTCACGCGCGTGCAAAGCGCATTAAAATGTTATGCACTTGCGTGGAAAAATCTGGCATTTTCCTGCGACGCACCCGCATCCTATCCGGCCCAAATCCATGACGCCCGTGTGAAAGAGGCCTTCGTTTTTTTTCCAGGGCCACTAAGTTCCCAATCCGCCCCTGATGCTGGAAAACTGGCAACAATAAGTTTGCTCCATGTCCCACTTGTGCAACTCTTTGAGCGTTTAGTTCCTGTCACTGTGCGGCGCAGGAGCGGCCATCGCTGGCCCATCTATAATCTACACCAGGAAATCTACAGCATCCCCCTTAGGGCTCACGATTATTATTTTTCCCCGCAACGGATCCACATTTTTTGCGGGTTGGATGCTTACCCATTCACATCAAATCAGCGCACCCGCAAAAAAAATAGAACATGTCAGACTCTTGTCCGTTTTATAGACAAAGGTCGGACAGTTCTCTAGAGGGAAGGACGTTCCGTTCCGTAAAATGTGGAACGCACACGCCTGGTATCCGTGTTTTGCAATTTGCGGACCGTAAAAAACAGCTACAACCGTGTGCATGAGCCCTTACTGACGTAGATTTCTATTTTGCCGCATGGTCGTCATAATAATTGTGACTGACCTCAGGGGAGGATAGATTAAGACGCCAGTGCTTATATCCCTGAGTCAGTTCGTGTCGCCGCGCCCGCGTCCTTGCTTCCGTAGAATAACGTTGTTAACTGATGACGAGCTACAAGGTGCAACGATCCGGCTTTTGTAGCCTGCAGCAAGGATTAACCTTTCACGAGTCTTTTCCATAGAAGATCCCCATTCATTAACTATTGATCAAAGTGAACTTTATAAAATATTAGGATTCATTAGAGCGCTGGAGCCGCATCCCGTCCCCCGGTTATTCTGATAGAAGCAGCCACAATCCTGAATCTCCCTCTGACAGGCATTTTACATTCATTAGTGATGGGGGTTACAGGTAGTGTGTGTGAGTCACGTAGACGTGGCTGCCGCGTGGCTGTTATTTACGGCTTTATGCTCAATAAATAAGCAAAGGCGATGAAAAGAGATTGCGAAATTAGTTTTCATTTGACTGAATATTCACAGAGCAAGTCACGCAGCGGGAGATAACCTGCAAAATACCAGGTACAAATCAGCGCTGAAGCAAAGAGAAGCATTCAGCGTTCACCAGGTGCACAGACGGGACCCCCTGCTCACTGCCGGCTACCCACCATGAGCCCCAGACTCCACAAATGCCATTATGTTCATGTGGAAAAGCATAACGAGGAAGAAAAGATCTCTGCAAATTTTAAGGAGTAATTGTAGTTACCATTGATATTCAGGTGAATGTTGTAAATATGGTAAAGAGCATCTGAAAGAAATAGTTGACTAAATTCCTCATTTTTTATTGCTCTAAATGTCACTCCCATCGTGTCTTAAGATTTTATGTTATGTTATTCTGATGGGAGCTTTCTTCTGCACTCATTTTCTCCTTGCCCAGTTATGCATTTTGCATCTTCCTCCTATGTACAAGAATATAACTACTATAATACTGCTCCTATATACAAGAATATAACTACTATAATACTGCTCCTATGTACAAGAATATAACTACTATAATACTGCTCCTATGTACAGAAATTAACTACTATAATACTGCTCCTAGTACAAGAATATATCTACTATAATACTGCTCCTATGTACAAGAATATAACTACTATATATACTGCTCCTATATACAAGATATAACTACTATAATACTGCTCCTATGTACAAGAATATAACTACTATAATAACTGCTCCTATGTACAGAAATATAACTACTATAATACTGCTCCGATTACAAGAATAGTAACTACTATATACTGCTCCTATGTACAAGAATATAACTACTATAATACTGCTACTATGTACAAGAATATAACTACTATAATACTACTCCTGTGGACAAGACTATAACTACTATAAGACTGCTCCTATGTACAAGAAATATAACTACTATAATACTGCTCCTAGTACACGAATATAACTACTATAATACTGCTACTATGTACAAAGAATATAACTACTATAATACCCTCTACGTCAATACTTAAACTACTAAGAAGACTACTCCTAGTGTACAAGAATATAACTACTATAATACTGCTTCCTATGTACAAAAATATAACTACTATAATACTGCTACGATGTACAGAGATATAACTACATAATAACTGCTCCTATGTACAAGAATATAACTACTATAATACTGCTCCTATGTACAAGAATATAACTACTATAATACTGCTCCTATGTACAAGAATATAACTACTATAATACTGCCTATGTACAAGAATATAACTACTATAATACTGCTCCTATGTACAAGAATATAACTACTATAATACTGCTCCTATGTACAAGAATATAACTACTATAATACTGCTCCTATGTACAAGAATATAAACTATAATACTGCCTATGTACAAGATATAACTACTATAATACTGCTCCTATGTACAAGAATATAACTACTAATACTGCCTCCTATGTACAAGAATATAACTACTATAATACTGCTCCTATGTACAAGAATAAACTACTATAATACTGCCCTATGTACAAGAATAACTACTATAATACTGCTCCTATGTACAAGAATATAACTACTATAATACTGCTCCTATGTACAAGAATATATACTATAATACTGCTCCTATGTACAAGAATATAACTACTATAATACTGCCTATGTACAAGAATATAACTACTATAATACTGCTCCTATGTACAAGAATATAACTACTATAATACTGCTCTATGTACAAGAATATAACTACTATATACTGCTCCTATGTACAAGAATATAACTACTATAATACTGCTCCTATGTACAAGAATATAACATACTATAATACTGCTCCTATGTACAAGAATATAACTACTATAATACTGCTCCTAGTGTACAAGACTATAACTACTATAATACTGCTCCTATGTACAAGAATATAACTACTATAATACTGCTCCTATGTACAAGAATATACTACTATAATACTGCTCCTATGTACAAGAATATAACTACTATAATACTGCTCCTATGTACAAGAATATAACTACTATAATACTGCTCCTATGTACAAGAATATAACTACTATAATACTGCTCCTATGTACAAGAATATAACTACTATAATACTGACTCCTAGTACAAGACTATAACTACTATAATACTGCTCCTATGTACAAGAATATAACTACTATAATACTGCTCCTATGTACAAGAATATAAACTACTATAATACTGCTCTATGTACAAGAATATAACTACTATAATACTGCTCCTAGTACAAGAATATAACTACTATAATACTGCCTACTATGTACAAGAATATACTAACTATAATACGACAGTACTCCTGTGTACAGAGAGACTATAACCTACTATAATACTGCTTCCTATGTACAAAGAATATAACTACTAATAATACTGCTTCTATATACAGAAATATAACTACTATAATACTGCCCCTATGTACAGAGAATATAACTACTATAATACTGCCTGCTAATGTACAAGAAATAAACTACTATAATACTGCCTCCTATGTACAAGAATATATCTACTATATACTGCCTCCTATGTACAAGAATATACTACTAGTAATACTGCCTTCTATATACAGAGATATAACTACTATAATACTGCCCCTATATACAAGAATATAACTACTATAATACTGCCTCCTATGTACAAGAATATAACTACTATAATACTGCCTCCTAGGTACAAGGAATATCCTGCTATAAATACTGCCTCCTATGTACAAGAATATAACTACTATAATACTGCTCCTATGTACAAGAATATAACTACTATAATACTGCCTTCTATATACAAGAGTAGTAGAGCTACTAAATACGGCTCCTGTGTACAAGAATATAACTACTATATACTGCTCCTATGTACAAGAATAGAACTACTATAATACTGCCTTCTATATACAAGAATATAACTACTATAATACTGCCCTATGTACAAGAATATAACTACTATAATACTGCTCCTATGTACAAGAATAACTACTATAATACTGCTCCTATGTACAAGAATATACTAATAATACTGCTCCTATGTACAAGAATATAACTACTATAATACTGCTCCTATGTACAAGATATAACTACTATAATACTGCTCCTATGTACAAGAATATAACTACTATAATACTGCTCCTATGTACAAGAATATAACTACTATAATACTGCTCCTATGTACAAGAATATACTATAATACTGCTCCTATGTACAAGAATATAACTACTATAATACTGCTCCTATGTACAAGAATATAACTATAATACTGCTCCTATGTACAAGATATAACTACTATAATACTGCTCCTATGTACAAGAATAACTACTATAATACTGCTCCTATGTACAAGAATATAACTACTATAATACTGCTCCTATGTACAAGAATATACTATAATACTGCCCTATGTACAAGATATAACTACTATAATACTGCTCCTATGTACAAGAATATAACTATAATACTGCTCCTATGTACAAGAATATAACTACTATAATACTGCTCCTATGTACAAGAATATAACTACTATAATACTGCTCCTATGTACAAGAATATAACTACTATAATACTGCCTATGTACAAGAATATAACTACTATAATACTGCTCCTATGTACAAGAATATAACTACTATAATACTGCTCCTATGTACAAGAATATAACTACTATAATACTGCTCCTATGTACAAGAATATAACTACTATAATACTGCTCCTATGTACAAGAATATAACTACTATAATACTGCTCCTATGTACAAGAATATAACTACTATAATACTGCTCCTATGTACAAGAATATAACTACTATAATACTGCTCCTATGTACAAGAATATAACTACTATAATACTGCTCCTATGTACAAGAATATAACTACTATAATACTGCTCCTATGTACAAGAATATAACTACTATAATACTGCTCCTATGTACAAGAATATAACTACTATAATACTGCTCCTATGTACAAGAATATAACTACTATAATACTGCCTCCTATGTACAAGAATATAACTACTATAATACTGCTCCTATGTACAAGAATATAACTACTATAGTACTGCTCCTATGTACAAGAATATAACTACTATAATACTTCCTCCTATGTACAAGAATATAACTACTATAATACCGCTCCTATGATCCCTATGTATAAGAATATAAGTATTATAATACTGTCTTCTTTTAAATTACCCAAGAATATAATTTTTTTTATTTGTTTCCTCTCCATTTGTTTTCTCCTCCACTAAATGACTAGAGGAAAGCAGTGAGTGAGGAGAGACAGGGAACAGCTAATACCGCACTCCAGACACATCCACCTCCTCACAAACAGCAAGCCTAATGAAAACAAATCACTGACTTCCGAGCTTGGGAGTCGCTGACTAATTTTATCCCTGTCATTCAAACATATTACAATGTGAGTGACACTGAGACTTGCTCAGTACGCTGCACTATAAATTTTTCCCTCCCCACCCGAGGAAAGAAAGCGATTTTCTGCTGCATCGGGAAGAAAAGGAGGGCTGACACCTTTTACAGATTTGCCGCACTCTTAATTGGTTGATGTTTTCCCCTCAGAGCTCAGACAATGCAATGTTCCTATAGACTGTATGATATATCTCCTAATAATGGCAGCACCGTTCCTGAAGACGTATGACTGGTTCCGGGGGTGCGGGTGTTGAGTGCCGAGAGTTAATATTAATTCTTGTAGCTTTTTATTCTAATCTGCATTCTCGAGACGTAAATCCCTTCACATCTTGTGATTATTTTTGGTCGGGCACTTCCTGTGTTGCAAAGATGAAGTGGGTGATGGGTGTAGAAAGAGGAGCCACAAAGGAAGATGCAATATTTCACCTCCTGCTGGTGTTGGTGGTCCTGGTTGGACTACCACACTTGCCCTCACCCACCTTCTTCGCATTTCTACAAGGAGAGTGTTGTGGTGCACAGAGCAGATCAGGATCCACTGCGTTGCAATCAATTTAATTTGAGGCTACAGCTGGATCCTGCAGGCTTCCCTGATTTTCACCTTTTAACCACTGTACAAGCATCTGTACTTTGCTCCAGGGAACCCCCTCAGCAGGAGTCTACATAAGCAACAGCTTATTTGACTCTGGCGATAGACACCAAGATGCAGTAAAAAAAACCTAAACAAAACACATAATCAGGTGGGTAGAAGTCAGGGCAGAGTTCAGGCAGCACGGTGACTAAGCAGAAGATCAAAGCAGGAAGCAAACAAGTAACGAGGTCAAAGGACAAAATAAATCATCGGCCAGCAAGACCATACCAGCAGGACACCTTTATAGGATTCGGAGACTGAAATGAACCTATTGCTCAGGCACAAGTCACTGTGGGATGGGCCCTTAAAAAGCCTCGGTCTGCAGAACATAGCTAATTGGCTGAGTTAGGTGAATTCAATGTGCAAGGGAACTGTCACCAACTTGCCTATCCGAGCTTCAGCGCTGCAGTCTGGGGCTCGGACACTGCAGTGACTTGATGACTCAGCGTTTAGGCCACGCCCTCTCAATGCTGTGTAGGCTACGCCCCCACCGACCGCCCGTTTTGGTCACGCCCCCTGATGATGTCACACCTGAGCTACGCACTCAGGTGATGTCAGCGCTCAGGTGGTTAGCTCCCTATTTAAGGCAGCTACTGGAAATCATCTTTGCCAGTTATAGGTTTTCCTTGCTGTGCTCTTGCAATGAGCCGGACCGTGGGTGCAGTTACACGGACACCAATTATGTGTAAAATAGTCTAAGGTTTTTGTTCGTGACGCCAATTGCAGTGTGCGCAGGGTACTGTCTCAGGGCCCTTTAGGGTGTTGCAACTCACGTACCAGGTTAGGAATGCCAGAGTGGTGTAACGTCTCTGTGTGGTAATGGTTATAGTGTCAACGGTGTCTCCTACCTTGGTACGGCAGGACTACTGGATCCTGGCTCACTTGCAATAAAATGAGTGTTGCTAGTAGGAGTAATTGAGGAACTTGGTAGCAATGAATGAGATCCAGGCTTTTCCTGGTCTCTGGATGGTGCTCACAGTTGTGCTCACAGGGTATGGTTCTTCCTGGAGTTCTAGAGGTGGCTGCTTGCTTTCCACCAGCTGAGGATGAAGGGCTCAGACTGGGAATGGTGATCTTTTGTCTCAGCCGAGACAAGATGCTGGCTTGGGATCCCTAGAACTGGGAGCTCCTACACACGCAGGCTTCCCCTAGCCGGGGTGGCTGGCACACTAACTCTAACTTCCTTTCCTCCCCATGAGGCAGGACATGGGCGAGCCCACTCTGCTCAAAGAGGGGGGAGATAAACTGGAATGTACTATTCCAGTCTAGATATGCTAAACTGAACTAAGTTCCTGGTAACATATTGCTGCCACCTGCTGGTGTACATGGAAATTACAGCAAATACATTTAACAAGGGTTTCAATGCACATTAGTGAGGATGTGATGTTAAATTACTCAGGATGACAATGCAGATACACTTAACAGGTTGTAGCGGGGTAAAAGAGTTTCGTAACATAACTGGGATGTTACATTCTGCTGCCTGTGTGTTAATTGAACTGTTGCTTTTGGACTTGACTTCGGCTATACCTAGACCTCTCTCTCTCTCTGCTTAGCGATTCTGTACTTGCTTCCTGTCCGGTATTGACCCTTGGCTTGTTATTGCTTCCTCCTTCCGCTTAGTGATTGTGTTGGTATTGATCTCCTGGTTTGACTGTTTCTGGCACGACTTCCCTTGGCGTTTGTTTGTCTGGTCCTGTGTGTGAACAGGTACCTGCGGTTCCGCAGGCACTTGGATTGTATCTCTGCACTTACCAGTATAGGGACCGTCGACCAGTTGTGGACTTGTCGCCTAGGACTTGTTCTGCAAGTAGGCAGGGTCAGAGGGCTGGGTTCAAGTTAGGGCTCACTGTGTGAGTGCATGTCCCTGCCTACGGTCGTGACAGCCTTAAAAGTTTTTCCCTCCACCCCGGAGGCGCTGGTGCTATGGATCCCATGCTAGGCCTAGCCAACAAGATGGAGGGTGTTGTCCAGCTAGTGCAAGACTTAGCGCAGAGGGTTTATTAGCAGGAGTCTCAGTCCCCTACTCTTTCTGCTCCTATGTCAGTTGAACCTAAGATTCAGCTTCCTGATAGGTTCTCTGGGAATCGTAAAAACTTTGTTACATTCCGGGAGAGTTGTAAGCTGTACTTTCGCCTTAGGCCTCACTTTTCTGGAGTCAAAAGTTCAGAGGGTGAGCATTATTATGTCCTTGCTACAGGGAAATCCTCAAGAGTGGGCAGTTTCCCTGGCACCTAACGCCCCTGAATGATGTTCAGTTGATGTTTTTTTTCCATCTCTGGGCTTGTTATATGATGAGCCGGATAGGGCGGCTTATGCTGAGAGTCTGCTTCTGTCCCTTACTCAAGGCAAGCGACCTGTGGAGGAGTACTTTGCAGAGTTCCGCAAATGGTGTACTGCCTCCGGGTGGAACGATCCAGCCCTGAGGTCTCAGTTCAGGTTGGGTCTGTCTGACAAACTAAAAGATCTGCTAGTTAATTATCCCACCCCAGGTTCCCTTGAAGAAGCGATGTCTTTGGCTATTCGCCCTAGATAGGCATATAAGAGAACGCAAGCGTGAGAGGTCTGTCAGTGTCTATCCCTCTTTTTCTTCCTCTATCAGTAACACTAGGGCACCTGAAGAATCTGAGGTTCCTATGCAGGTTGGCGCTGCGGCGTCTCAGCAGCGGACGGAGCATCGCCTGAAGAACAGTCTGTGCTTCTACTGCGGCAGCCCCGCACATCAGATACGATCCTGTCCTAAAAGCCCGAAGGCGGAAAACTTCAGCATCTGAGTGAAGTTCGGGGAGTTCTCTCAGACGCACAGGTATTTCCCAACAAATGTTGGTCGATTACTACTGCCTGTGAGTTTATCCTCACAGGGGAGGTTTGTTTCTGGTCATGCGTTTGTTGATGCAGGGTCCGCTGCGAACTTCGTTAATTATGATTTTATTTCTGCTCTGGGTCCCATAGTACATAAATTACCTAAACCCTTTCCGGTATCTGGAATTGACTCTACACCATTGGCCAGAGGGTACATTGATTTACAGACTATTGAGTTAGTGATGACGTTAGTGATGATTGAGTTTCATTCTGAAAAAAGTAAATTTTTTGCTTTGCGTAATTTATCTGCTGATTTTGTTTTGGGGTTACCCTGGTTGAAGAACCATACCCCAAATTTTGATTGGAGTATTGGAAAATTGATTTAAATGGGGCTTCCAGTGGTCTAGTCACTGTCTGTCTATTCAGCTTGCTGGCCTACGTATGGAGAAGGGTTCCATTCCGGGGTTTATTAAAGACTATCAGGATGTTTTCTCTAAGGAAGCTTCTGAGGCCTTGCCCCCACATAAAGAATATGACAGTGCCATCGATTTACTCCCTGGAGCTAAACTTCCTAAGGGTCGGATGTTTAATCTCTCTGGACATGAGAGATTAGCCATGAGAGAGTACATTCAAGATAGCCTTAGGAAGGGGCATATTTGTCCATATTTGTAGGGGCTGGATTATTTTTTGTTGGAAAAAAGGACGGTAGTCTTTGCCCTTGTATTGACTACAGGGAGCTCCACTAAATTTCTGTCTGGAATCAGTATCCTCTTCCTTTGATTTTGTATCTGCTTAATCAGATTGTGGGAGCTCAATGGATCTCCAAAATTGACCTTGGGGGGGCCTACAATCTGATTAGAATCAGGGAAGGTTATGAATGGAAGACAGCATTTAATACTCCTGAGGGGCATTTTGAGTACCTAATAATGCCCTTTGGTCTGTGTAATGCCCAGCCGATTTCCAAAACTCTGGCAACAACATTTTTTGGGAGTTTCTAGGTCAGTTTGTTGTGGTATATTTAGACGACATACTGGTATTCCCCCTGATTGGTCACCCTATGTACTTCATGTGAGAAAGGTTCTTCAGAAGCTGAGGGACTATAATTTATTCGCTAAGTTGAGTAAATGCGAGTTTGGAGTTAGAGAACTCTCTTTTCTGGGCTACATTATTTCCCCACAAAACTTTTGCATGGATCTGGGTAAGGTGTGTGCCATTGTGGAGTGGGCCAGGCCGACTTCGCTTAAAGCCCTTCAACGGTTCCTGGGCTTTGCAAATTATTATCGGAAATTTATTAAGAATTTCTCAGTCATTGCCAAACCGTTGACGGATTTAACCAGGAAGGGGGCTGATGTTCTCCATTGGGGTCCTGAGGCTGTGTCTGCCTTTGAAACTCTTAAGACGAGTTTTACTCAGGCACCTGTGCTGGTGCAGCCTGATGTCACACAACCTTTTGTGGTTGAGATGGACGCCTCTGAGATAGGTGTTGGGGCCGTCCTCCCTGACTAACCTGAAACCATGTGCTTTCTTTTCCCAAAAATTCTCTCCCGCAGAGAGAAACCAAAGATATCGGTAACCGTGAGTTGTAGGCTATCAAATGGGCTTTTGAGGAGTGGTGGCATTTCCTAGAAGAAGCTCAAGATCGTCATGCTGACTGATCATAAAAACCTTACCTTTCTGGATACTGCTAAGTGCTTGAATCCCCGGCTCTGTTTTAACTTTGTTGTAATCTATCGTCCCGGGTCTGCTAATGTAAAGGCGGATGCCTTATCACTGAGTTTTGATGAGGAGCAGAGTGTTGTTACGGAGCCTTTTAATATTCTGCCTCCTGGGATTGTGCTGGCCGCTATTAATTCTGATTTGGCCACTAATATAGCTGGTTGTCAGGATTCAGCTCCCAATGATCTTCCTGCTGGCAAACTGTTTTTACTTTCAAATTTACGTCTTAAAGTACTGGAGGAATTTGATTGTTCTGTGTTGGCAGGTCATCCAGGTATTGCGGGGACTAAGCATCTAATATCTCGTGTATACTGGTGGCCTACCTGGTCACGTGATGTGGTGGCCTTCGTCTCTGCCCGTGACGTATGTGCTAGGGCCAAAGTACCCAGGAGACGTCCTGGGGGTTTGCTTTGCCACTTGCCCATTCCTCAGAGGCCCTGGACCCACATCTCTATGGACTTTATCACTGACCTCCCACCCTACCAGGCTAGGTCGGTCATTTGGGATGTAATAGACTGGTTTTCGAAGATGTGTCATCTTATCCCATTAAAAAAACTCCCCAATGCTAAAGAGTTGTCTACCTTATTTATTGATAACATCCTTAGGTTGCATGGCATTCATCTGGTTTTCATAAGTCTGTGGTTCTAGTTCTGTCACTCCTGCTGTGGATGCTATGGTAGAAGATCTATGCATAGTTTGGGCAAAACCCAAAGCATCCAATCTAGACAGGCCAATAAAAGACGGTCCAAGGGGCCAAATTTTGTGTTGGGTGAACAAGTTTGGTTGTCTACCAAAAATTTACATCTCAAGGGCCTTCAGGTTAACTGGCGCCTAAATTTATTGGACCTTACAAGATCATTTCTGTCATCAATCCAGTGTCATTTCGTCTGCAGTTACCTGACTCTTTCAGAATTCATGATGTCTTTCACATTTCTTTGCTTAAAAAATTAGTTTCACAGGCAATTCCTCCTCCTAGGCCTCCTGACCCTATTATTATTCTTGATGAACTTGAGTATGAGATGGAGAGAATCCTTGATTCCCAGATGGTTCAAGGTTCTCTTCAATATCTGGTACATTGGAAAGGGTATGGTCCTGAGGAGAGGACATGGGTACCTGATTGGGATGTCCATGCTCCTTGTCTCATTAAGAAATGTAATTAAAAATTTCTGTCTAAGCCGGTGCCCCGTATTGAGGGGGAGTAATATCACCAACTTGCCTGTCCGAGCTCCAGCACTGCAGTCCGGGGCACGGTGCCAGACGCGCTGTCATGCCAAGCCCCTTGGTGACTCTGCGTTTAGGCCATGCCCCTCTCGATGGTGCTTAGGTCATGCCCCCTCTTGATGCCGTGTAGGCCATGCCCCCTACCGACCGCCCGTTTTGGTAACGCTCCCTGATGATGTCACACCTGAGCTACACCCCCCGGAGATGTCAGCGCTCAGGTGATTAGCTCCCTATTTAAGGCAGCTACTGGAAATCATCTTTGCCAGTTATAGGTTTTCCTTGCTGTGCTCTGCTGCCTGTGTGTTAATTGAACTGTTGCTCTTGGACTTGACTTCGGCTATACCTAGACCTCTCTCTCTCTGCTTAGCGATTCTGTACTTGCTTCCTGTCCGGTATTGACCCTTGGCTTGTTATTGCTTCCTCCTTCCGCTTAGTGATTGTGTTGGTATTGATCTCCTGGTTTGACTGTTTCTGGCACGACTTCCCTTGGCGTTTGTTTGTCTGGTCCTGTGTGTGAACAGGTATCTGCGGTTCCGCAGGCACTTGGATTGTATCTCTGCACTTAACAGTATAGGGACCGTCGACCAGTTGTGGACTTGTCGCCTAGGACTTGTTCTGCAAGTAGGCAGGGTCAGAGGACTGGGTTCAAGTTAGAGCTCACTGTGCGAGTGCGTGTCCCTGTCTACGGTTGTGACAGGAACAACTCGAAACCCAGCAGGATTGATCCAGTAGCAGAAAAGTAAAAGATCCCTGTAGCCCCGGGCTAGAATGTACAAGGGCCACCCAGGATAGAAGGCAGGGAATGTATAGGATGAATGGTGGTAGAGATGGCACAGCAGGCGAGTGGGGCAGAAGAACATGGCTGTACATCTGACTCCCACATCACTTTTTTCTAATGTTTCTATAAACATACACCCTAGTATTCCAGTCCTATCAGGAGCTTCATTCAGAATTCTGCTGCTTTCCAGTTAGTTCTGAGGTGGCACAACTTATCACCACTTTCCTCTGTTGGTTCAGCACCTGCACAGCGCATGCTGTGCCTGTGGTGTAACTGGAAGCTCCAATGCAAAATCCGTAACAGGGCTCTCCACTGTCACATGTGATGTATAGAACTGATCTGCTCTTGAGGAGAGAGGAACCGGACCTGTGTAATAGCATCTTCCATACTCCTTACAGTTGCTACCCTCTGCTCTGTTGTGCTGCATTGTGGGAGATGTTAAAGGGAGTCTGTCTGGAGTTTTTACTATGCCAAACTGCTGACAGCACTAGATGGGGGTTTAGGAGAGCAGGACAAACATACATTTTGCAGACATTTTATAATCAGGAGTAGTGCAAATATAAAGTTTTATTCTTGCAGATTTTGCTCCTACAAGTGCCCAGGAGGTGGAGCTTCACTAGGAAGTGCTGTATCCTTTGATCTGCTTCCTAACCCCACCTTTTTGCTCTGAGTGGTCTCCTGGTCACTTAAAGCAGCGGGGAGGTGCTATAACAATTTACCTTGCACAAGCAGAACCTGGCAGAATAAAACTTCATATTCACACTCCTCCTAGCATGGTTGTCCTGCTCTATCCAGCTTGCAACTAGTGCTGTTAGCAGTTTATCATGATCAAAACTGCTGACAGATGCCCCTTAAAGTGTCTAATGTAGAAAAACATTCATGCAGTACTGTTACACTGTTATATAGTGCAGTATTGGATACTTGCTCCTCTAGTGTAAGTTTTCTTCATGCAATGGACCCTTTTTGGATAGGAAACCAGCCGTTACCGCTCACATCCTTCCTGCCTGTATTTGAAACACATCTGTTACATTAATAATCATTAATATTCCTCTTTAATTAACACCACAAATATTAGTTCCTCTGAAATATTTGACATTTCCACCACTGAATGAGTCCTCTGAGGAGAATGAGATAAGTCAAGGTAATTTAATTTAAAAAAAACAAAAAACAATTCTATCCAAACAAGAAAAATGATGATTCCGCCGGCGCTGAGTTCATTATTCTGCTCCTCGCGGCAAAACACTAACATTCATCATCAGGTCCTGATGCCCTTAAAGGGACAGTACAACCCAAAATAAGGTGTAGCTTGCTGGAGAAAGGGGTTATGAAAATGGTGCAATTAGTGTGCTGCTCGGTGTCCCTTGCACAGTAGTGCTCGCGAGCTGACCCTGCAGCTGAGAACCAGTTGAAATCTGCAAAGAGGTGGTTGGCCATGTCCGTAGTAGCTGCTGGAAAGGTAGAGGCCCGAGAACCCTGCCAAGCAGTTGTCCACCTCGCCTGATCCTGAACTGGACAACTGCATTTTTGAGCCTGCCAGAGAGAGAGCTTCATGACCAAAAAGTTCCCATGTATCATGTAAGTGGTTTCAGACGACCTCCAATGTGTTCACCGTGGGGGAATCCCCAAAGTGTGACCAAAGATGGAGAGAAACCCATCAAATCACTTATTTCACCTCCTAAGCTGTCCCAAATGAATGGACTCTGCAAAGCGATATGGACAGTGTTTCTGGTTTACACGTGAGGTCCAGTGGGTCACTATAGTTATAATCTCTCAACAGATCCCGTCCAGGCACTGGAGATAATGGATGCAATGCACCCACCTACTGAGGTCTGGGGTAAGAAAAACATCACATTGTAAAGGAGAACTAAATTAAAATATGAAGGACAAGTTAAACTTTTTGTAAGTCTGCAAGCCTTTCAGATTCCTCTTAAATTGAAGTTATGGGCCCCAGTGGGCCCTCACTACCTGATGGAGCATTTGATGACTACCTGTCAACAGTGGTCTCCTTATTATGGTCCATCTTCATCTCATTCATGTAAAAGACCTTTAAAACTTATATGTAAATGACCTGATTAAAGTCAAAGGGTGGTGATCTAGCCTCACAACTCAAGCTCTTCATGCCCATGGATGGGGCTTAAAGGGAATCTGTCACCAGTGACCCCCCCCCCCCCCTTATCCATAGACACATAATTAAAACACTGTTTTTCTTTAGTTGATAGGAAGCTCTGTTCTCGAGTGATACTTTTTCTTAATACGCAGATTAGGCCTTTGGTGCAGTGAGGGCATCACCAGTTGTTTTGTTGTCCCCAAGCTCTGCTGCTTTCTGTGGCCAGCCCCTGTGGTTGCTTGTCGAGCCAGTAACAAAGCAGCCAGGAAGGGGCTGGCCACAGAAAGGAGTGCAGCTTGGGTGCAACAAATGAAATGGTGATGCCCTCATTGTACCAAAGGCCTAATTTCAATATTAGGATAAAGGGACTTGCCTGAATCCCATTAAAGGCATAGCTGTGAGGTAGGTTGAGGGACTCGTCTGAACCCCACTGAAGAGGTAGCAGTGAGGTAAGTGGAGAAATTTGCCTGAACCCCATTGAAGACATAGTAGTGAGGTAAGTGGAGGGATTTGCCTGAATCCCATTGAAGACATTGCCGTGAGATAGGTGGGGGGACTTGTCTGAACCCCACTGAAGACATGGCAGTGAGGTAAGTGGAGTGACTTTCCTAAACCCCAGTGAAGACTGATGACATAGCAGTGAGGTAGGTCAAGTGACTTGCCTTAACCCTATTGAAGACATAGCAGTGAGGTAGGTGGAGAGACTTACCTAAAACCCAGTGAAGACATAGAAGTGAGATAGGTGGGGGGACTTGCCTGAACCCCACTAAAGATATAGCATTGAGGCAGGTGGAAGGACTTTTCTGAACCCCCTGAAGACATAGCAGTGAGGTAAGTGGAGTGACTTGCTTGAACCCCAGTGGAGACTGATGACATAGCAGTGAGGTAGGTCGAGTGACTTGCCTTAACCCCATTGAAGACATAGCAGTGAGGTAGGTGGAAGGACTTGCCTGAACCCTTTGAAAACAGCAGTGAGGTAGGTGGAGAGACTTGACTGAACCCCAGTGAAGACTGAAGACATAGCAGTGAGGTAGGTCGAGTGACTTGCCTGAACCCCATTGAAGATATAGCAGTGAGGTAGGTGGAAGGACTTGCCTGAACCCCAGTGAAGATATATACGGTAGCAGTGAGGTAGGTGGAAGGACTTGCCTGAACCCTTTGAAAACAGCAGTGAGGTAGGTGGAGAGACTTGACTGAACCCCAGTAAAGGCTGAAGACATAGCAGTGAGGTAGGTCGAGTGACTTGCCTGAACACCATTGAAGATATAGCAGTGAGGTAGGTGAAAGGACTTGCCTGAACCCCAGTGAAGATATATGCGGTAGCAGTGAGGTAGGTGGAAGGACTTGCCTAAACCTTATTCAAGACAAAGCAGTGAGGTGGGTGGAGAGACTTGCCTGAACCCCAGTGAAGACTAAAGACATAGCAGTGAGGTAGGTTAAGTAACTTGCCTGAACACCATTGAAGACATAGTAGTGAGATAGGTGGAGGGACTTGCCTGAACCCAACTGAAGACATAGCAGTGGGATAGGTGGAGGGACTTGCCTGAACCCAACTGAAGACATAGCAGTGGGATAGGTGGAGGGACTTGCCTGAACCCCATTAAAGACATAGCAGTGAGATAGGTGGAGGGACTTGCGTGAACCCAACTGAAGACATCACAGTGAGGTATGTGGAGAGACTTGCCTGAACCCCATTGAAGACATAGTAGTGAGGTAAGTGGAGGGACTTGCCTGAATCCCATTGAAGACATTGCCGTGAGATAGGTGGGGGGACTTGTCTGAACCCCACTGAAGACATGGCAGTGAGGTAAGTGGAGTGACTTGCCTAAACCCCAGTGAAGACTGATGACATAGCAGTGAGGTAGGTCAAGTGACTTGCCTTAACCCTATTGAAGACATAGCAGTGAGGTAGGTGGAGAGACTTACCTAAAACCCAGTGAAGACATAGAAGTGAGATAGGTGGGGGGACTTGCCTGAACCCCACTAAAGATATAGCATTGAGGCAGGTGGAAGGACTTTTCTGAACCCCCTGAAGACATAGCAGTGAGGTAAGTGGAGTGACTTGCTTGAACCCCAGTGGAGACTGATGACATAGCAGTGAGGTAGGTCGAGTGACTTGCCTGAACCCCATTGAAGACATAGCAGTGAGGTAGGTGGAAGGACTTGCCTGAACCCTTTGAAAACAGCAGTGAGGTAGGTGGAGAGACTTGACTGAACCCCAGTGAAGACTGAAGACATAGCAGTGAGGTAGGTCGAGTGACTTGCCTGAACCCCATTGAAGATATAGCAGTGAGGTAGGTGGAAGGACTTGCCTAAACCTTATTCAAGACAAAGCAGTGAGGTGGGTGGAGAGACTTGCCTGAACCCCAGTGAAGACTAAAGACATAGCAGTGAGGTAGGTCGAGTAACTTGCCTGAACCCCATTGAAGACATAGCAGTGAGATAGGTGGAGGGACTTGCCTGAACCCAACTGAAGACATAGCAGTGGGATAGGTGGAGGGACTTGCCTGAACCCCATTAAAGACATAGCAGTGAGATAGGTGGAGGGACTTGCGTGAACCCAACTGAAGACATCACAGTGAGGTATGTGGAGAGACTTGCCTGAACCCCATTGAAGACATAGCAGTGAGATAGGTGGAGGGACTTGCCTAAGCCCAACTGATGACATAGCAGTGATGTAGGTGGAGGGACTTGCCTGAACCCAACTGAAGTCATAGCAGTGAGATAGGTGGAGGGACTTGCCTGAAACCAACTGAAGACATAGCAGTGAGGAAGGTGGAGGGACTTGCGTGAACCCAACTGAAGACATCACAGTGAGGTATGTGGAGAGACTTGCCTGAACCCCATTGAAGACATAGCAGTGAGATAGGTGGAGGGACTTGCCTGAACCCAACTGAAGTCATAGCAGTGAGATAGGTGGAGGGACTTACCTGAAACCAACTGAAGACATAGCAGTGAGGTAGGTGGAGAGACTTGCCTGAACCTAACTGAAAACATAGCAGTGAGGTAGGTCGAGTAACTTGCCTGAACCTCATTGAAGACATAGCAGTGAGATAGGTGGAGGGACTTCCGTGAACCCAACTATAGACATCACAGTGAGGTATGTGGAGAGACTTGCCTGAACCCCATTGAAGACATAGCAGTGAGATAGGTGGAGGGACTTGCCTGAACCCAACTGATGACATAGCAGTGAGGTAGGTGGAGGGACTTGCGTGAACCCAACTGAAGACATCACAGTGAGGTATGTGGAGAGACTTGCCTGAACCCCATTAAAGACATAGCAGTGAGATAGGTGGAGGGACTTGCCTGAACCCAACTGATGACATTGCCTGAACCCCATTGAAGACATAGCAGTGAGGTAGGTGGAGGGACTTGCCTGAACCCAACTGATGACATTGCCTGAACCCCATTGAAGACATAGCAGTGAGATAGGTGGAGGGACTTGCCTGAAACCAACTGAAGACATTGCCTGAACCCCATTGAAGACATAGCAGTGAGGTAGGTGGAGGGACTTGCCTGAACCCAACTGAAGACATAGCAATGAGGTAGGCGGAGGAACTTGCCTGAATCCCATTGAAGACATAGCAGTGAGGAAGGTGGAGGGACTTGCCTGAACCCCATTAAAGACATTGCCTGAACCCCATTGAAGACATAGCAGTGAGGTAGGTGGAGGGACTTGCCTGAACCCCATTGAAGACATAGCAGTGAGGTAGGTGGAAGGACTTGCCTGAACCCAACTGAAGACATTGCAGGGAGATAGGTGGAGCGACTTGCCTGAACCCAACTAAAGACATAGCAGTGAGATATGTGGAGGGACTTGCCTGAACCCCATTAAAGACATAGCAGTGAGATAGGTGGAGGGACTTGCCTGAACCCAACTGATGACATTGCCTGAACCCCATTGAAGACATAGCAGTGAGGTAGGTGGAGGGACTTGCCTGAACCCAACTGAAGACATTGCCTGAACCCCATTGAAGACATAGCAGTGAGATAGGTGGAGGGACTTGCCTGAAACCAACTGAAGACATTGCCTGAACCCCATTGAAGACATAGCAGTGAGGTAGGTGGAGGGACTTGCCTGAACCCAACTGAAGACATAGCAATGAGGTAGGCGGAGGAACTTGCCTGAATCCCATTGAAGACATAGCAGTGAGGAAGGTGGAGGGACTTGCCTGAACCCCATTAAAGACATTGCCTGAACCCCATTGAAGACATAGCAGTGAGGTAGGTGGAGGGACTTGCCTGAACCCCATTGAAGACATAGCAGTGAGGTAGGTGGAAGGACTTGCCTGAACCCAACTGAAGACATTGCAGGGAGATAGGTGGAGCGACTTGCCTGAACCCAACTAAAGACATAGCAGTGAGATATGTGGAGGGACTTGCCTGAACCCCATTAAAGACAAAGCAGTGAGATAGGCGGAGGGACTTACTTGGTCTCTATTGAAGACATGCCCCTCATGCTCTGCAATAGGTATATCACAGTTCTTCCATCAATGTCCCTTTTCACAGGTGCCTGCAATGGAGGGGGAATAAAGATTGTGGCCTCCATGGGCACCTACAGGAAACCCAGAGAAGGAAATCTTTTTCTTCATCTTTGGTGCTCCAGCAGTTCCGCCGGTTCTTCTTTCTCTGCCCGCCATGCATAGAGATGACTCTTTACAGCTCGCACTCTGCACCTGGAATACATTTTACAGTTTTCTGTCTTCTCTCCACATCCCTTTAATGTACCATAGGTGTCAGGTCTTCAAAGAATGTGGTATTTTTTGTTCTCATTGAAATCATGTCTTGTGATTCCTAAAAATAAACCCCCTGTGACATGTATCTGCCAAATGGTAGTCGGAGCATGACGGGAAATTATTAGAACAGAAAATAATGGGTTTGTAATCAGGAATTGTTCGGGAACAGAAAATAATTCTTGCACCTATTTATATCGTCGCTGGTAACAAAACATAGAGGCTTCTGTTAAAGTGCGGAGTCCCAGATCTTTCTTCAGTGTTTTTCGTAGAGCTTTGTCTACATAATCAAAGCCCCGGATGTGAGATATTGGAACCTTCTTTTTCCCGTTTTTCTGCTTTTTAATTTGGGTGTTTTGTTGCTATTTCTTTGATTGCACTGCAGACTGTTGTTACAATTGTTACATGTTATTGCTGTGCTCTTTTTTTTAATTTTTTATCATGAAATAATATTGGGCTTATTAATCCCATTTGGCCGGCCATGGTGTCCCTGTACCTGACGGTCGCGGTTGTAATGACAGGAATGGCCTTAGCTTTGTCATGTCCTTATCGAGCAAAGAACGTGGAGACGCTGCTCTTAGTTGCTCAGGCGGTCGGGAACATCAGCGCGAACATAGGTGACCGCTTTGGTGACGCGCTACTTCGCGAGTCTGGCAAAGCTAGAGCCAAGCTCATTCAGTACAATCAGCGTCAATTATCTCATATTGTAAGGGCTCATGCACGCGACCGTATGTATTTTGCAGTCCACAAAACACGGATCCGCCAAAAATACGGATGACGTTTGTGTGACAACCGTATTGCATCCGTATACTTTGCAGATCCATTGTAACAATGCCTATCCTTGTCCGGAAAACAGACAAGAATAGGACATGTTCTATCTTTTTTGGGGAACGGCCATGCGGACATAAAGAAACAGAATGCACACGGAGACATTTCCGTTTTTTTATGCTGGCTCATTAAAGTGAATGGTTCCACATACGGGCCGCAACAAAAATGTTACGGACGCGGAAACAAAATCCGTTCATGTGCATGAGCCCTAAGGGGTAGAAGAGACTAGGGAAAAGTCTATGTAAGGGCTCGTTCACACGATCGCGTGAAGCCCGTGCTGTGGACCGCAAATTGAGGTCCGCAATGCACGGGCACCGACCGTGGCCCAGCCGCATGTTCTATCTTTTTTGCGGTGCAGAGGCACGGAACGGAACTCCAGAAAGCACTCCGTAGTGTTCCGTTCCGTGCTTGTGTTCCGCATCTCCGGATTTGCGAACCCGTTGAAGTGAATGGGTCCGCGGAATGCACACGGAACGGTGCCCGTGTATTGCGGATCCGCAAATGAGGTCCGCAATACGGCAACGGGCAGCACACGTTCGTGTGAACGAGCACTAAATGGGTGGCCGGGTGACCAGATGTAACTCCATTCATTCCAAAATGGCTGACGGCGGTTGTAGCTTCTTGTCTCCCCTTACGTGACCTGTGGGAACAGAATTGTATTATTATTGCAGACGAATGGGAACAATTAAAACATCGAAACATTTTTATTATATTCCTTGTGAGAAGAAAAAAAATTGAATTTTCTCCCATTTTTATTTACCTATAAAAACGCTATTGCCTTTACACCATAAACAGAACCACTGTCAGGACTGTAATTACTGCTCGGGAACGAGACCCGCGTTTTCAGAGCGCGGTTGCCCTGCGAGATCTCTTATTATCCACTTCTTTGAAAGTAATATAATTACGTTGTCAGGAATGAGCAATTTTTCACAACAGATTGAGCCAGTGAGCTCCTCCGAAAGGCTTATGAAATCCCGCGCTCTCCGCACAGCCGGCGTCTGACTCCACGCGCTCCGTTTTAATTTGAACCATTACTATCCCCTGTATCCTCAGAAATTCATATCGTTCGTCTTCTTTTTTTTTTTTGTAATGGATTTAAAGTTGTCCCAACAGATGTTCACAAGATGGGGTTTACTGGGTTTACACAATGGTCTTCGCGATGGAAAATCCGTGTATATATCTTAGGGTCTCATAGCATAACTTAGTATCTTCTGCTCCGGTTTCCAGCGAAATTTACTATAAGTGCAGGAACTTTTTTATAAAAATAATGCTGCCCTCACTTTACCCAGCTTCTAGGTCAGAAAAAGTGGAGCAGGTGCTTCGCACATATGGCGCTCTTTGCTTTACACCAGAGGCCTTACATACACTGTAAATCTCCTGCTCCTCCTAATACAGTAATAAAACTGACTACCTGCAGCCACCACTAGGGGGAGCTCAGTGCATAAGAATTTACATAGTTATCACTGAACTCAGTAGAAACTGTAAAATATATCGGACCCTACCCCTAGTGGCGGCTGCAGGAAAATATATGAGTTTATGTTGGAAACAGGAGAAGAAAGTCAGTATCAGCGCCAGCTCCCATAGTGGGGGGTCTGCCTTCATAATAAGTTCTCACTGTGACTGCTGCAGACTACTGACTACTACTGTCAAGGCAACTGGACGTACTGTAGATTTCTTGAAAACGTTTCACTCGTTCTTCCAACGAGCTTTCTCAATTCTGAGTGACTGTACACGAATTCTCTGGGAATAAATATGTAACTGAATCAACATCTGGTCATTATACCCAGCATGGGGTCAAAAGTGTTGATTCCATTATCCTAATTAGAGTCAGTAGGAGATAAAGACTTCCCAGAAAAAGGTGTCAAGACAGCATTGTATGTGGCAGACAATAGTTGTCTCCCCCCCCCCCCCCCCGCCTCTATTCAAGCTTGGCTTCTCTATTTTTACGTAGATGGCCTCCTTCACACCTCGTTTGTACCAATCGACCTCCTTATCCAAAACACGTACTTGACTGCCGCATACAATGCTGTCTTGACACCTTTTTCTGGGAAGTCTTTATCACCTACTGACTCCAATTAGGATAATGGAATCAACACTTTTGACCCCATGCTGGGTATAATGACCTCTGACCCCATGCTGGGTATAATTACCAGATGTTGATTCAGTTACATATTTATTCCCAGAGAATTCTTGTACTCACTCAGAATTGAGAAAGCTCGTTGGAAGAACGAGTGAAACGTTTTCAAGAAATCTACTGTCACGGAAGGTGTACAGAAAACTAGAAGACACAAAATGAAGATCCGACTGACTGGATCCAAAACTAAGGAACCCAAGGGTAAGCCCTGTAACAGCCCTAGCTCTCTCCCTTACTGCTCAGCCTATGCAAACATCTCTATGGTAGATGATTGCATACCCTCGTTCCTCGACTGTATGACACCGGAACACCCTATAATAGTGAGGGGACACGACCACCGGCTCCCTACACTAAATATGGAGGGAGTCAGGGTCACCTAGGATTCAGCAAACAGGAAAACACAAATGAATGAACAGACTTATCTGTAGAAGCCTCAGTAGTAGCATCCAGCATGTACACACTCCAGGAAGTTGTATAAACCGCAAAGTGATGCAGTATGGGAGGGGATTTAAAGGGATGCAATCAGTGCAACTACATGACAGCTGAGAGAGGGAAACGAGATGAGAAAACGAAAGCAAAACAAAAGAACCTCAAGCAGAAGGTGTCAGAGCTTCTCAGATGTCTGGGGGTGACATCTACAGTACGTCCAGTTGCCTTGATTTATTCTTTACAAATATACAATGACCTGGATAATTGAGAACCTTCACCGACATCTTGTATGTGACCCAGTTATAGAACTAATATACAGTATAAACAACCAAAAAGTTAAACTTATGGTAATATAAACCGACATTACCACTTAATAAAATCGTCTCGTGATCAATGGTTTACAATAACCAATGATTTGATCAGGGGTGAGGGATGGAAAGTATAAGAGATGGGGGGGTTCAGGTTTAGGTTAGAGATGAGGGAAATAAGTGAGAAGAGTATAAGAGGTGGGTAGAGAGAAGGTAGGGAGGGAGGAGAAACTGTGTAGTACACAAAGCCTATGTGCATTTACTGTCATGGTCTTACCTTCTGCCGTCCTCCTTCGTTTGACATGTGCTGGCGGCCATCTTGGTTTCTGGGTTTCTTGTAGCCTCCCACCCTGCGGCTTCTCCTTCGCACTGGGAGGAGCTGGATGCCTAGCTCATATGTATAGGAGGTCTGTGGCTTCAGTTCCTTGCTTGGTCCTCCTGTGTTCACATGCTTCTAAGACTGCTGCTGCTTCTGGTTCCTGATCCTGGCCTCGTCTGACTACCCCGCTGGTTCCTGATCCTGGCTTCGTCTGACTACCCTGCTGGTTCCTGATCCAGGCTTCGTCTGACTACCCTTCTGGTTCCTGACCTCTGGCTACGCAAGACCCTGCTTCGGTTTAGCCATCCGTTTGGACTTTTGCTTACAGCTTGATTTCAATAAAGCCTTCTTATTTCCACTTATCTCTTGTTGTACGTCTGGTTCATGGTTCCATGACATTAGGACCAAGCCATGAATTCTGACGGTACAGGGCCATCCTCGCTACCTACGCTGGTTGCCAGACTTGATCAGCAGGATCACCTGTTGGGTCGGTTCGCTGTGGCGTTGCAAACCCTGCTTGAACGCACGGCTCATTTCGCTTCCGTTGCCGATGGGTCGGTTGTCGCTCCTGGGCCCGCTCCTACTGCCGCTCCGGTTGTTGCGCCAGAGTCTACCCTGACACCTGTTGCTGCGCCTGCGGTGTCTCGGGGTATGACCGGTTCTGCCCCCCTTCCACAGCGCTTTGGGGGAGAGCCAACTCAGTGCCGAGGTTTCCTTAACCAGGTGGGCATTTATTTTGAGTTGCTGCCACATGCCTTTCCTACTGAGAGATCAAAGGTGGGCTTCTTGATCTCGCTGCTCTCGGACAAGGCCTTGGCCTGGGCCAGCCCTTTATGGGAGAACAACAATCCGGTGGTTGCCGAGTTTTCCGGTTTTGTTGCTTCTCTTCGGAAGGTATTCGATGTGCCGGCTCGTGCTGCCTCTGCTGCGAAGCTCCTTATGTCCATCAGACAGGGTTCACGATCCGTAGCTGAATACGCCATTGAGTTTCGTACCCTGGCAGCAGAGGTGGGCTGGAATAATGAGGCTCTGGTCGCTGCTTTCTCTCATGGTCTCTCGGATGCCTTGAAGGATGAGGTTGCAGCTAAGGACCTACCAGTGGAGCTCGAGTCTCTTATTTCTTTCCTGATTTTGATTGACACCAGACTCAGGGAGAGACCTTCCTTTAAGGAGAGCCTGCGGAGGTCTTCTAACAGATTGGCGCCTACGTTTGCTGTCCCACCCGTGCCTCCCTCTCCTCCCACGCCTCCTGGGGATGACTTGTCTGGGGGTGAACCCATGCAGCTGGGGTTTGCTCGCCTGTCCGAGGGGGAGAGGGTACTCCGGAGACGCGAGGGCCGATGCATGTACTGTGGTCTCGGCGGGCATTTTCGGTTGGCATGTCCGAACCGTCCGGGAAACGCTCGCACCTGAGATCCTGTCGGGGGCAGATCTTGGGTGGAGTCTCCTCGTCCCCGGTTTCCCGTGTTGACAAACCACTGATCACTGTTGTCCTCTCCTGGGTCGGGGGCTCGGTGACGACCCAGGCGTTGGTGGACTCTGGTGCTGGTGGTTTGTTCATTGATAGTGTGTTCGCTGCCGCCAATTCCATTCCTCTGCAGCCTCGAGGTTCCCCACTGGCTCTTGAGGCGATAGGCGGCAGACCCCTTCTGCCGCCACACGTGACTCATGAGACCCTTCCAGTGGGGATAGCCATTGGTGCCGTTCACAGAGAGTCGGTCTGTCTCCAGGTGATTTCGTCTCCACACTACTCGGTGGTCTTGGGGTACCCCTGGCTCCAGAAGCATAATCCGACTTTCGATTGGAGATCGGCCGAGATCCTCTCGTGGTCACCGCAGTGTGGGGCTAGTTGCATCCATGGGCCTGTCAAGTTGCTGTGTACTTCCTCGGACTCTCTGTTGCCTCCTGAATACGAAGAGTACCGGGATGTATTCGATAAGGTGCGCGCGGTTGCCCTACCTCCGCACCGCCCATACGATTGTGCCATAGAGTTACAATCTGGTGCCGTTCCTCCTCGTGGCAAAGTCTATCCACTGTCGGTAGCGGAGAATGAGGCCATGGAGGAGTACGTGAGGGAGGCGCTTTCACGCGGACACATTCGCAAATCCTCGTCCCCGGCAGGGGCTGGATTTTTCTTTGTGAAAAAGAAGGGCGGTGAGTTGAGGCCTTGCATCGATTACAGGGGTCTCAATCGCATCACGATCAAGAACGCTTACCCGATACCCTTGATTTCCGAGCTGTTCGATCGCCTCAAAGGGGCCACGGTCTTTACCAAACTCGACCTGAGGGCGGCATATAACCTGGTAAGGATCAAGGCGGGCGATGAGTGGAAGACCGCGTTTAACACCAGGACCGGTCATTATGAATCCTTGGTTATGCCCTTTGGGTTGTGCAATGCGCCCGCAGTCTTCCAGGAATTCATCAACGATGTTTTCCGTGACCTGTTGCAGCAGTGTGTGGTGGTCTATTTGGATGACATCTTGGTATATTCTGAATCCATGGAGGCCCACATTATGGATGTCAGACGAGTGTTGCAACGGTTACGAGAGAACAGGCTGTTCGGTAAGCTTGAGAAATGCGAATTTCACCGATCCCAGGTAACCTTCTTAGGTTACATCATTTCCGCTGAGGGGTTCTCCATGGATCCTGAGAAGGTTTCGGCTGTCTTACAGTGGCCCCAGCCCAGTGGTCTCCGTGCCCTGCAGCGCTTTTTGGGCTTCGCCAATTATTATCGGAAGTTCATCAGGGACTTTTCTATGCTAGCCAAGCCTCTCATGGATCTGACCAGGAAGGGCAGTAATTTCCAGGTCTGGCCGCTCGAGGCCATCCGAGCTTTTGAGGCTCTAAAGTCCGCCTTTGTGTCGGCTCCGATTCTGTCGCATCCCAACCCTGGGTTGCCCTTTGTCCTCGAGGTGGACGCGTCTGAGACGGGAGTAGGCGCCCTTCTGTCTCAGCGTAGAACACCAGAGGGTCCTCTGCTTCCTTGTGGGTTTTACTCCCGGAAACTGTCTTCCGCGGAGTGCAACTATCAGATTGCTGACAGGGAGTTATTGGCCATCGTGCAGGCCCTTAAAGAATGGAGGCACTTGCTCGAGGGTTCGGTGGTTCCGGTTCTCATCCTGACGGACCACAAGAATCTGACCTACCTTTCTGAGGCCAAGAGATTGACACCACGTCAGGCCAGATGGGCTCTGTTCTTGTCACGTTTTAATTACGTGGTCTCCTACCTACCCGGTTCCAAGAACATCAGAGCGGATGCCTTATCACGGCAGTACTCCGAGCTGTCCGGGGAGGAGTCGATTCCGACTTCGGTCATACCTCCGAATCAGATCCTGGCCGCCATTCGCACCAGCCTGACCTCTCCCCTGGGTGAGCAGATTTTGGCGGCTCAATCTGGTGCTCCCTCTGGGAGACCCAACGGCAGATGTTTTGTGCCTGAGGAGTTGCGCACTCGGTTGTTGCGAACTTACCATAACTCCAAGGCCGCGGGGCATCCTGGAAAGAATCAGCTGTCCTGGGCTGTTTCACGTCTGTTCTGGTGGCCTTCTCTACGTTCCGACATCGCCGCATATATAGCGGCATGCTCCGTTTGTGCCCAGAGTAAGTCCCCTCGGCACCTTCCGTTGGGCCTTTTGCAACCCATAGCCACCGGGGAGCGCCCATGGTCACACCTGGGGATGGATTTCATTGTGGACCTCCCTGCATCCCGAGGCCATACGGTCATTCTCATGATTGTGGATCGGTTTTCCAAAATGTGCCACTGTGTTCCTCTCAAGAAGTTACCCTCTGCACAAGAGTTGGCCACGATTTTCGCCAGGGAGGTCTTCCGGTTGCACGGTTTGCCCAAGGAGATTGTGTCGGATCGGGGGAGTCAGTTTGTGTCCAGGTTCTGGCGCGCCTTTTGTTCCCAGTTGGGGATTCATCTCTCTTTCTCCTCGGCCTACCACCCTCAGTCCAATGGGGCCGCAGAACGATCCAATCAGGCCTTGGAGCAATTCCTTCGTTGCTATGTCTCCGATCACCAAGACAATTGGGTTGACCTCCTGCCTTGGGCTGAGTTTGCCAGGAACACGGCGGTGAACTCTTCCTCTGGGACGTCTCCCTTCATGGCCAATTATGGGTTCCAACCTGCCGTGTTACCGGAGGTATTCTCTCCCCAGGATATTCCGGCTGTGGAGGATCACCTTTCCGTCCTACGTGCTTCTTGGGTACAGATCCAGAGGTCCCTTGAGGTCTCTGCGCAGCGCCAGAGACTCCAGGCTGATCGCAGACGAGCGCCCGCTCCTTCCTACCAGGTCGGAGACCGTGTATGGTTGTCCACCCGCAACCTCAACCTTCGAGTGCCCACTCCCAAGTTGGCGCCTCGCTTTGTTGGTCCCTTCCGATTGCTTCGCAGGGTAAACCCGGTAGCCTATGCCCTTGCGCTTCCTCCTGGCATGCGGATCTCCAACATGTTTCATGTCTCCCTGTTGAAGCCATTGGTGTGTAATCGTTTCACTTCCTCGGTTCCTCGGCCTCGTCCGGTCCAAGTGGGCAATCGTGAGGAGTATGAGGTGAGCAATATCCTGGACTCACGCCTGGTCCGCGATCGGTTGCAGTTTTTGGTCCATTGGCGTGGTTATGGTCCAGAGGAGCGTTCCTGGGTTCCCTCCGCAGATGTCCATGCTCCTGCTTTGCTCCGAGCCTTCCACGCACGCTTCCCTCAGAAACCGTTCCTTACTCCGCGGAGGAGGGGCCCTTGAGGGGGAGGTACTGTCATGGTCTTACCTTCTGCCGTCCTCCTTCTTTGACATGTGCTGGCGGCCATCTTGGTTTCTGGGTTTCTTGTAGCCTCCCACCCTGCGGCTTCTCCTTCCCACTGGGAGGAGCTGGATGCCTAGCTCATATATATAGGAGGTCTGTGGCTTCAGTTCCTTGCTTGGTCCTCCTGTGTTCACATGCTTCTAAGACTGCTGCTGCTTCTGGTTCCTGATCCTGGCCTCGTCTGACTACCCCGCTGGTTCCTGATCCTGGCTTCGTCTGACTACCCTGCTGGTTCCTGATCCAGGCTTCGTCTGACTACCCTTCTGGTTCCTGACCTCTGGCTACGCAAGACCCTGCTTCGGTTTAGCCATCCGTTTGGACTTTTGCTTACAGCTTGATTTCAATAAAGCCTTCTTATTTCCACTTATCTCTTGTTGTACGTCTGGTTCATGGTTCCATGACATTTACACAGCGCAGTTTAAATGTGGATGAGCTGGGTGGGGAGAGCGGGAAGTCTTCTCATTTGTAAACTTGAGGGAACAGTTGAGAGTTTACTCAGAGAGACTCTATGTTCAGGTGTCCTTTAACTCAGCTTGCAGCTTTTTTGCTGGAGGCGACTTGAATTTTCGGACAATTTGCCAGTCTTCCATTGTGGGTATTGGCGGTATTTTCGCTCTGCCAGCCAGAGGTAACCAAGAGGGTATATCCAAAGGCTCCATTTTCAAGATGTTCCACACCTTGGTAAGATCGGTCGGCTGCCGAACTATGCTTGCTTGCCATTAATAGATGTATACAGTCCGAATGGATAGAGCCAGCGCAGAGTGTGTTTTTTTCGCTCTAAGCAGGTCTGTTAGCGGTTTCAGTGCTCTGCGTTTGGCCAGCGTACTTGCCGCCAGATCTTGTAAAATCTGAATTTTGGTGTTGTCTAGGAGTATGTCTCCTTTATCTCTGGCGGCAGTCAGTATGGCAGCTGTATCAATATAGCTGAGTAGTCCGCAGATAATAGCACGCCGTGGGGCCTCTGGTTTAGGGCTGTGGGCGCTTTCAATAACCACCCCGGAGGCTCTCTCCTGACCCAGTATAGAGGAGAAAATCTGACTGACCGTGAGTATCGCCTCCGTTTGATACAGATATTTTTCCTCCGGCTCCTGTTTTCTTGGTCCTCGAGGTGTAACAAAGCTGGGTTTAGCTGCTCTTGCATCTCCTCGATGTTAGTTTGCAGGGCTCCGCTGTGCTTGGCTCTCGCGGCTTGTGTTTCTTCTAGAGACGCAACACGGTGTCCCGTTTGCTTAATGTCTGCTTTTATTGCGGACAATTCTTTCATAACTGGCTCGAAGGCAAGGGCCAGTGTCTCTATGAGGAAAGCCCTGGTGATAGGCATCGAGTCTCGTTCGCTATGTGCTTCTGACATGGCGCAGGAGCCTTCGTCATCTGAGTCTTCTGTATAGATCTGTGCAGTGGCGGTATCCAGCGCCATCTTGGATCTGCACGCCGGAGAGGACACCTTCTTTTTTTAGATATTTATCCATGTCCAATTGTCCCCCTGCTGTGTCTGGGAGTTCCCTGCGACTCCCTGGTTTTATCCTTTGCTGGTTTCCCCCTAATTGGGCTTTGTGGGAAGATGAAATCAAGCTTTAGTAAGCGCTGTGATCAGGAGCACTCAGATCAAGCAGCCATCTCTTAACGTGGCTAGCTCTGCCCCCCCCCCCCCCAAATAATAATAATTTAAAACATCAAAATAACATTCATAAATCATAATAAAAATTAAAACGTATCAAAAACCAGTAGCTTCCAAAATACAGGGTGTAAGTAGACATTTTTATTTAAAAAAAAAGCACCAAAATGAATATGTAAAGCTAAAAATATCCCCAGGCTTTCTCTGCTCTCCTGTGTATGGGCCCAGGTTGAGCCTGTTCTTTAGAATTTGGATCAGCTCTCGGAGTCTGGTGATTAGTACCTTGGCTTCTCCCCACCCCCCCGCGGCTGTGTCTCATGTCTGCACAATGAGACGGTGCTGTGACCTCCGTCCCCTCCTCTGTCTTCTCATCAACACTCTGGGCTCTTGTTTAGCAGAGATAATACTTTTAAATGTCTGCTCATTGGCATCTGCATATATTTTCCATCTTTCCGCGCGCTCAGTTTAATTCCCCGCTGTGCTCCTCGCCTCTTGTATTGTAATTCACTTCTGTGGAATTTCTTGGCTTTTCTTTCTTTTCCTTTTTTCCCTTCAAATTCACAGGTAGCAAAATCTAAAAATACCGGCTAATGGTACATGCTGAGAACTCTTCCCCCTTAGTTCTTTTGGCATCTAGTCGTACAATAGGCAGTGTTTTTCTTAAATGCTTCAGTCATGGGGTGGGGGTAGGGCAGATACTTGGTGCGAGCCCCTGCGCGTTGACTCAGTGATGCTTTAAGCCTAAAGAAGATCCATAACCTCTCCTGAAAGGCCTGGTTTAGTAACTGCTTGCACCCCCCTATGTAACATCTATTCTTCTGGCTCTATGTTGTGTTATTCCTCTATTATCCCTACTAGACGTTTATTCATGAATTGCAAGCAGTCTGCAATGAAGGTCCAGATGGGTGTTACCAGTTGGGGGAGTGTCACCGCACTATCCAATCAGCTGGTAACACCCATCTGGACCTTCCCTGTAGACTACTTTAGCACGCTCTGGTTTTAGCACAGATGCATGCTCTATTTTGTCCATGCCCATTATAGTCTATGGGTCTGTGAAAAAACACGGGCACAACGCTGATGCAATCGGTCTTTCATCCGTGTTTCATGGACCACTAGGAGGAGAAAGAAATGGACACACTGACCAAACACGGATCCTTTGCGGATTTCATCATGGACACGGATTTGTGAATGAGGCTTAAAGGGGTCCACTGGTTTTATATCATCATATAATCCTGAAACGTTCAGCAACTTTCTAATAGATTGAATATTTTGGTGTGTAGCTATTTTCAAGATCTTTGCTTGCTGTCAGTGAATAGGAGCATTTCTTTTTGTACATCTGGAGGCTCTAACCTACGACAACCTTATGCATCTCACTGAGGGTTTGCTACAATGATATCCAGTTAGCAAAACAATGTGGACTCCCGACTGATACATTTGTTCTGCGCTGATACATTGTAACTAGAGATGAGCGAATATCATGTTATGAAATTCGTTCACGCCTCGTTTGGTGGTAAAAGGTGAATTGCGTTATGGATTCGGTTACCACGGACCATAACGCAATTCTATGACGGAATGCCTTTAGAGGCATTGCGTTATTCATCTCGTCATAATAGAAGTCTATGGGCTGCAAAACGGATCCGTCCCATTTCCGTTATGTAGGAGAGGACTCCGGCATAATGGAAACGGGACGGATCCGTTTTCCAGCCCATAGACTTCTATTATGACGGAATGAATAACGGAATGCCTCTAAAGGCATTCCGTCATAGAATTGCGTTATGGTCCGTGGTAACCGAATCCATAACGCAATTCACCTTTTACCACCAAACGAAGCGCTCATCTCTAATTGGAACCAGTTCTCAGCGCAGATATTTGCTCAGATCCTTTTCCGATCCACTTTCCAGATCCCTCCCATTTAGGCTACATGCACACGACCGTATGTGTTTTGCGGCCTGCAAATTGCGGATCCGCAAAAAAGAAAAACGGATGATATTCATATGCCATCAGTTTTTTTTGCGAATCCATTGTAACAATGCTTAAAACGGACAAGAATAGGACCTGTTCTATTTTTTTTAGGAATGGAAATGCGGACCCATAGAAATGAATGGGTCCGCAAATCCGTTCCACAAAATGCGGACGTGTGAATGGACCCTAAGAGATAGAACATGTCGTCTTATTGCCCAAAAATCACGTTCCGTGGCTCTATTCAATTCAATAGGTCCGAAAACCCAAAAAACGGAACACATACGGAAATGCATCCATATGTCTTCCGTGTCCATTCCATTTTTGCGGAACCATCTATTGGAAATATTATGCCCAACCCAATTTTTTTTATATGTCATTACGGTATACTGTATATGCCATACGGAAAAACATAATGGAACCGGAAACAAAAAACAGAACAACGGTCCGCGAAACACTGAAAAAGACATATGGTCGTGTGAAAGAGGCCTGACGCTGGCAGCCCTGATTGGACAGTGAGAGACATCCCCGACTGGTAGCATCTATTTGGCAATTTTTTCATAAATTTGTAGAAGGAACAACAGAGGAATGGAAAGGACGCTACAGAATTGTCGTATTATGTTTTTTTTTTTTTTACCATGACAGACATGTCAGGATAGGAGGATAGGTCTTCTTAGAGGGGTTGTGCCAAGTTATCTCCAGGATTGGTGGGGGTCTGACTACTGGGAACCCCACCGATCCAGAGACTGGAGGTCCCCTTCCTGATTCTCCAACAGATTGTCAAATTGGTAGAAATCATAGCTAATTGCCCCTCTTCTAATGGAGGCTAGACCAAGGGGAGGGGGGGGGGGGGCATACCCTTCTGAAAACCCCCACGATTAGGTTATTGGGTGCGTCGTGGGATGGACAGCCCCTTTAAATCTTGTGCTGATAGCAATTAGCTCTGGCGGTCACAATCAGGGTAGAGCCGGGTCTCTCCGAGGGTTTAGCGTGTCACTTATCCGAGATTTCTAGTTCTCCCGTAGACAGTCTTGAATTTTTAGGATATGAACAGCACTGATGGGTCTATGGAGACCCTGACAAACCAAACGCATTGCATTCATCTTCAAGGATAAAACCAGAAATAAGGAAAGTGTAAGATGCAAAAGAATCAGAACGCAGGATATTGTCGAGTGAAACGTCTGGATGTATCTACTCACCCATCGATGATACAAAGTGCCCGTATCCAGCATGTAACGGGTGAGCAACCTCCTCCAGCACTCCAGATGTCGTGAAACTACAACTCTCAGCTGTTCTTTTGAAGGGGTTCTCCAGGTTCAGGGCTCTTCTTTATTCTTTCACTACATGTGAGTGGAGCATTGGAGTATTGCCTTGCTCCGATGATCCCCCTTGCCTTGTGCTGCAAGGTCTGTTTGTTTCCTGCCGGTGACGTACCGGGCTCCACATCACTATGCTAGGGAGAGTTTTCCGCCTAGCAGTGATCCTGGTGACGTCACTTGGGCGGTCTATAGGCATATTGGAGGTGGGTACTATACTACTTTGCATAGTACCTGCCTCCGTTATAGACCACCCATCCGGTGACATCACTGAGCTCACTGCTAGGTAGAAGTCTCCGCCTAGCATAGTGAGGAGAAGCCTGGTACGTCACCGGCAGGAAACAAACAGACCTTGCGCTGTGCGATGCAGTGTGACGAGGAAGAGCATACTCATATGTAGTATAATAATAAAGAAGAGCTTATATCCAGGCTCAGCCCTGAATCCGGAGAACCCCTTTAGCTCCCATAGCAGTGAAAAGAGAATTCTGGGAGTTGTAGTTTCAGAACAGCTGGCGTGCCGGAGGCTGCTGATCCCTGCACTAATGTATGCACAACAGCGGCCGTCTAGACATTGCAATATGATTTTTTATAAAAATCGTATTTTTTTTTGCATCATTTGTTATTTTTGGCCTTTTAGGGCTGTTTCACACGAGCGGATGCCGTGTGTGACATCCGCTGCGTGAATGACAGCCAAGACCCGATGCAGACTGCAGAGGCACGGAGCAGTAACATGACTGATAATGCTCCGTGCCTCTCTGTGACCTCTTTACTACGAAATCGCAGTGACAACTTTATCTCGCTGTGATTTCGTAGTAAAGAGGTCACAGAGAGGCACGGAGCATTATCAGTCATGTTACTGCTCCATGCCTCTGCAGTCTGCATCGGGTCTTGGCTGTCATTCACGCAGCGGATGTCACGCACGGCATCCGATTGTGTGAAACAGCCCTTACACTTGCGTTTCACTTTTCCGATATTGAGATCCTGCAAAGGATCTCCATACCGGAAAAAAACGCTTCCCTTTTGTCCCCATTTATTGTCAATGGGGACAAAACTGAACGGAACGGAACTGAATGTACCAGAATGCATTCCGTTCCGTTTGGTTGCATTCCCATACGGGAGAGCAAACTGCAGCATGCTGCGGTTTTCTTTACGTCATGGGATGCGGAGCAAAACGGATCCGGCATAACACACAATGCAAGTCAATGGGGACGGATCTGTTTTCTCGGACACAATAGATAACGGATCCGTCCCCCATTGACTTACAACGGAGTTCATGACGTATCCGTCTTGGCTATGCTACAGATAATACAACCGGATCTGTTCATAACGGATGCAGCCGGTTGTATTAATCGGTAACGGAAGCGTTTTTGCTGACCCCTGCCGGATCAGGTAAAAACGCAAGTGTGAAAGTCTATGAATAGCGCGCAGATTCCCAGATTTACATTACCGTTGACGTGCTCATAGGTCCTAGTAACCAGTGACCTACAGTTTTGTGTTGATCTAGAAAAAGCCGTCACGGACCGTATGTCATAAATGGCAACTTTTCGAAAAAAAAAATTGGAAAAGAGAGATTTTTTCTTTTGTCCTTTTTCTGGCCACCCACCCACACGGTTTGTGTCTGATTATGCTGCATTCCGGCGCCATGTACAGGACACATACATGGATCGGTGAGTTCCGGGACGTCCTAGGGGGCTTCGGGGGGCACCGGAGGTCTCCCTTTTTCCAGGAGCCTCCAGGACTTTATATGATGACCCCATAATAATAAATGGACCCATTAGGCCCTCTGTATAGAAGCTTGTCACATATGTCATTCCCAACCATTCAGTAGAGGGGTCCCCCTTCATTGCAGCCCTCACAGAAAGAGTCATGATCTGAAGGAGTCTGGGGGGCGGGGCTTACTTATAGTTAAAGGGGGCATTTCCCAACTGGGACATTAATGGCATATTGGTAGGAAAGGCTGTCAATGTCAGATAGGTGCGGGTTCCACCTCTAGGACCCACTCCTATCTCCAGAAACTGAAGTAAACAGAGAGCAGCTGCGCATGCACAGTCACCCTCCATTCCCTGCTATTGGAGTTCTGAAAATAGCTGAGAGCTGGCTTGGTTATTTCCAGTAGTCCCATAGAGAGGTGGCAGCGCTTGCGCAGTGCACTCTCCATTCACTGTTATCGTAGTTCTGAAAATAGCTGAGCGCTGGCTTGGTTATTTCCAGTAGTCCCATAGAGAGGTGGCAGCGCTTGCGCAGTGCACTCTCCATTCACTGTTATCGGAGTTCTGAAAATAGCTGAGTGCTGGCTTGGTTTTTTCCAGTAGTCCCATAGAGAGGTGGCAGCGCTTGCGCAGTGCACTCTCCATTCACTGTTATCGGAGTTCTGAAAATAGCTGAGCGCTGGCTTCGTTATTTCCAGTAGTCCCATAGAAAGGTGGCAGCGCTTGCGCAGTGCACTCTCCATTCACTGTTATCGGAGTTCTGAAAATAGCTGAGTGCTGGCTTCGTTATTTCCAGTAGTCCCATAGAAAGGTGGCAGCGCTTGCGCAGTGCACTCTCCATTCACTGTTATCGGAGTTCTGAAAATAGCTGAGCGCTTGCTTGCTTTTTCCAGTAGTCCCATAGAGAGGTGGCAGCGCTTGCGCAGTGCACTCTCCATTCACTGTTATCGGAGTTCTGAAAATAGCTGAGCGCTTGCTTGCTTTTTCCAGTAGTCCCATAAAGAGGTGGCAGCGCTTGCGCAGTGCACTCTCCATTCACTGTTATCGGAGTTCTGAAAATAGCTGAGCGCTGGGTATGGTTTTTTCCAGTAGTCCCATAGAGAGGTGGCAGCGCTTGCGCAGTGCACTCTCCATTCACTGTTATCGGAGTTCGGAAAATAGCTGAGCGCTGGCTTGGTTATTTCCAGTAGTCCCATAGAGAGGTGGCAGCGCTTGCGCAGTGCACTCTCCATTCACTGTTATCGGAGTTCTGAAAATAGCTGAGCGCTGGCTTCGTTATTTCCAGTAGTCCCATAGAAAGGTGGCAGCGCTTGCGCAGTGCACTCTCCATTCACTGCACTGTGCTCACTCGGCTATTTTTGAAACCCCCATAGTGATGAATGGAGAGCATGCTGCGCATGCGCTGTATGCTCTACTTCACTTTGGGGATCCCGTTCCCTGGATAGGAGTGGGTCCCAGAGGTGGCAGATCCAAGCCATATGCCTTCAATATCCCAGATGGGAACACCCCTTTAAGATATGAATCTCCAGTAAAGCAAACCTGTCTTAGGGTCCATTCACACGTCCGCGAATTGCAGATCCGCAAAACACGGACACCGGCAATGTGCGTTCTGCATTTTGCGGACCGAACATCGCCGGCACTCTCATAGAAATTACTTTTTTTTCCACAATTGCGGACAAGAATAGGACATATTTTATTTTTTTGCAGAACGGAAGTGCGGATCCACAAATGCGGATGCGGACAGCACATTCCGGCCCCTTTGAAAATGAATGGGTCACACCTGTTCCACAAAATTGCGGAACGGATGCGGACCCATTTTGCGGACGTGTGAATGGACCGTTAGGCCTCTTGCACACAAACTTTTTTTTTTTCCGTTCCGTTTTTTTGGGTTCCGTTTGCGGTCCGTATGCGGAAACATTCACTTCAATGGGTCCGCAAAAACAACGGAAGGTACTCCGTAGGCATTCCATTTCCATATTTCCATATACAATAGCACTGGAGGGGTTAAAAAAACTAATAAAAATTTAACTCACCTTAGTCCACTTGCTCGCGTAGCCGGCCTCTCCTTCTGTCTTCATCTTAGCTTTATGTAGCAACAAGGACCTGTGGTGATGTCACTCCGGTCATCACATGGTCCGTCACATGATCTTTTACCATGGTGATGGATCATGTGCTGACCGGAGTGACGTCACCACAGGTCCTGTTGCTACACAAAGCTAAGATGAAGACAGAAGGAGAGGCCGGCTACGTGAACAAGTGGACTAAGGTGAGTTACATTTTTTTTTTTTTACCCCTCCATAACCATGTTATAAGGGAAAATAATACAATCTACAGAACACCGATCCCAAGCCCGAACTTCTGTGAAGAAGTACGGGTCTGGGTACCAAACATGCGCGATTTTTCTCACGCGCGTGCAAAACGCATTACAATGTTTCCGCAACGGCCGTGTGAAAGAGGCCTTAGGGTCCCTGCTACAGGTCTTGCTTTAGGACCCTTCAAGGTAGCCTTTTTCACAGATTCTCTTTAATTTGTTATTTTTTCAGCAAAAAGGTCTAAAATTCAGAAAAACCTTTTACCGAATCTAGAATATCGCCATCTTATCTCAAAATCATTTTATTCAACTGTTATTCAGCATTATACAATACAGTTTTTTTTGTTTTTTTGTTATAAACAAATTTTCTTTTCTTGTTTCCAATCTTTATTTAAAAATAAATATTATCGATGGTGATAGTGATGAAGGTGACGACAAAAAACAAAAACAAAAAAACAAAACAAAAACAGTTACCGAAATTAAATAATTTAATAAAAAAAAAAAAAGAACAAAATAAAATCTAAAGAGAAAAATCCAAAAACATTAAACGCATTCTAATTAAAATATATCATCATCATTATTTTTTTTCCTTCTCTGGGAGACCTTCTCAATAAATTTACAGATCATCATAAAAATAACTGTTCAACAGTCCGTGCAAAAAGAACGACAAAAATTCAATTTTTAAAAAAAAAGAAAATGCCTGATAGGTTATGGATCTGGTAATCGGACATCATAATGGCCGCGCGCGCAGCAGGGACCTGACTCTTGTTTTCCCTGGAAACTAGACGCGTCGTTTCGGGTGGTTAATTTCTTATAAGTTTCTCCAAAAATCAGATTTTTTTTGTAATTTTTTTTTTTTTTTTACATTTTACTTTTTCACGGTGAAGTGTTTGCCATGCTTCGTTCAGTCTTTTTTATTCTGTCCTTTCTAAATTTGCAGCTTTCGTTGAAGGGAGGGATTTGGATAAAGTTCCTATGGGCTGTTTGGTTCAGGAATGATCCACAAAATGGTGTCCGTCAGTGGTTGAGTAGTAAGAAGACGAGCTGATGGAATAGCAACAGGAACGTGTAGAGGATCGGATCGCTGGCGAGGTTCGGGCCTGTTCCTGCAAGACAACAGATATAACCTGATGAGAATGGGCACATGGCAACGTCTCCCAGAATGCATCACAGTAGCTTCGGTACAGCTTTGGATGTGACTGGAGTATAAATACATGATTTGAACATTTAAATGCAGCTTTGCATGTGACTGGAGTATAAATATAGGATTTTAAGGGGTTATATGAGATGCGCCAGCCTGGAGTTAGAACCGCTTACACACATACGCGGTCTGAATCTCTGGCCAGAGAATCAGAATCACACTTGCGCCATAGGTTGTAATCCCAGGGATCATGAGCTCAATGTACGTGATCCCGGAAGTGGCAGCCTTTAAACATTTTAACTTTCCAGCTTTGGACATGACTGGAGCAAAAAATTGGGTTTTTAAAATGCAAATGCAGATTTGGATGTGACTAGAGTATGAAGACATGATTTAAACATTTAAATGCAGCTTTGCATGTGACTGGAGTATAAAGACATGATTTAAAGGGGTTATCCACAATCCTGTGCTGCCGCCACTCCAGGGGTCACATGCCGTACATGGGGCACATGATCCCAGCCTGGGGTTAGAACCCGCTACCCATGTGTTAGGCCTTTTGCACACAAACGTTTTTTTTTTCATTCCGTATATGTTTTTTGCGTTCCGTATATGGAACAATTGATTTCAATGGTTCCGCAAAAAGAATGTGTTCCATATGCATTCCGTATTTCCGTTCCATTGAGGGCTCGTTCACACGACCGTTGGTGTCCCGTTCCCGTATTGCGGACTGCATTTGTGGATCCGCAATACACGGGCACTGTTTCCGTTTTCATTCCGCATCACGGATGTGGATCCATTCATTTCAATGGGTCCGCAAATCCGGATATGCGGAAAGCAAGCACAGAACGGAACACTGCGGGAAAAGTGCTTCCTGGGGTTCCGTTCCGGAATTACGCACCACAAAAAGATAGAACTTGCTCTATCTTTTTGCGGAACGGAGGGATCGCGGACCCATTCAAGTGAATGGGTCTGCGACCCCCATGCGCCTGCCCCACAGAAGGTGCCCGTGCATTGTGGACCGGAATTTGCGGTTCACAGCACGGGCACGGGACGCCAATGGTCGTGTGAACAAGCCCTAAGGCCTCTTGCACACGAACATTTATTTTCCTTGTTTACGTGCCGTTTTGTGCGTTCCCTTTACGGTCCGTATACGGAACCATTGATTTCAATGGTTCTGCAAAAAAAAAACAAAATGTGTTCCGTATGCCTTCCGTTTCCGTATTTTGCGTTTTTCCGTTCTGTTGAAAGATAGAACATGTTCTATTATTGTCTGCTTAACGGACAAGGATAGTACTGTTCTATCAGGGGCCGGCTGTTCAGTTCTGCAAAAAACGGAATGCACACGGACATAGTTCGTATCTTTTGCGGATACGTTTTTTGCGGACGCAAAACACTGAAAAAGCCATACGGTCTTGTGCAACAGGCCTAAGGCCTCATGCACACAGCCGTTGCTCGGCCGTGCCCTTATTGTGGCCCGCAATATGCGGGCATCGGCCACGTGCACCCCGCATCCGTGATCACTTGAACGGGTCTGCAAACTTGTTCTAATTTGCGGTGCGGATGGATCACGGACCCATTCAAGTTGCGGCCCCCAATGCATGGAACGGCCGAGCGAATGAGCCCCAAATCTCTTGCAAGCACTTTGGCCAGAGAATCAAACTCACGCTTGCACTGCGCTATAATCCATCCCAGGCTGGGATCACATGCCCAATGTACGCCATCCTGGAAGTGGTGGCCGCATGGGACCGTGGCACATCTCGGTTAACCCTATTAAAAATGGAAATGCAGCTTCGGACGTGACTGGAGCATAAAGACATATGTAGGAGACAGCACGCCAATGCGTTTTTTTTTATTGCTTCTTTTATTTAATTCATTTCAGATATTTTTCAACACCAGTGGTCTCAAGTATACATCAGTGCAACGTTTCGGGTCATTTTTTAATATATTTTTTTGATTTGGTGCCCTTTTCAAGCTGGCCCAGTGCGCGGCCATGTATTCGTCTGGTGCGCGGCCATGTATATTTGATACCACTGGTATTGAAAAATATCTGAAATGAATTAAATAAAAGAAACAATTAAAAAAAACCTCATTGGCGTGCTGTCTCTTACATATGTCTGTATGCTCCAGTCACGTCCAAAGCTGCATTTACATTTTTTAAGTGGTTATCCGAGATGCGCTGCAGTTCCCTGCTGTCGCCTACATAAATACATAAGTATACCCGGTGATCTAGGTGGAGGGAGACCAACCCGGGGACGTGCACCCAAAAAAAGCTACTTCGGACAGTGCCGTGGTCAACTCTGTGTTCCACTGGAGACATGATTTTAAAATTGAAATGCAGCTTTGGATGTGACTGGAGTATAAAGACTTGATTGAAAGGGGTTTTCCCTTGAATTTGTATATTGATTGACTATCCTCAGGATAGGCCATCAATATCTGATTGGCGGGGATCCAACAGCCCACCAATCACATACCCAATCAGTATGTGATTGGTGGGGGTCCGACGCCTAGTACCCAGCTATTTGATGAAGGTGAGGGCCACAGCCTCCTCGCAGCTCACCAAGCACAGCGCCATCCACTGTATAATGGCTGCGGTTGGTATTGCAGCTCAGCCCCATCCACTTGAAGGCGGCTGAGCTGCACCGAGACGCGGTGTTGGAGCGGTCAGAGTTAAACATTCGGACAACCCTTTTAAAGCTTCACGTATGAGTTCAGGTCCCTTTAAGACTTCACATTTTTTCCCGCTACGAGTGGAGATTCTACTTATGTCAAGATCGGGCTTCCTATAGATTTGTCATAACAGCTGCAGATTATTGCGCCTACCCATGCAATTTCAATTTGTGCAGCCAAGCGGGCCGTGTCTACTGGTTTGCAAAATCACATTATATTCAATTACTCTCCTCCACGTGTCCCCGTGCAGAGGACGCTATACGGCGCGGCTTTATAACGAGGAGTAAACATGTCGGGGTTCTGGCCGCATCTGTTTATTCATGGGATTGTAAATGAGATGCGATCAGACTCCTGCAGGCGCGAGTCCTCCGAGACCGCCATGCCTGGAGATTGCAGGATCTCCCCCTGCCGGCAGCCATCTTTGTAATCCAACCTCAATAATAATCGGCAGATCGTCTGTGACGTCATTGGCCGCCCCTCGTAACTGCCGTCCATAATAATACATTGTACGTATAGGGGAAACCTTCCTGACACCTGTTCTGAACTACAAACTGATCACAGTGATCGGGTCGGATCCGTGGGCAACCTGGTAATAAGTGTTCAATTTCCCTGCAGCGCCACCACTGGAGAAATAAAGCATTACACAGCGGCCATTCAAATCCAAGAAATGCAGGATCGGACTACTTGCATTCCCAATGTAAAATCAATTCTTATAAATTTATGTTGTGCCGTTCCTCTATTATTCCTGCTAGAAGTTATGAATGAATTACAAGGTTGGGTGCGTCCCTGCACTGGACATGGCATCAGACTGTACAGGGACAACACTTGGACCTTCATTATAAACTGTTAGCCATTCATTTATGACTTTTAGAAGGAATAATAGAGGAACGGCACAGCAGACAGTCATAAGAACAGAGGCTCCAGAATGCTTACTGAGATATCAGGAGAGGTGAAGGGTCCTCTCTAATTTCTATGGCTTCACATATACAGACAGAAAAAGAGATGGGATTAAAAATAAATAAAGAAATCACATGATTTAAATCAAGCACAAGTCACATGATCCAATCAGTCGCACTTTCTTGGATCTGAAAGCCCCGCCCCAGACAAAAATCATCAGTTTGAGGGGGCGGTGAGCGCTGCGGCCTTCTCTCCGGTCACCCAGCACAGCGCCGTGCATTGTATAGTGGCCGTGCTTGGTATTGCGCTCAGCCCTATGCACTTCTATGGGACTGAGCTGCGTCTAGGGCGCGTGACCTATGAACGCGACGTCACATGGCCTAGAGTAAGCTGCAGGGCTACTGCGAGCGCCATGGCCTCCTCAGACCCCCGCCGATCAGATAGTGATAACCCATCAGGTCATCAGTTCTAACAGTTGGAAAACCCCTTTAAATTTACAGTCAGCAAAGGCAATGGTAAATGTCAACCAATGGTGAAACTTCTGGCAGCTCCTTTTTTTAAAAAAATATTCAGTCGTCCCCTTCCATATGTTTCCAGCTTCAAATGCAAGATGCGAGGAGATAAAGTGCTGTCCCTCGGGCAGCCTCTAGAGGGCAGCCTCGGCTTCCACATGTGCAGGACTGGATTGACATTGGTCACACTGGGCTGCTAGGGATTGGGAGAAAGGCGGGGATATATTCCATCCCGTTAGGGGGCCTCAGACGCTCTGCATACATGCACTGGGGGAGCAGACCCACCATATGTGCATCCAGTATGGAGGGAGGGGGGCACTGCCGTCTTAAAGGCAGCTTCTTAGCATTTCTTAGATCCCATGTCAGTGTAATGGACTCCATGGCTCACGATTACTAGTGGCTGCTGAGAGAGGTCCTCCAGGTTAAAGGGGTTTTCTGGGAGAAGAATATGCATGACCAGATCGGTGGGGGTCCGACGGAGAGGTTCTGGGAGTATGGCCCCCAACAATCTGATACTGATGACCTATGTGGAGGATCGGTCATCAGTAAGTGCCGGAAGATCCCTTTAATCTACTGGGGAGCAAGGTCTCTATGTACTGGTCCTGCAGTAGGGACTTCTGCTATCTGTATCCAACCATGTGCCCAGTGATAGGGAGTAAGGGCTCATGCACATGACCGTATGCCCTCCGAGACCTACGGTCCATGAGCGGGCCATGCGTCCCGGAGCGGCATGAGTTCTAATAGGACATATGTTAGGGAATCGTACAGGTAAAAGTGAATATTAGTTGAGAGATAGATAGATAGATAGATAGATAAAGACCCCATTGAGCTGGGCTGAAACGTTTCATTCTGGGGGAATAAAGCGGGTCCATAATTTTTTGACATACTTGGATTGCTGCCTCATTTTTTCAAGTTAGATAGATAGACAGATATGAGATAGACGGATATGAGATAGACGGATATGAGATAGACGGATATGAGATAGACGGATATGAGATAGACAGATATAAGATAGACAGATATGAGATAGACGGATATGAGATAGACGGATATGAGATAGACAGATATAAGATAGACAGATATGAGATAGATGGATATGAGATAGACGGATATGAGATAGACAGATATGAGATAGACGGATATGAGATAGATAGATATGAGATAGACAGATATGAGATAGACGGATATGAGATAGACGGATATGAGATAGACAGATATAAGATAGACAGATATGAGATAGATAGATATGAGATAGACAGATATAAGATAGACAGATATGAGATAGATAGATATGAGATAGACAGATATGAGATAGACGGATATGAGATAGACAGATATGAGATAGACAGATATGAGATAGACAGATATGAGATAGATAGATATGAGATAGACGGATATGAGATAGACAGATATGAGATAGATAGATATGAGATAGACAGATATGAGATAGACAGATATGAGATAGATAGATATGAGATAGATGGATATGAGATAGACAGATATGAGATAGACAGATATGAGATAGACAGATATGAGATAGACAGATATGAGATAGACGGATATGAGATAGACAGATATGAGATAGATGGATATGAGATAGACGGATATGAGATAGACAGATATGAGATAGATAGATATGAGATAGACAGATATGAGATAGACAGATATGAGATAGATAGATATGAGATAGACAGATATGAGATAGACAGATATGAGATAGACAGATATGAGATAGACAGATATGAGATAGATAGAAAAGACACATAATATATTTTTATAATAGATTTGGAATATTAAATAGAATAAAGTAATAGGTCATTTACCAGAGTTATAAGATAAATAAAAAAATCTAAATATTTATGAAATAATATGAATTCTAATAATAATAATAATAATAATAATAATAATGTAATTCTATAAGAGAAAAAATAATCCCCCCCTTCACTGGTAACTTATGAGTTATTTTAGAAAGTTGCGGCCGTTATCTGCTCCGCCAGGCGACTGTCACACACTTGATACATTGTTTCCCGAGAAATGTCATCACTCCTTCAAGACTAGCGTCAGGAGTAGCCGGGACGCTGGAGCGTAAGGGCAGCCGTGACACTGATGAATACACAGCCGCGATTGGGGCTCGCCTGTCGCTTTCTCGCTCGCTCCTGTTGATTAGCGGCGGCTATTTTTAAGCAACAATTGTCAGAGAAGAATATTTTCAGCTTTTGATTTCAATGACTTTTTGACAGCCGACCTGGGATTAGAGGGAGAACAATTTGAAATGGAAAATTATACAGAATATTTGATTTTCATATTTTCCAACTAAGGCACAAATATAAGAAAACATATTCTGTAGATGGATTTCATCTGGAACTGACATTGGGCACCAGGTGAACCGTAAACAGTGCAATCCTTTACCTGACTAGGTGGCTACTTAAAGGGATGCTCCACATTTTTCCACCATTAGTTCAATGTGAGATCTGACATCACTGTGATATATATTTATTGCCTTTTCAATCATATTTTTGCTCAGTTTTAGCGCCACGCACACGACCGTCGCCAGTTTTGCGGTCCGTCCATGTGCGTTCCACATTTTGCGGAATGGAACATCCGGGCCATAATAGAACAGTCCTATCCTTCTCCGTAATACAGACGAGGATAGGACATGTTCTGTGTTTTTGCGGGTGCCACGGAGCCGACATACAGATGCGGACCGCACACAGTGAAGTGAATGGGTCCACATTCGACCTGCAAAAAAATGCGAATAAGATGGCGACAAAAAAATACGTTGGTGTGAATGAGCCCTTCATCTGTGCTCTGTACAAATCACCCATTTACCACTGGGAAACCATCAGCAAGTAGGGTAACTGCTGATTATGGAATTTATTATCCATATTAGATCTTTATTTAATACTTTGAACACACAAGTCTTCTCAATGGAACTGAAGGATCTTAAAGTGCCCCATGATAGACCTATGGGGGGTGTGGGGATGGGGGGTGTGGGGCGAGGGTGGCAGTAGAGGAATTGAATTAAAAATTGTTGGTGCCAAGTGTAACAAATGTAAAGCAAAGTATTGCAGCATATTGGACAAATGACCTGTAAGTGATTACAGGTTCAAGCCCCCTAGGGGGAACAAAAAAAACATTGTCCCTATGACACTGGCTGACCTGTTACATGTGCACTTGGCAGCTGAAGACATCTGTGTTGGTCCCGTGTTCATATGTGCCCGCATTGCTGAGAAAAATGATGTTTTAATATATGCAAATGAGCCACTAGGAGCAATGGGGGCGTCGTCATTGCACCTAGAGGCTCAGCTTTTTTTGCTGATTGACAGGACCAGGCAGTGAACATCATCATCACAACTGGCCAGCAAGGTGGAGAAGGTCTGGCAGTTGCAGAGAGAGCAGAGCCTCTAGGTGTAATGACAACGCCTCCGTTGCTCCTAGAGGCTTATTTGCATATAAAAAAACCTCACAGATGCCTTCAGCTGCCAAGCGCACACGGAACAGGTACAAATCTGCCGACAGGGGCCCTTTAAATATTAAAACAAAAATTGTCTCATTCATCTTTAAAAAAATTAAAAATAAAATTATTGATTTTGCCTCTTCCAAAATATAGAAAATATAACAATTATCACATTATTTATCGCGCATGGTTAGGCTCCATTCACACGTCCGCAATTTCGTTCTGCATTTTGCGGAACGGAATTGCAGACCCATTCATTCCTATGGGGCAGCACAATGTGCTGCCCGGACACGGAATTGCGGATCCGCACTTCCGGGTCCGCACTTCCGTTCCGCAAAAAAATAGAACAAGTCCTATTCTTGTCCGCTATTGCGGACAGGAACAGGCATATTCTATGAGTGCCGACAATGTGCGGTCCGCAAAATGCGGAACGCACATTGCCGCTTTCCGCGGCTCCGTGTATCCGCAAAACACGTTGCAGACGTGTGAATGGAGCCTAAACGTCATAAAAACTTTTCTTAATGCCAGAATTGTAGTTTTTTGTAGGGGGGCTTCAAAGTATAAAATGCAACAGAATCAAAAATGATCAAGCAGTCATAGGTGCCCCCTAAAAACAGCTCTGGTGGTGTCACACTATGGCATTCCCGTAATTGTACTGACCCAACAAATAAACTTCACGCCTCACTTTTTTCTTTCTTGCATCACGAGCGCCCCAGAAACAAAACCCTACACAAACATAATGGGGGATTTAGCTTTTTTCTATTCTACTCCACAAATAAGTTTTTTTTTTAACAGTTTCGCCGTGGAACATTAAATGGCGCCATTTAAAAAAAAAATACAGCTTGTCCCGCCAAAAAACTAATCCACGCTGCTTTGTGGCAGAAAGATGAAACGTTTATGGCTCTTGGAAGGCGGTGAGAAAAGAAATTGAAACATTGTTTCAAAAATTGTCTTGTCCGTTAGTTGTGCGTCGGAATTCAATCAATTGCTCCCTGTTATCAGCCGTTTTAGGCCTCTTTCGCACGGGCGTGTGCGCCCCGTTTCCGTATTGCGGACCGCATTTGCGTATCCGTGGGCATTCCGCATCACGGATGCCGACCCATTCACTTCAATGGGTCCGCAAATCCGGAAATGCGGAATGGTGCGGAACGGAACCCCACGGAAGCACTGCGGAGTGTTTCCGTGGGGTTTCGGCCCGTACTATCGTTCCGCAAAAAGTTAGAACATGTCGTATCTTTTTGCAGAACGGCCGGATCGCGTACCCTTTCAAGTGAATGGGTCCGCGATCCGCTGCGGCTGCCCCGCGGACTGTGCTCGTGCATTCGGACATGCCGGCGCGCACATATCTCCTGTACTAAGTGCCTTCTTCTACTCCTGCTGGACTATTAAGAGCCTCTGGTTTTATGTGTAGCGGCCCTTTAAGTATTTCCGTTCTTGCAGGTGTTTGATTTGCGGGGTCTCCTGCACCCGGGATGTCAGTGTCAGAAATTCCCTTACGTTTTCCTACGTATAAAGGGGCCTCTTGGGGGGGGGGGGGGGGGGGGGGGTAGCGGTGCTGTGTTGCGCCGGCTGACTAATCCCGCTTATAATATCTAATCAGTGCTGTTTGGATGGGGCTGATTGGCCTCCGCCCGCAGCTTCCAGCGCCCTCAATGCGAGCGCTCTAATCAGGGTTACGTGCTGAATGTATAGAAGATGGAAATGATCAGGTTCGGTGGCCTCAGCACAAACGGCTTGGGTTTTCTATAGCGGGCAGCTGCACAGGGGACGAGACCTAATCAAAGACATTATCAGAGCAAGAAGAGCCGCCAGACCCCCTGCAGATAGATGGAGGGGGAGAAAAATTCCGGACCCGGACACCGTACGATCCAGTAAGTTTTCAGTGAATGTTGTAAAGAATATATTAAACATGTGATCCTAATGATAGGTTAAATACGGTTTAAGAAATCCGCTCACCTCTATAACCCTCAGGGTAGGTGCACCAAACAAACTTTGAGATCACCCCTCAAAAAAAAAGGTTTAAATTGTAAATTAAATATGGATGGGCACTCATATAAGGAGATATAGGACACACTTTAATATTAAAATAATTGATAATAAAAAATACAATTCATACATAAAAATATTGTTCATACATAAAGATATTCCATTGGATACCATACAGTCCTGGTTTTAAACTGAAACTAGCAGTTCAAACAGCCAAGTTGTATACTGATAATAGCTCCTGATTACAGGAAAAAAAACAGAGGCTGTTCGGACGGCAAATTCCTGCCAAGCCAGGCAAGATGATTATACACAATACGTATAAAAAATGCTTAACATATTTAGCTAAGCAGAATAAAAATTCATTCAGTATAGTCCTATATAAAGGGAAGCAAAAATAGATGCTTGTTTGACACTGAGTGTTTAACTCAATTGGTTTTTCACCTGCATCCGGAGATATTGTTTCACATATGTAGCAATCTCTATAGGAAAGATGGGCTTCCTTCTTTAACTGTTGCTATGTTTGTATCAAAGTTCTGTCTTTAAATGTAAATGATGTTTTTCCTCTTGTTGCTTGGATGTAGTAGTTTAATAAGCTTAACCCACTATGTGGGCTTACCTTCACCTGCGTGCCTCTGTTCGTTTGGTGGGTTTGCGGTCCACAGTAAATGCCGGCGTCCCGGCTCTGAAGTTCGCCGCGTCCCACGTGTCTCTCAGCTGGCTTGCAGGGCTTGAATCAGTAGGAGGATCACCCGACGCAGGTTAATGACGTCTCAGGGTTTCTGTTCTTACGGAATAAGACCGTTCTTTTTTCTTTCTTAATTTATAGTGCACTCTTTGTTCATAGATCATCTGTAGGACCGTTGATAGGCAGGTAACTTTATTCCATGGCAGGAGTCAGGGTATTCCGCCATGTGGCGGAATACCCTGAACCACAGATGATCTATGAATAAAGAGTGCACTATAAAGAATTAAGAAAGAAAAAAAAAAAGAACGGTCTTATTCCGTAAGGACAGAAACCCTGAGACGTCATTAACCTGCGTCGGGTGATCCTCCTACTGATTCAAGCCCTGCAAGCCAGCTGAGAGACACGTGGGACGCGGCGAACTTCAGAGCCGGGACGCCGGCATTTACTGTGGACCGCAAACCCACCAAACGAACAGAGGCACGCAGGTGAAGGTAAGCCCACATAGTGGGTTAAGCTTATTAAACTACTACATCCAAGCAACAAGAGGAAAAACATCATTTACATTTAAAGACAGAACTTTGATACAAACATAGCAACAGTTAAAGAAGGAAGCCCATCTTTCCTATAGAGATTGCTACATATGTGAAACAATATCTCCGGATGCAGGTGAAAAACCAATTGAGTTAAACACTCAGTGTCAAACAAGCATCTATTTTTGCTTCCCTTTATATAGGACTATACTGAATGAATTTTTATTCTGCTTAGCTAAATATGTTAAGCATTTTTTATACGTATTGTGTATAATCATCTTGCCTGGCTTGGCAGGAATTTGCCGTCCGAACAGCCTCTGTTTTTTTTCCTGTAATCAGGAGCTATTATCAGTATACAACTTGGCTGTTTAACTGCTAGTTTCAGTTTAAAACCAGGACTGTATGGTATCCAATGGAATATCTTTATGTATGAACAATATTTTTATGTATGAATTGTATTTTTTATTATCAATTATTTTAATATTAAAGTGTGTCCTATATCTCCTTATATGAGTGCCCATCCATATTTAATTTACAATTTGATCCTAATGATAGTTAACACTTTTCTGCAATATAAATAGTTAATAGAGGGGGTCTCTCCCGTACAAATAGCCCCTGATGTACTGGAGGACCTGGCACTCTAGATTCATGGACAGCCCACTGATTTCAATGAGAACAGTGTAATTCTTCATTTGTCCTGCAGGGGGAACTAGAAACTTGTTGCTTAGCACCCAATGATCATACAATGGGCATCTATACAACATGATGTCAACCACTGTGACCGCATACAGCTTACACCAGTGCTCATACATTATATACCAGTGCTCATACATTATATACCAGTGCTCACACAGTATATACCAGTGCTCATACAGTATATACCAGTGCTCATACAGTATATACCAGTGCTCATACAGCCTACACCAGTGCTCATACATTATATACCAGTGCTCATACAGAATATACCAGTGCTCATACAGAATATACCAGTGCTCACACAGTATATACCAGTGCTCATACAGTATATACCAGTGCTCATACAGCTTACACCAGTGCTCATACATTATATACCAGTGCTCATACAGAATATACCAGTGCTCACACAGTATATACCAGTGCTCATACAGTATATACCAGTGCTCATACAGCATACACCAGTGCTCATACATTATATACCAGTGCTCACACAGTATATACCAGTGCTCATACAGCATATACCAGTGCTCATACATTATATACCAGTGCTCATACAGTATATACCAGTGCTCATACAGCATACACCAGTGCTCATACAGTATATACCAGTGCTCATACAGTATATACCAGTGCTCATACAGCATACACCAGTGCTCATACATTATATACCAGTGCTCAAACAGTATATACCAGTGCTCATACAGCATACACCAGTGCTCATACATTATATACCAGTGCTCATACAGTATATACCAGTGCTCATACAGCATACACCAGTGCTCATACATTATATACCAGTGCTCGTACAGTATATACCAGTGCTCATACAGTATACACCAGTGCTCATACAGTATACACCAGTGCTCATACAGTATACACCAGTGCTCATACAGCTTACACCAGTGCTCATACATTATATACCAGTGCTCATACAGAATATACCAGTGCTCACACAGTATATACCAGTGCTCATACAGTATATACCAGTGCTCATACAGTATATACCAGTGCTCATACAGCCTACACCAGTGCTCATACATTATATACCAGTGCTCATACAGAATATACCAGTGCTCATACAGAATATACCAGTGCTCACACAGTATATACCAGTGCTCATACAGTATATACCAGTGCTCATACAGCTTACACCAGTGCTCATACATTATATACCAGTGCTCATACAGAATATACCAGTGCTCACACAGTATATACCAGTGCTCATACAGTATATACCAGTGCTCATACAGCATACACCAGTGCTCATACATTATATACCAGTGCTCACACAGTATATACCAGTGCTCATACAGCATATACCAGTGCTCATACATTATATACCAGTGCTCATACAGTATATACCAGTGCTCATACAGCATACACCAGTGCTCATACAGTATATACCAGTGCTCATACAGTATATACCAGTGCTCATACAGCATACACCAGTGCTCATACATTATATACCAGTGCTCACACAGTATATACCAGTGCTCATACAGCATACACCAGTGCTCATACATTATATACCAGTGCTCATACAGTATATACCAGTGCTCATACAGCATACACCAGTGCTCATACATTATATACCAGTGCTCGTACAGTATATACCAGTGCTCATACAGTATACACCAGTGCTCATACAGTATACACCAGTGCTCATACAGTATACACCAGTGCTCATACAGCTTACACCAGTGCTCATACATTATATACCAGTGCTCATACAGAATATACCAGTGCTCATACAGTATACACCAGTGCTCATACAGTATACAGCAGTGGTCATACAGCTTACACCAGTGCTCATACAGTATATACCAGTGCTCATACAGTGTACACCAGTGCTCATACAGTATATACCAGTGCTCATACAGTATATACCAGTGCTCATACAGTATACACCAGTGCTCATACAGTATACACCAGTGCTCATACAGAATATACCAGTGCTCATACAGAATATACCAGTGCTCATACAGTGTACACCAGTGCTCATACAGCATACACCAGTGCTCATACAGCATACACCAGTGCTCATACATTATATACCAGTGCTCATACAGTATATACCAGTGCTCATACAGCTTACACCAGTGCTCATACAGCATACACCAGTGCTCATACATTATATACCAGTGCTCATACAGAATATACCAGTGCTCATACAGTATACACCAGTGCTCATACATTATATACCAGTGCTCATACAGAATATACCAGTGCTCATACAGTGTACACCAGTGCTCATACAGCATACACCAGTGCTCATACAGCATACACCAGTGCTCATACATTATATACCAGTGCTCATACAGTATATACCAGTGCTCATACAGCTTACACCAGTGCTCATACAGCATACACCAGTGCTCATACATTATATACCAGTGCTCATACAGAATATACCAGTGCTCATACAGCATACACCAGTGCTCATACATTATATACCAGTGCTCATACAGAATATACCAGTGCTCATACAGTATACACCAATCCTCATACAGTATATACCAGTGCTCATACAGCATACACCAGTGCTCATACATTATGTACCAGTGCTCATACATTATATACCAGTGCTCATACAGAATATACCAGTGCTCATACAGTATACACAAGTGCTCATACATTATATACCAGTGCTCATACAGCATACACCAGTGCTCATACAGAATATACCAGTGCTCATAAAACATACACCAGTGCTCATACAGAATATACCAGTGCTCATACAGTATACACCAGTGCTCATACAGTATATACCAGTGCTCATACAGTATATACCAGTGCTCATACAGTATACACCAGTGCTCATACAGTATATACCAGTGCTCATACAGCATACACCAGTGCTCATACAGTATATACCAGTGCCCATACAGCATACACCAGTGCTCATACAGCATACACCAGTGCTCATACAGTATACAGCAGTGGTCATACAGTATATACCAGTGCTCATACAGCGTACACCAGTGCTCATACAGCATACACCAGTGCTCATACAGCATACACCAGTGCTCATACAGTATACACCAGTGCTCATACAGTATATACCAGTGCTCATACAGCATACACCAGTGCTCATACAGTATATACCAGTGCCCATACAGTATATACCAGTGCTCATACAGCATACACCAGTGCTCATACAGTATACAGCAGTGGTCATACAGTATATACCAGTGCTCATACAGTGTACACCAGTGCTCATACAGCATACACCAGTGCTCATACAGCATACACCAGTGCTCATACATTATATACCAGTGCTCATACATTATATACCAGTGCTCATACAGAATATACCAGTGCTCATGCAGTATACAGCAGTGGTCATACAGTATATACCAGTACTCATAAAACATACACCAGTGCTCATACTGAATATACCAGTGCTCATACAGTATACACCAATGCTCATACAGTATACAGCAGTGGTCATACAGTATATACCAGTGCTCATACAGTATACACCAGTGCTCATACAGTATACATAAGCGCTAATACAATATATACCAGTGCTCATACAGTATATACCAGTGCTCATACAGCATACATCAGTGCTCATACAGAATATACCAGTGCTCATACAGTATACACCAATGCTCATACAGTATACAGCAGTGGTCATACAGTGTATACCAGTGCTTATACAGCATATACCAGTGCTCACACAGTACAGTATATACCAGTGCTCATACAGCATACACCAGTGCTCATACAGCATATACCAGTGCTCATACAGTATACAGAAGTGGTCATACAGTGTATACCAGTGCTCATACAGAATATACCAGTGCTCATACAGTATATACCAGTGCTCATACAGCATACAGCAGATCTCATACAGTATATACCAGTGCTCATACAGTATACAGCAGTGGTCATACAGTGTATACCAGTGCTCATACAGTATATACCAGTGCTCATACAGCATACACCAGTGCTCATACAGTATACACCAGTGCTCATACAGCTTACACCAGTGCTCATACAGCATACACCAGTGCTCGTACAGTATATACAAGTGCTCATACAGCATACACCAGTGCTCATACAGTATACAGCAGTGCTAATACAGCATACAACAGTGCTCGTACAGTATATACCAGTGCTCATACAGAATATACCAGTGCTCATACAGTATATACACCAGTGCTCATACAGCATACAACAGTGCTCGTACAGTATATACCAGTGCTCATACAGCATATACCAGTGCTCATACAGTATACAACAGTGCTCGTACAGTATATACCAGTGCTCGTACAGTATATACCAGTGCTCGTACAGTATATACCAGTGCTCATACAGAATATACCAGTGCTCATACAGTATATACCAGTGCTCATACAGCATACACCAGTGCTCATACAGTATACAGCAGTGGTCATACAGTGTATACCAGTGCTTATACAGCATATACCAGTGCTCACACAGTATATACCAGTGCTCATACAGCATACACCAGGGCTCATACAGCATATACCAGTGCTCATACAGTATACAGCAGTGGTCATACAGAATATACCAGTGCTCATACAGTATATAGCAAAAAAGCAAGTGGAGATCATATATCCAAAATAATATCAATTTATTATATATTAAAATATGTAGAAAAAAGGGCAAGATGGAAAACAGTATACAGAGAAGCGAAGGGAAAAGTATACACAGCTGAACTCTAATGTATCTCCACAAGACTAATCAGCACTCAGTGGATACCAGGTCAAATACTGTGACTCACAGGCACCCAAATCTGTATCACTGATGATAAATACCACCCCAATAGAATGTCCCTGGACGTCCGTGAGATACACAGCAACGTCCTAAACAGTCATGGACAACATATAACTGGCAGGCTTAGTACAATATATCTACAGCCTAGTCCATGACACAGTACATATATATAAACAGCCTAAAGGATAGCGTAGGACTAATATGAATATGGTATATGGTAAACCGTGTACTGGTGTCTAACTACACCTAACGCAGGACGTACCTGAAGACATGATAATAGCCCAGAAGGATAATACAGTATACACCAGTGCTCATACATTATATACCAGTGCTCATACAGTATATACCAGTGCTCATACAGCATACACCAGTGCTCATACAGTATATACCAGTGCCCATACAGTATATACCAGTGCTCATACAGTATACACCAGTGCTCATACAGTATACACCAGTGCTCATACAGTATATACCAGTGCTCATACAGTATATACCAGTGCTCATACAGTATACACCAGTGCTCATACAGTATATACCAGTGTTCATACAGCATACACCAGTGCTCATACAGTATATACCAGTGCCAATACAGTATATACCAGTGCTCATACAGCATACACCAGTGCTCATACAGTATACAGCAGTGGTCATACAGTATATACCAGTGCTCATACAGTGTACACCAGTGCTCATACAGAATATACCAGTGCTCATACAGAATATACCAGTGCTCATACAGTATATAGCAGTGCTCATACAGCATACACCAGTGCTCATACAGAAAATACCAGTGCTCATACAGTATACACCAGTGCTCATACAGTATACAGCAGTGGTCATACAGTATATACCAGTGCTCATACAGTATACACCAGTGCTCATACAGTATATACCAGTGCTCATACAGCATACACCAGTGCTCGTACAGTATATACCAGTGCTCATACAGTGTACACCAGTGCTCATACAGAATATACCAGTGCTCATACAGTATACACCAGTGCTCATACAGTATACACCAGTGCTCATACAGCATACACCAGTGCTCATACAGTATACACCAGTGCTCATACAGTATATACCAGTGTTCATACAGCATACACCAGTGCTCATACAGTATATACTAGTGCTCATACAGTATATACCAGTGCTCATACAGAATATACCAGTGCTCGTACAGTATACAGCAGTGGTCATACAGTATATACCAGTGCTCATACAGTGTACACCAGTGCTCATACAGAATATACCAGTGGTCATACAGTATATACCAGTGCTCATACAGTGTACACCAGTGCTCATACAGAATATACCAGTGCTCATACAGTATACACCAGTGCTCATACAGCATAAACCAGTGCTCATACAGTATACAGCAGTGGTCATACAGTATACACCAGTGCTTATACTGTATATACCAGTGCTCATACAGCATACACCAGTGCTCATACAGTATACACCAGTGCTCATACAGCAGTGGTCATACAGTATACACCAGTGCTCATACAGTATACACCAGTGCTCATACAGCATACACCAGTGCTCATACAGCATACACCAGTGCTCATACAGCTTACACCAGTGCTCATACAGTATATACCAGTGCTCATACAGCATATACCAGTGCTCATACAGTATATACCAGTGCTCATACAGCATACACCAATGGTCATACAGTATACAGCAGTGCTCATACAGTATACAGCAGTGCTCATACAGTATACACAAGTGCTCATACAGTATATACCAGTGCTCATACAGTATATACCAGTGCTCATACAGTATATACCAGTGCTCATACAGCATACACAAGTGTTCATACAGTATATACAGCAGCGCTAATACAATATATACCAGTATTTAAACAAGGGAGAGTAGATGGCGGGTGGCACTGCTTCTGCTACTTATTATATAAGTGTCTCATATAGATACCTTCCCTCCCAGACAAGCAATCCAAACTTCGGTTGTGCTCAGTCTAATAATGTCCGTGAGATAGTGCAAATATGTCAGTGACCAGAGGAAGCGCAGGTTGTGCGAAACATAATGTGTGTGAGATTGCTGTCCACCCCACAACCTTCTCTTCTTACCGCAAGTTTGTCGAAATAAAAGTGAAGACGTTTTTAGCCCGAATTGGTGAGGGCCGCCTATTTCTTCTTCTATATTTGCACAATATATAGCAGGGTTCATACAGTATACAGCAGTAGTGATGAGCGGCAGGGGCAATATCTGAATTCGCAATATTTCACGAATATTTGGGAGAATATTCATCATAAATTTGTGAATTCGCTATTTTCTTGATTGCGAAAATCAGCAATGTAATATTCCCGTAAATACAGGCGTGGGTCACTATAGCTACATTTTCCAATCTGCTAGAAGTTTCCTGAGACTGTAGAAAATGGTTGGCACGGCAGAACATTACAATAGCTTTATATGCAGATAGAGGGCTCCAATATATTCGCAATTGTGCTAATCGGCACTAATGATGCGCTTATTTCAATATACAATATTTATCAGTCCTCATACAATATACAGCTATGCAAATAGAATATATACCAGTGCTCATACAATATTTATCAGTCCTCATACAATATACAGCTATGCAAATAGAATATATAGCAGTGCCTATACTGTACACAGCAGTGTAATACAATGTATACCAGTACTCATACAGTATACAGCTGTGATAATAAAATATATACCAGTGCTCATACAGTTATATACCAGTGCCTATACTGTACACAGCAGTGTAATACAATATATACCAGTACTCATACAGTATACAGCTGTGATAATAAAATATATACCAGTGCTCATACAGTTATATACCAGTGCCTATACTGTACACAGCAGTGTAATACAATATATACCAGTGCTTAAAGAATATATAACAGTGTTTATACAGTATACAGCTGTGCCCATACAGTGTATACCAGTGCTAATACAATACATACCAGTGCCTTTACAGTATACAGCAGTGCAAATAGAATAAATACTAGTGCTCGTACCGTACGTACCAGTGCTCACACAGTATACAGCTGTTCCCATACAGTATATACCAGTGCTCATACAGTATACAGCTGTGCCCATACAGTATATACCAGTGCTCACACAGTATACAGCTATGCCCATACAGTATATACCAGTGCTCGTACAGTATATACCAGTGCTCATACAGTATATACCAGTGCTCACACAGTATACAGCTCTGCCCATACAGTATATACCAGTGCTCACACAGTATACAGCTATGCCCATACAGTATATACCAGTGCTTGTACAGTATATACCAGTGCTCATACAGTATATACCAGTGCTCACACAGTATACAGCTCTGCCCATACAGTATATACCAGTGCTCACACAGTATATACCAGTGCTCGTACAATATATACCAGTGCTCACACAGTATATACCAGTGCTCACACAGTATATACCAGTGCTCACACAGTATATACCAGTGCTCGTACAGTATATACCAGTGCTCACACAGTATATGCCAGTGCTCGTACAGTATATACCAGTGCTCGTACAGTATATACCAGTGCTCGTACAGTATATACCAGTGCTCACACAGTATATGCCAGTGCTCGTACAATATATACCAGTGCTCGTACAGTATATACCAGTGCTCGTACAGTATATACCAGTGCTCGTACAGTATATACCAGTGCTCGTACAGTATATACCAGTGCTCACACAGTATATACCAGTGCTCACACAGTATATACCAGTGCTCGTACAATATATACCAGTGCTCGTACAGTATATACCAGTGCTCGTACAGTATATACCAGTGCTAGTACAAGATATATCAGTGCTCACACAGTATATACCAGTGCTCGTACAATATATACCAGTGCTCGTACAGTATATACCAGTGCTCGTACAGTATATACCAGTGCTAGTACAAGATATATACCAGTGCTCACACAGTATATACCAGTGCTCGTACAATATATACCAGTGCTCGTACAGTATATAGCAGTGCTCGTACAGTATATACCAGTACTCACACAGTATACAGCTGTGCCCATATAGTATATACCAGTGCTAATACAATATATACCAGTGCTCGTACAATATATACCAGTGCTCGTACAGTATACACCAGTGCTCACACAACAGTATCCTTAGAATACTAGATGAACAGCCAGGATGCCAGTTACTCCCAGTGCAGCACTTACATGGTGGATTGGGGCATTATACACCTGATATTAGGTGTAGTTAGTGGTCTGCACACACAATACCAGCCCACTGTGCCCATATTATCTGTACCAGCTGCCGCAGCCCGGGCAATGCAGGGAGCAGCCAGTGGGTAAATCCACTTCCTAATGAGTCATCCCTTCTGTTAGATGCCAGGCTGATGGAACTACCACACAACTGAACAGCTTCCTTCTCCGGGCAGATAGCCTGGCATGCTGAGATCCTTGGTTGCAGACAGTTCTGCACTGAGGCGGGCGATACCGTTTTGCTGACCACATAAAGGGGTTATCGCATAATTCTCATACATAATCTACAACCTCTGTAACAAAGCCGGAACCAGCCCTGCACCTCCCATGGATCCAGAGATCTCCACATTCATTGCTCCAATTGTTATGCTGGTTTTATTCCAAGCTGGCAGCATAGGGGACGTGTCCTTTCTCATAGGGGGGGGGTGTCCTTTCTGCTGCAGCTGGTGGCAGTTGAAAGATGGAACTGAGCATGTGCGGCCTTCTCAGTGAGCAGGACACGGAAATTATAAAAAGAGCAAACAGCAGGTGGCGCTATACAGGTAGCTTTCATTGAATAACTCAGTGGCTATGATACATTTTTAATTACACGCAATTACAAAAGGCATCAGATCCAGGTGCTGGTTTGAAAAATATAGAATATTTTTCGTGGGACAAGTCCTTTAAGGAGCAAGATTGTAGCGTTTGGCTACTATTGAAAATGCAGAAACCTTTGATAGGTGGATTGAAATCTCAGCCTAAAGTCTATGGGAGAGAGAAGAGTCCCCTATCTTACAGAATACTTCCCCTTAAAGGGGCTGTCTCACTAATGGCCGATGACGAGTCTATAATGGGCCAAGAGATCGCCCTGACCAGAAGCCTGATGTGACCGAAACAGACCTGGATCCTCTACGTCACCAAAGCGGCAGTCTCTACCCAACCCCAGATTACAACCGCTGACCCATGGCACAGGTCTACAACCCACAGACTTGTTGGCATCGGTAAGTAACCAGTGACTATTCTAGGTTTGGTCATCTTCATGTACTGAATGCAATAATGTCTTCTTATGTGATAATATATGTATGTGTAGCAAGTACTTAGACAACCCCCAAAGGTTCGGGATAATCACACCCCACAAACATTGGCCCCATAACTTTGCTGCATCTATAGTTATACCTATTAATGAGGGGGGTATCCTAATTTATTATTTTAACTCGGTCCTAGAAACCTGATTATCAAGCAGTTGTGTCAGACGTGTATCAGATGATAGGGACCACATCCATGAGAAGACCTTGTATCTTCATTGGGTATATTGATGATTTGTGATTTTTTTCGCTTCTTGACATTTATGGTGTTTTCTGTATAACTCGGACACAGCGGCATCCACTGGTCACAGCCTGGGGTTCAGAAGGCAATTGCAGAAGATCGGATCACCTGGGGTCTGAGACAAAATGAGGCGCAGAATAAACCAGCTCCTGATCTTTACCTAAGTGACCCCTGCTAGAAGGTATTGGTCTTAAGAACCAAAAAGATGCCTAAATAAGGTAAGATCCTTGTTACAAGAGTCCTAAAATGTAATGTGATTTATGACAGGGGCTCGTAATAATAGCAGACATGATGCCAAGTTCTGGAGACACCAGAGTGAGGACACAGATTAATTTAGGGTTTAGATTATCCACGAAGATGAGCAGAGCAGTGGCCATTAGTGGAAAATCATCCAAGTATGATAAAATTCTAACTGCCTGCAGTCACCACTAGGGGATGCTCCTATTGACCTTGATATGTAGATCACCTTGAGCACTGGCTCCCAGAATTTTAACGATGGAGGTATGTAATAAAGCAGGGGTTTTGGAAATTTTTATCAGGGCCTCCAAACCGTATAAAGATATATGAAAATAAATCAGCCCACGGTTATAAGGTGTATTCTGTTTATGTTGGATACAGCAGTGGGTCCCAGAACAAGAATAACAGCTATAGCAATGAATGACAATGATAAGCGTTGGTATCGCTGTTAGAAACATGGGCCCAAGTTTAATACAGTTAAAGGGATTACAATGACCCACAGTGACCGGGGGTAAATTGTGTGTCACTTACATGTGATTTGCTGCTGCTCCATGTTCAGTCATAATTAGCTATATTTTTTGCATCTGCAGATCGCCGTACCAGAGCGGGGGTCTCACTGTGTCCAGGCAATGAATATGGGATACAGCTGGAGGTGATGACTCTACCACAAGTCAATGACATGGTGGCCACCATGTCAGGATCAGATGGTCTGTGCTTTAGAAAGAGGCAGATTCCGGGCTCGGTCTCTGCACTCACCCACCCACAGGACTTTCTACAGGCAGTGAGTTTCCTGCTGCTTCCAGGCTTGGTCTCTGCAATAACCACTGGACTCGACATTCACCGGACCTTCCGCAGACAGATGTATTCACTAAAGAAGTGAGTTTCCTGCTGCATTAAGAGGCAGATTCCGGGCTCGGTCTCTGCATTTACCAATGGACTCAACATTCACTGGATTTTGCACAGTTAGATGTATTAACCGAAGAAGTGAGTTTCCTGCTGCATTAAGAGGCAGATTCCGGGCTCGGTCTCTGCAAAAGTCAACACACTTGACATTGACCATTGATTCAAGGAAAAATCTACCTTCCTTGTCACATGTCATCGTTTTTCTCCCCCGCCTAGTTGAAGGGCAGTCCTTCAGCCATGTGTCACTACCAGAGCTTTGAGACGTTCTCACAGCTCTGTGTCTCCACCCCTGCGATGATGTCACTTAGAGCTTGGAGGTGTTCTCACTGTTCTGTTTCTCCGCCCCTGTGATGAGGTCTTTACTCTCAGCTGTTCCTCGTGCGTTTGATTTCCCTGCCTTTAAATCACCCCTCCTCCTATTGCAGGGCATGGATTATACTTCTCTTTTCAGTTGTAGCTCTGCCTTGAGTATCTTCACTTCTTTAGCTACTAGTTCTCTGGACCTGTGTTCTGCTGCTGCAAGCACTCCGGATATTGCCAGCGGCCCTTGGATCCGTCTTCTCTGCGGCTACAGCTCCATCAGCTAAGTGTGCAGACTTTGTTGTGTACCTGGTGATTTCCTGACTGGATCTGAGGTGGCCACGGTTCCCTTCATATTCTGAGCAGGGCATCTGTGGCCGTGCCCCTTCCACTATTGTAGGGGTTACAGGGCTCAATAGTCTAAGGTACGCGGGCATGCCTCGTTCCACCATTTGGATCCGGGCATGTGCTTTAGCAGCATAGGGAGAGTGTTGAGGGTCTGACAGGGGTCACCCTTTCTCTTCCCTAGTTTGGGTCCGGTCAGTAGCTCTTCTTACTGTGTATGCTCTGGTTACCCTTAAACAGCCGTGACACCATGGTTCCCTAGAGGTTTCCTCCATTGGGGGTTTTTCCTCTCCTGAGTGCTGAAGGTCCGACTCTTCATGAGTCAAAGGCCCATCATTAACAGGGCCACATTTAAGACCAGTGCACTGACTTAGCTGAGCATTGTACTCAGCAGTCCCATGGAGAGGGAACAGAGTAGCTATGTGTACGCTCGACCGGCCTCATGAGGGAACACAGGATCCAGTTCTCGTGATCAGTGGTGGTCCCAGATATTCTGTGGATAGGGGAAAGTTTTGTATTGATAGAAACTATCTCCGGACCACATAACCACTGAAGTCAATGGGTCCTCAAAAATGTGGATGTATCATGGACCATATCCATATTTTTTGTGGATCCGCGATTTTCAGACCGCGGATATGGTTGCGTGGATGCCTCATACAGATTCTACTGAAAAGTAGCGGAGGCAGACCACGCAGCTGCTATGGGGCCCCTTCAGGAAGGGGGTCCGGTCTTGGACAAAAGTCCCGCCTCCTAATTACACTTAAAGGGGCATTCCCATCACAAACAATGGGGGCATATCACTAGGATATGCCCCCATTGTCTAATAGGTGCGGGTCCCACCTCTGGGATCCGTACCTACAATGAGAACGGAGCAGGAAGAGTTGTGGCTGGAGGACCCTGGCCACAACCAATCGCTTTTCCCCGCTGCTCCCATGCAAGTGCATGCGCGGCCCCCGCTCCCATTCATTTCTACGGGGCCAATGGAAATAGCCGAGCCAGCGCACGGCTATTTTCGGAGGCCCCATAGAAATGAATTGGCGCATGCGCAGTGCGCCCTCCACAACTTTCCCAGCTTCATTCTCCATGTAGGTGCGGGTCCCAGAGGTGGGACCCGCAACTATGAGACAATGGGGGCATTTCCTGGCGATATGCCCCCATTGTCTGTGATGGCAAAACCCCTTTAATTCTCGTTCCTGTCTTGAGTCACTGTCCGGGGCTCAGGCTCTGCTTTCCAGCTCCCTGATTCCTCTGTCCTGTCCTCGGGGCCCCCCCTTACTTACCACATCATCGGTGGCTAGCGCTGCACCCGCTGGAGTCCCGACTAGCGCTCTATGTTGTCTCGCGCTGGGCTGGCCAATCAGCATTAGCAGTGCTTGCAGAACTTAAAGGGGTCCTCTCACTTCAGCAAATGGCATTTATCATGTACAGAAAGGCACTTACTAATGTATTATCATTCTCCATATTTCCTCCTTTGCTGACTGGATTCATTTTTCGATCACATTATACACTGCTCGTATCCATGGTTGCGATCACCCTGAAATCCAGCAGCGGTGCCGGTGCTTGCACAGTACAGAAATAAATGCTGGTCTATACGCACTCCCATGTTACCGACCACCGTTGATGGATTGCAGGGTGATCGTAACCATGGAAATGAACAGTGAATAATGTGAAGGAAAAATTAATCCAGCCAGCAAAGGGAGCAATATGTACAATCACAATACATTAGTAAGTGCCTTGTATTAACGTTCTCTACAGTATAAATGCCATTTGCTGAAGTGAGACATCCCCTTTCATGGGGGTTGGGATTTCATTCCTCTGCAAGCAACTTGCAAGTGCCAGTGTAGAGGATGATGAGAGTGACTTCTGCGGAAATGATGACTTTAGATGAGAAGTGACTGTGCTGTAAGTGTTTTGGGTTTGAAGTTAACCCCTTTTTTCCGGTGCTGAACCCCTACTCTTTCAGCTCTGCAGATGAACCTGAATCTTCACCCCCTCAGTCACTGACACAGTGTAATGCCGCCTTGCCCTGCTCTGTAAATGTCTCTGTGTCAGCCTCATGCACTGATGTAGAGATGCATTGTTCGTCCTGCTTTACACTGCAGCTTAGCTCCGTAAGAGCATTACTATGATGCCATGCTACATCTTACATGGCTCCTGGGTGACAACTCTGCTGGAAGCTATAATGAAGGACATATGGTTGTCACCCAATTTTTCCTCTAAAGGAAATTACTTCAGTGAAGTGACTTTGGTAAGAGACGGCTACAATGGCGGGAATGGGATGGGGAGTGGGGGGGGGGGGGGGGGGAGTGGGGGGATAGGTGTCTTATTATTACCTGACAACTGCCATAGAGCCTTGATCTACAGGGGATGATATAGGCAGAAATCACGTCGAGATGAAGGTTATTTATTTTAGCAGCAAAAAAACTAAAATGCAAATGCTCCTTGTAAAGAAAACACAGCAGGAGGCGATGGATGTGCAGCGACCTCTCTCCTCATTGCTTCATTATCATAAATGCTACTTTAATTTCAGCGGCATAATTTACATTAGAAGAAAAAAGTGATATGTGCTCTAAACAAGTCGCACTCCTCCTCACCCTGCAGTAACAGCGATACATACCCTCCTGCCCAATACAGGAGATGCCCAGGTTATACCAGCATGCTCCATATCACTATATACAAGAAGATATATAACTTATACCAGCTGTACATATATAATTATATACAGGCGATGCCCAGGTTATACCAGCATGCTCCATATCACTATATACAAGGAGATGTATAACTTATACCAGCTGTACATATATAATTATATACAGGAGATGCCCAGGTTATACCAGCATGCTCCATATCACTATATACAAGAAGATGTATAACTTATACCAGATGTACATATATAATTATATACAGGAGATGCCCAGGTTATACCAGCATGCTCCATATCACTATATACAAGAAGATGTATAACTTATACCAGCTGTACATATATAATTATATACAGGAGATACCCAGGTTATTCCAGCATGCTCCATATCACTATATACAAGGAGATGTATAACGTATACCAGCTGTACATATATAATTATATACAGGAGATACCCAGGTTATACCAGCATGGTCCATATCACTGTATACAAGAAGATGTATAACTTATACCGGCTGTACATATATAATTATATACAGGAGATGCCCAGGTTATACCAGCATGCTCCATATCACTATATACAAGAAGATGTATAACTTACACCAGCTGTACATATATAATTATATACAGGAGATGCCCAGGTTATACCAGCTGTACATATATAATTATATACAGGAGATACCCAGCTTATACCAGCATGGTCCATATCACTGTATACAAGAAGATGTATAACTTATACCAGCTGTACATATATAATTATATACAGGAGATGCCCAGGTTATACCAGCATGCTCCATATCACTATATACAAGAAGATGTATAACTTACACCAGCTGTACATATATAATTATATACAGGAGATGCCCAGGTTATACCAGCTGTACATATATAATTATATACAGGAGATACCCAGCTTATACCAGCATGGTCCATATCACTATATACAAGAAGATGTATAACTTATACCAGCTGCACATGTATAATTATATACAGGAGATGCCCAGGTTATACCAGCATGCTCCATATCACTATATACAAGAAGATGTATAACTTATACCAGCTGTACATATATAATTATATACAGGAGATGCCCAGGTTATACCAGCTGCACATATATAACTATATACAGGAGATGCCCAGGTTATACCAGCTGTACATATATAATTATATACAGGAGATACCCAGGTTATACCAGCATGCTCCATATCACTATATACAATAAGATGTATAACTTATACCAGCTGTACATATATAATTATATACAGGAGATGCCCAGGTTATACCAGCATGGCCCATATCACTGTATACAAGAAGATGTATAACTTATACCAGCTGTACATATATAATTATATACAGGAGATGCCCAGGTTATACCAGCATGGTCCATATCACTATATACAAGAAGATGTATAACTTATACCAGCTGTACATATATAATTATATACAGGAGATGCCCAGGTTATACCAGCATGCTCCATATCACTATATACAAGAAGATGTATAACCTATACCAGCTGTACATATATAATTATATACAGGAGATGCCCAGGTTATACCAGCTGCACATATATAACTATATACAGGAGATGCCCAGGTTATACCAGCATGCTCTGTATGACTATATATTTGCCCAGGTTATTGTAGCGTGGTATATGTTGCAATCTGTACTGTGGATTTTTGTTTTATAAACCACTGGTGTGTAAATGGTCTAACACTAGACTGGGTGTAATCCCCATTTAGTATGTGTTGCACAATTGACAGCGCAGTCCAGTGCACATCTTGCATGATGTATGCAGTCCTGGAACAGGAGTTCAAGGGTGCATATCTTTGTTCAAGATGAGAGCAAATTACCCGTTTGGAATCGCAAATCGAGTCTCTAAATGGACAAATTGCAACACTGAGAGGCATTGACAATTTGCAAAAGAGTTTGCTTCTCACCGAGCAAGCACTCTTTGGGGTAGATGAGGGGGAGGGTGACAGAGAGGAGGCTGAGGAAAGTGAGGTAGCTAGCTGGGTAACAGTTAGAAAGCGGGGTAGAGGGAAGAGTGCCAGGGAGGCTAGCCCCGATCTGACACACCCCAACAAGTTTGCACGTTTGGCAGATGAGGGGGATGTCAGTCCGGGGACGGCACTGCTGCAGCCGGACACTTCCTCTGCCAGTCAGGGGAATGTCAGCTCCAGTAAGCAGGGAACCAGGAGAGCAGGGCAGGCCAGACAGGTGCTGGTAGTGGGCGACTCCATTATTAGGGGAACAGATAGGGAAATCTGTCACAAAGACCGTGATCGCCGAACAGTGTGCTGTCTTCCTGGCGCTAGAGTTCGACACATCGCGGATCGGGTTGACAGATTACTGGGAGGGGCTGGAGAAGATCCAGCGGTCATGGTCCATATCGGAACCAATGACAAAGTTAGGGGTAGGTGGAGAGTCCTTAAAAATGATTTCAGGGATTTAGGTCAAAAGCTGAGGGCAAGGACCTCAAAGGTAGTATTTTCCGAAATACTGCCTGTACCACGAGCCACACAAGAAAGGCAGCGGGAGATTAGGGAAATTAGCAAGTGGCTCAAAAACTGGTGTAGGAAGGAGGGGTTTGGGTTCCTGGAGAACTGGGCCGACTTCTCTGTCGGCTACGGGCTCTATCGTAGGGACGGGCTGCACCTCAATGGGGAAGGGGCAGCTGTGTTGGGTAAGAAGATGGCTAGAAGGTTGGAGGAGTGTTTAAACTAGGGACTGGGGGGGAGGGAAATTACAGTATAGGAGGGGAAGATAGTGCAGATAGAGACCGGGGGGCAAAGTAATGGGACTGGGGGAGGAATGGAAGGAGGGACTAGAACAGTTCAGAAGGAAAGGTGTAGGGTAAAAAATATACATAAACCTCTTACTTGCATGTATACTAATGCCAGAAGCCTGACTAATAAAACTGGTGAGGAGGACTATGACATAGTGGGAATAACTGAGACATGGCTGGATGATAGCTATGACTGGGCAGTTAATGTACAGGGTTACAGTCTGTTTAGAAAGGATCGTCAAAACCGGAGCTGGGGAGGGGGGGGGGGGGTCGGCCTTTATGTAAAGTCCTGTCTAAAGCCCACAGTCCGAGAAGATATAAGTGAGGGACATGAACATGTGGAGTCACTGTGGGTAGAGATACATGGAGCTAAAAACAACAATAAATTACTAATAGGAGTTTACTATAAACCACCTAATATACCAGAGTCCACAGAAAATCTACTACTAAACGAGATAGACGAGGCGGCAAATCATAATGAGGTGGTTATTTATGGGGGACTTCAACTACCCAGATATAGACTGGGAAACAAACTTGTACATCTCATAAAGGAAACAGGTTCTTGGCAATAACCAAAGACAATTACCTTTCCCAACTGGTTCAGGACCCGACTAGAGGGACGGCCATACTGGACTTAGTATTAACCAATAGGCCCGACAGAACAACAGACGTGCAGGTTGGGGGACACCTGGGAAATAGTGACCACAAAGTAATAACCTTCCAATTATTATTCAAGAGAGCGTTTCTACAGGGAGGAACAAAAATACCAAACTTCAAAAAAGCTAAATTTAGCCAACTAAGAGAGGCCATAGGCCAAACTAACTGGGATAAAGTCCTCAAAAATAAAAATACAGCCACAAAATGGGATATCTTTAAAAGCATCCTAAAATCTCATTGTGAGAGGTACATACCGTATGGGAATAAAAGGTTAAGGAACAAAAAGAAACCAATGTGGATAAATAGAACTGTAAAGAAAGCAATAAATGACAAAAAGAAAGCATATAAAACACTAAAACAGGAAGGTAGCACGGAAGCACCGAAAAACTGTAAGGAAAAAAATAGAACATGTAAAAAACAAATAAAAGCGGCCAAACTAGAGACCGAGAGATTAATTGCCAAAGAGAATAAAACTAACCCTAAAATGTTCTTCAATTATATAAATGTTAAAAAGTATAAATCTGAAGGTGTCGGCCCTTTAAAGAGTAATGAGGGGGGAGTCGCAGAGAGCGACGAGGAGAAAGCAAAGCTGTTAAATATTTTTTTCTCCACTGTATTCACTGAGGAAAATAAACTGTCAGATGACATGCCGAATGTTGAAATAAATTCCCCATTAAAAGTGTCCTGTCTGACCCAGGAAGAAGTGCAACAGCGACTTAAAAAGATTAAAATAGACAAATCGCCAGGACCGAATGGCATACATCCCCGTATCCTAAGGGAATTAAGTAATGTCATAGCCAGACCCTTATTTCTGATATTTGCAGATTCTATATTGACAGGGAATGTCCCACAGGATTGGCGCATGGCAAATGTGGTGCCAATATTCAAAAAGGGGCCAAAAACAGAGCCTGGAAACTACAGGCCGGTAAGTTTAACATCTGTTGTGGGTAAACTGTTTGAAGGTTTTCTGAGAGATGCTATGTTAGAGAATCTTAACGGAAATAAGCAAATACCGCCATATCAGCATGGCTTCGTGAGGGATCGGTCATGTCAAACAAATTTAATCAGTTTCTATGAGGAGGTAAGTTCTAGACTTGACAGCGGCGAATCAATGGATGTCGTGTATCTGGACTTCTCCAAAGCATTTGACACTGTACCACATAAAAGGTTAGTATATAAAATGAGAATGTTCGGACTGGGAGAAAATGTCTGTAAGTGGGTAAGTAACTGGCTGAGTGATAGAAAACAGAGGGTGGTTATTAATGGTAAATACTCAGATTGGGTCACTGTCACTAGTGGGGTACCTCAGGGGTCAGTACTGGAGGGGTCACTGTCACTAGTGGAGTACCTCAGGGGTCAGTACTGGAGGGGTCACTGTCACTAGTGGAGTACCTCAGGGGTCAGTATTGGGCCCTATTCTCTTCAATATATTTATTAATGATCTTGTAGAAGGCTTGCATAGTAAAGTATCAATTTTTGCAGATGACACTAAACTGTGTAAAGTAATTAACACTGAAGAGGACAGTATACTGTATATATACTACAGAGGACAGTATACTGTGTATATATACTACAGAGGACAGTATACTGTATATATACTACAGAGGACAGTATACTGTGTATATATACTACAGAGGACAGTATACTGTATATATACTACAGAGGACAGTATACTGTATATATACTACAGAGGACAGTATACGGTATATATACTACAGAGGACAGTATACGGTATATATACTACAGAGGACAGTATACTACTACAGAGCGATCTGGATAGATTGGAGGCTTGGGCAGATAAGTGGCAGATGAGGTTTAACACTGACAAATGTAAAGTTATGCACATGGGAAGGAATAATGCAAGTCACCCGTACTTATTAAATGGTAAAACACTCGGTAACACTGATATGGAAAAAGATCTAGGAATTTTAATAAACAGCAAACTAAGCTGCAAAAACCAGTGTCAGGCAGCTGCTGCCAAGGCCAATAAGATAATGGGTTGCATCAAAAGGGGCATAGATGCCCGTGATGAGAACATAGTCCTACCACTTTACAAATCATTAGTCAGACCACACATGGAGTACTGTGTATAGTTCTGGGCTCCAGTGAACAAAGCAGACATAGCAGAGCTGGAGAGGGTCCAGAGGAGGGCAACTAAAGTAATAACTGGAATGGGGCAACTACAGTACTCTGAAAGATTATCAAAATTAGGGTTATTCACTTTAGAAAAAAGACGACTGAGAGGAGATCTAATTAATATGTATAAATATATCAGGGGTCAGTACAGAGATCTATCCCATCAGCTATTTATCCCCAGGGCTGTGACTGTGACGAGGGGACATCCTCTGCGTCTGGAGGAAAGAAGGTTTGTACACAAACATAGAAGAGGATTCTTTACGGTAAGAGCAGTGAGACTATGGAACTCTCTGCCTGAGGAGGTGGTGATGGTGAGTACAATAAAGGAATTCAAGATGGCCCTGGACGTATTTCTGGAGCTTAATAATATTACAGGCTATAGCTACTAGAGAGGGGTCGTTGATCCAGGGATTTATTCTGATGCCTGATTGGAGTCGGGAAGGAATTTTTATTCCCCTAAAGTGAGGAAAATTGGCTTCTACCTCACAGGGTTTTTTTGCCTTCCTCTGGATCAACTTGCAGGATGACAGGCCGAACTGGATGGACAAATGTCTTTTTTCGGCCTTATGTACTATGTTACTATGTTACTATAAGGAGAGCAGCAGTTTCCGACATCAGCCTGTAGCTTGTCTCTAGGTGGTGGAGACTAAATGCGTCTGACAAGCTGGACCGTATTTGTCCTTGAAATCAGAATAATCCTTTCCTTTTTGTTTACTTGATGCGCAAATTAATAAAATATTACATAATTATCTGCCCCCCGCTCCCCTGCAGAGAGTGCGGCGAATATTTAATACAGCTCAGCCTGCTGCCTGATTTCCCTGCTGCTCGAGTCTAAAGATATCTGACTACAAGCCAGGGAACCATTAAATCTGCGCTTAGTCACGCGCTCTCTATTATTCCTTCTTTAAAGTGAGGCGACCCCATAAATATTGCAGTAACATCAGTTGATTTTCCTTCTTAAATCACCAGTACGTCCTTGAGTTGCTCTTTTGGAAACTATTATAGTAAGTATAGCAGTATAACATGTTATAAGGGGGGGGGGGGGGGGTATTTAAACTTAAAGGGGTTCTCCCATGACTAATGTAAAAAATGAAAATCAGCCATCATATAGTACATGACAATCGCTTTGTAATAAAGCTAGAACCAGCGCTGTACCTCACATTTATATCAAGCTGACAGCGCAAGGGAGTGTCTTTTCTGCTGCAGCTCAGGGGCGTATCCATGCTCTTCCTATCACAGCTCAGGGGGCGTGTCCAAGCTCTCCCTATCACAGCTCAGGAGACAGTTGAAGGATGAAACTGAGCATGTGCGGCCATCTCAGTAAGCAGGTCAAAAAATGTAAATACAAAAATGCAGGTGGCACTATAAAGATGCATTTTATTGAATAACTCAATGGCTATGCTAAATTTTTAATGACATGCAATTACAAAAGTATTCAGATCCAGGTGCTGGTTTGAAAACTGTAGAATATTTTTCATGGGACAACCCCTTTAAGGGTTCTCCTTAAAATAATCTGATCGAATGGAATTCCACTGATGAAACCCCAGATGTCTGCTGTATTCTGTGGGGGAACCAGACAGTGTTTAGCTTCCCTGCAGCGTCCCTAGAGGAGAAATGAAGCATTGCATGGATTTTCTAAAGCAACAACCCCCTTAAAGGCTATGGATACCCTTGACTTAGCAAAATTATTTTTCATATGTTTCTGGTTATCTTGAGTTAAAAAAAAGTTACACTGCATTTCAGGCTGCTATCGTCATTCAGTCATTTATTTTCAGACCCCATAATACTCTGTTTGCAACCTGCTCCTAATTTGGCTGTTCCCATGTGGATGTGTCGCTCCCAGTAATACTGTACTTGCTGGATCAGTGTGTCCAGGATGCTGCTGTCTTCTCTCTGCATATTGCCTTGTGTCTGTTTTCCTCTCTCTGTAAACTCCATGTGATCTGCCCCCCCTTGGATTGTCTCTCCACACTCTGATCCGCTGTGTGCAACCTCCTCCCCCTCCCTGCTATCTCTAAGGGCTCATACACACGGCCGTTGCTCGGCCGTTCCATGCATCGGAGACCACAATTTGCGGTCCTCAATGCACGAGCAACATCCGTGTGGATTCCGCAAACGGATCCAGACCCATTCAATTCCATAGTGCTTCCATGGGGTTCCGTGTCTCCCTTCTACTCCGCACCTTCCGGACTGCAGACCCATTCAAGTGATGCAGTGCAAAAATTGCTGGGCCCGTATATTGAGGACCCGCTGTTTGCGGGCTTCAATACGGACCTCTCCAGCACATGGTTGTGTGCATAAGCCCTTACACTGAGAGCAGGGAGGGGGAGAGCAGAGAGAGCCATCAGATTTACATTAGATTGAGCAGCACCAGCAGCTCGGTGAAGGACTAAGACTACGTTCACATATGCGTTGTCAATGCTGGTAGTCTGTTCCGGCAGAGCAGGAGACCGCGTGCTCCGCTGGATCCCCATTGACTATCATAGGATCCGGCTTAGTGATACGCACTCGATAGATGACAGAATAGGCTCAGTTCTGACTCAGGTGAAGAAAGGTGCGAAGATGTAATGGGGGATAGTTGAAGAGGAAATCTCCTGAACTGTCTAAGGATTCTCCATAAAATAACTTTTCTGGAGCATCGTATAACTGGGAGGCCTTCCTCTGTCATTCCTCTTAAAATGTATGACTAGATTGATGCTTGGGTGCTACCATTCCCTTCTTTCAAAGGGGTGTGTCCCTACACAGTTTGGAGATGTCAGTGCTGGTTAGGCAGTGTCAGACTGCATAGGGTAACGCCCAGTTGTCAATTTATCCTAAAATTTCTAGGAAGAATAACAGAGGAATGACACAATGTACAGTCCATAGACTCACATGTTAGAAAGGTAAAATGCAGAGTATATTGCAGATTGTGGATCTAATTTGTGGAAAGCCCAGTAATCCCCGCTGGCTATACGTTGCTCCCACAGCGATGCGTCGACTTGTAACACCTCCGAACAGTCTCGTATGTCTCGTTGCCGTCACTTGATGGTTTCTTTTCTTCTGATGACTGAATCACCATCTAGACATGTAGACACACTGGGGGAGATTAAACCAACTGGTGTAAAGTAGAATTGTCTCAGTTCCCCATAGCAACCAATCAGATTCAACCTTTCATTTTTGACAGCTCCTTTAGAAAATGAAAGGTGAAATCTGATTGGTTGCTATGGGCAACTGAGCCAGTTCTACTTTACACCAGTTTGATAAATCTCCCCCACTAAGCCCTGTATGTAAAATCCAGCGTCTATATCCTACACATTGTCAGTGGTCACATTAGACAGTTAGAGGGATGATGTACCTGGGTGATGATGCGTCATGTCACGTCAGTGGTCACATTAGACAGTTACATGTGAGGGATGATATGTACCTGGGTGATGACCCCTAGAGTTGCCACCAGGCCTGTATTTTATTGGCCCTGACAGTGCCGGTAATTTTTTTCTACCAGCATCGGCAGGACCTGTGATACGTCATCACGCTGGAGCGCAGGTCCTGTCCTGAGCGTTCACAGGGGCGCGAGCAAATAGAGGTGAGTGTTTTATTATTTTGTTTTGCAGAAGCAGAGAAGGGCGCACTAATGGGGGGCATTATTATTCCTGGGGGGCACTAATGGGGGGCATTATTCTAATGGGGGGCATTATTCTAACTGGGGGGCACTAATGGGGGGCAATATTCTAATGGGGGGCATTATTTTAACTGGGGGGCACTAATGGGGGGCATTATTCTAACTGGGGGGCACTAATGGGGGCATTATTTTACTGAGGGGCACTCATGGGGCCATTACGCTTACTGAGCGGCACTAATGGGGGGCATTAATTCTGGGGTGCACTAATGGGGACATTATTCTAACTGGGGGGCACTAATGGGGGCATTATTTTACTGGGGGGCACTCATGGGGCCATTACGCTTGCTGGGGGGCACTAATGGGGGCATTAATTCTGGAGTGCACTAATGGGGGAATTATTCTAACTGGGGGGCACTAATGGGGCATTATTCTAACTGGGGGGCACTAATGGGAGCATTATTTTTACTGGGGAAACTAATGGGACCATTACTCTTACTGGGGGGCACTTATAGGGGGCATTAATTCTGGGGTGCACTCATGGGGGGATTTCTATTACCGCGGGCACTAATGTGGACAGTATTAATTC